>NW_008751755.1:708111-749660 GCF_000715545.1 Opisthorchis viverrini
ATAATGTGCTTGAATGAGGGAATGAATTGTAGCACCTGCTGCTGATATTTCCCTCGTTCGAAAGAGAGTCAACTCAGTAGGTGTTTCCCCTCTTTCTACTGCATTTTGCAGCCCATTCAGCGACGGAGGCGATTTTGCCGTTGAGGAGATAAAACAGTACAAAACGCGTCTGGAAGATTTGGCTGTGGAGTTGCAGGCAATGGAAGATTCTGTCGCCGGAGGGATGGAACACTTTGAGAACGATAGACAAAGCTTCATCGACAGATGGCTGAAGACATTCCGAACTGATATGAAGCACCGCATGATGGATGTGAACCACACAGAGACTGTTCGGCGAACCATATCGAGTGCAATGGTAGGACGGGTTCTTTTGTTACACTGTTCTGTAATATCTGCTCCCGCTTCAACTGCGTCCTCATATTTGTGTTGGTTTAGATGGACTACAAAAGTGCATTTTTGAGCTTCGAAGTAAGAGATGAAATGATAAAAGCAGATTTGTTCACTTGAATAAGACTTGCTATTCTTTCCTTCTCCCGTACCATGCCTATCCATGATATTTACTGGTCTTAAGAGTGCACCAATAACCAAACAAGTACAGTTGCTTGGATTAACTCCCCATGTTGATCCATTGTTCCGCTGTAATTGTTTCTGTCCAAAGTCCGCTAATTTGTTTTAGATTATGACGTTTTGTTCAGCACAATGTTGTTATCCGACCTCTGGAAAAACAGCTCTCACTACTTCTATTCGCCTGTGAGATCCCTACAGCAGCTGGGTCAGACATTTCCCGGGGATATCAGTGCACAAACAGAATCCGGTGGAAGATGGTGTTGCCTAGAGGAGCATTACAAGTGTAAATTTCCACCTCTCACACCACTAAAGAAACTCCATCTAATGCCCTTTCACAACAGCTCTTTATTGTTTCGGTATAAGCTACAACTATACGAAAAATCCAAGTCAGTTTGTCCTTCGTTTAAAATGATACCGCTGCACAAAAAATATCCCAAAATCGGTAGAGCCCTCCTCACCTCATTCTAACTGACACATTTCATCGTCGCAACATGAGGTTGGCGGAACCCCGGAGAGTGCGCCCACCTGATGAGCCCTAAGATGGGCCAAACCGGTCGTGGTCTGTCAGAGTTTCCAAAATTTCCAAAGGATTGTGGCACATCTTTGCGGAGGAATACTCCACTTTGTAACACCGAGAATCAAACCTTACTGGATCACCGTATGTTGGGTCTCATGACGGCGATTGATGTGGAGTTGTTCTACCTCTGTGGTTTGCCAAAATGCTCAGCAAGAGACTTCCTATTTAAGGACCTTTGTAGTCATCACGGGATGGTCGCCAGTATTCACACACCACTGAATGAGAAAGAGAAATATGGAACTCTCCATTGTATTTTCAGGGGGCGAGATTTGTTACTAATACCTCCTGTGATTTATCCAGATACAGAGATCTGTTGGTTAGTATTTTCAGTCTACTAGCAAACTGTAGAGGGACCCTAGAATTAGGATTAACCATTCTACGGAACAATTCTTTGTCCAGCGTGCTAGTGTAGTCAGGTAGGCACATCACAGTGTGTTTAAATCATCATCATCGTCATCATCATCATCATCATCATCATCATCATCATCATCATCGACAGCATGCTCAACACCGATGCCTCACTGTCGTACAACCATGATTTATTTGAAAGCCTTATTGTAAAGAAAAGAGTAAAGGTGGATGGGGAGAGGACTTAGTGCTAGCTCACCACAATCATTCCGAGGTGACTACACCTCCAGACATTCACTTAGGCAAGCTGGATAGAAACTGACAACAAGAACGCCACTGACATCGGTTGGCAGCCATATCTTGTAGTGTCTCCAACCAGGCACAGTGAGGATCACGCTGACCCCATCCTGGAAGGCGAGTAGCACCGACAGCACCCAAGCGTTTCGTGATCTCCTTCATACTCCACTGCCAGGTCAAGGGTTGGCCACCTCTCTGTTTACGCCCTTCTGAATTGGGCATGGAAAACAGCACTCTCTTCGGCAAACGATGGTTCGGCATACGCAATACATGTCCCAACCAACGCAGCCTCTGGTGCTGGACACATTCTTCAATGGAAGTACCCGTTACACAACCGGAAACGAGCTTTCTAACTGTCTCATTATGGATTCTCCGACACTACACTAGGTATGGTTGTTTGACAAAGATTGTCGAATTGATACACACGTCCCTTCAGATTCAGGGATAAACCATTCTCAACTTAGCAAACGCGGCACGAGCATTGCAGCTTCGTGCATCCAACTCATCTGACGCAAAACAATCAGAACTAATACAACTTCCAAGATACGTAAAACGCTCCACAACTTCCAATACCTCTCCCTGGGTTGTCAGCGGCGTGTTCAGTGAGTGTGTGCGTTTACGTGCCAAAACTACCTGGCAAAATTTTGCCTCCAAGGTTTTCCCTTGACACTGGCCTATCCGGGCGACGAAAAATTTCCTGTTTCTCAAAGACTCCGCCAAAACAGACTAGGTTGAATAGAATGCGAACCTTCTTTGAAACGTCGGACAAGAAACACCTTGATATGAGCAATCAGTGACACTTACTGTTCAGCCAGTGAGGAATTGAAAGAAATGGAACTTGGAAAATGATCCGTCCACAGTTTGGCTTCATGGTTAAAACTTCCAGAAAATCCAGACGATTCCTCCTGATACTAGAGGTTGTCCTTTATTTTGTCTTTTTCTTTCATGGTCAGTCTATTGGCTGAATGATTTTCAAGAGAAATACGATATTGGGCTCTGTACGCAAACTCTCGCGGACGTGTAAAGTCTACGGAAACCGCTCGCATGAGTTCATCACATCAAGTGGTACTAGACAAGACTGTCCTTTTTCACCCTTCCTCTTCAACTTCGTGATTCATCCGATTATGAAAGACTCACTATCAGTGTCTAATGCCGGCAGGGTCAAAGTGTCCCGAGGAATTCGCTCACAGATAGTGAATACGCATATGACAGCTCATCTTGGATCGGACCCCTTGGTAATGCAAGCAGTATCACTTATTCTAAACACTTCTGCTGCAAGTGTAAAGGTGAGCTCGAACGCGATTGAAGTAACACGCTGTATCAGTCTGAGTATTCTCACGAAAGAAGATCGTGACATCCAGAAAGGGAGAGCCAGAGTAGTTTTCGTGAACCTGCATCACCTGCGGTGTAGGCCTGACATCAGCTTATTCTTCAAGGGTCGAGTTGACAATGCTGCGGCGCGCTCCATATTACTGTATGGATCAGAAACCTGGCCGCCGCGCGCCGAGGACGTCAAAAGACTTTCAGTGTTTGACCATCGATGTCTTCGGAGCATTGCCCTTAATCTGGTGGGAACACCGGATAGGCAATTCGGAAGTACGTCGAATGGTTTTCGAAAGGAATAACACGTCCATGATGGATGAACTGATCATACTGCACAGGTTGCGCTGGTTTGGTCACGTGCTCCATATGCCAGTTGTCCGACTTCCTTGAAGGGCTCTTTTCGCAAAACCACATGAAGCGAATCTGGAGTGAACTATTGAAGCCCTTACCAGCAAGCTCAGCTGGGCTGGTCAGTGCTGTCTTCCTGGGTTGGGGCCCCGAGACGGATCACATCAACGGTGAGAGACATTGTCAGACATGTCCCAATCGCGCCCTGAGTGGCGTTCGTGCATTCAAGTTATTGTCTTCAATGCACAGGTCCCTTTCCAATATCCAGTATTTACGCCTCAATAATAACAGCTATTGCCTGTAATGCGCAGCCACCTAACGCACCTCCACAAACCCTCGGTGAACGAAAATGTGGTAGGTGTAACCTTGTATAAGGCAGGTACACTGGTCCTAGGCCTGGTAATGACGGTCACCGTACGCCAAAACACTGCGTTTCTAACACTTCCATTAACCTTTGTGTTATATCTGCTGATTCGCCAGTCTGTTGTATCTGCTGCTGACCGCGCTCCAGTGCCTAATGCCATAAAAAAGACTCACAGAACGGCAGTGCCGTAAAAAAGGCTCACAGAACGGAACACAACAGCTATATTCTGAACAAGCGAGTGAGTGCGTGTGAGTGCAAAAATTACAACGGCCCCGCGTAGTTAAAGTGGACTTTCTGACTTTGATGCAGGCTGTCTGATGGGCGTTACTGAACACCCATCAACATCGATCGTGCCTCTATGAAATGCCTGAACGCTGATCACATTCCGTCGTGCTTCTGTGGCGTGCAAGAACACTCATCAGCTTTTGCTGAATTGATTGAATGATTGATTTGCCGGCTTTCCTACTGAGTTTTTGGTGGAGCAGTAAGTTCCGGGTGTTCTGAGGTTACTTTCAGGAATCCAACCTTCCTGATACATTGCTACCAAATATAGTAAACCAAATATAGTAAATATAGTAAACCATATAGTAAACGAATAGTTTTTGCCTTCAACAACAGAATTCAAATCATTTCCCGGCACGCACCTTCCGAAGACAATTTTTTTCTTTCTATATAAAACAAGCCCTTTGGAAAGGCTGCAAGAGCGCTGCCAATGAGCTAAGAGTTGGTTTGAGGTCATACCTATGGAACAAGAGGAAGAGCTAGTTCCTGTGTGAAGTATTTTTCTGGGGATTTACTGTATTTCGGAACCCTGTGTAGTAAGCATGCTATTTTCATAACCAAATTAGACACGTAATTGTCTTTGTTACGCAACAGGTTCGACTGAAATCAATTGGCATCCAGAATCAAAGTGAAGCGAACAAAATCCGAAACAGTCTGCTTCAGCTGGAGTCCCTTGTACTCCAGTTAAGCACATTGTCAGAACTTCGATCGTCTCATGTCTGTATGCTCGAAACTTCTTGGAAAGAAACCAACCAAGGTTACTCAAAGCAAACGCCAAATGCGGAGGTTCAGCAGTCTGCAATCCAATTACTTTGGACATCAAAGGAAGAAGAAATGTTACGTGAAACCAGGAGGGCGGTGTTAAATGTGCTCGGGGAGCTGTACATCGATGTGAATAGTTGGCGAATGTTCCTACGGTTTCAAACGGCGGCAAACACGCAAACCGGACATCTGTCACGAGAAAGTACAATGAATCATCCGGAAAGTCAGGTTGTCTTTTCAAATTTGATTCCGCATGTTTAGGAGGAATAGCTGTGGATGATGATGAATTTGTACCCATAAGGCACCACAGTACCGCTCCTAAGAAACGTACATGTCACTTCCTTTGTAGATTACATCAATTGATCAACCGACAAGTGGAACTGCAGTACAATCACTCAAAGGGATACGGAAGTCGAAGTGGCCCTCGAATAAAGTCAAGTTAGAAGGGGGCGATCGAAAATATCACCAACATAAACCGTTAAATAACAGGGAAGAAGGTCAGGCTGTACCCAGTCAACAAGGTAACTCACGGAACTTTCGTTCGGCCTTCATTTATCGAACATGTTAAAAGTGTACAAATTGGGGCAGTGGACCACTTGTGTGACCTTCTGGGTCGGTTAGTTCATCCATATAACAAGGATAGTCAAACATGAAGCGCTAGGTGTTATGCATGNTCGAATAGTATACTAACCGAAACATCAGACGATCTTTGTGTAGCACATTCAGTTGAAGAACATCATAAGCGAGGGATTCAGTTGAGTCTCCTGTTTTAACTAGATAGATTTGCAAATGAGTATATCTGTCAGAATCAATCGAATTTGGGTTCAAATAGAACACAAAGTTGACGAAAACTTGGAGACTTTGCCTATCTGATGAGCTTTAAGAAGGAAAAAAATCGTTTGTGGAATGTCGAAGAGTTTTCGGCGACCTTGGGGCAACGTTATATTGTCATTGGATTCCTTGGGTATGAGAAGCTTCACACAGTTTGTCGCAAAATGGATCCGAACTCCGTAGACCATTGTATTGCTCGGTTTGAGCAGACAAATGTATTTGGCACGATTCTTGGACGACTTTGGAAACTCAGTAGAGTGACGACTCTCAGATGCTGTGAGCTTCAAAATTCATTTCCACCACAGTCGCCATGGCATTCAAAGCTCGTTTTGGCACTCAGGTGTCGGTAAATTTAGCAAAAAGCTTGGGTTAATCAACTCCACGTTTCAACATGAGAATGGCATGCGAGTTTAAAATAGACCTTCACTGGTACCAGAGCTCTGATACGACTGGGATAAAGTAGTATTTGGTAAAAACAACGCCTAAACTAGACTGGAAGCTGGGTTCTTCATTGAAATGTTTCAATCCTCTCACAGGGCTTTACCCAATCAAACAGAATCAAAGAGCATTTACACACATACGGCTAACATGCATAAACACGCTGATCGCATCTGACTGCCAACATATCACATGAACACACCACTTTGAGGACATAATAGTGTACCCAAATTCAGACTGTAGAAGTGCTTACAGAAGCTTGCCAGCGACAACCAGAACGTTCGATTATAACCTCTTATTTGACTTTAAAAATTCTATATAAATAGCATCATCTTTGCTGTAAACCAGAACGTGAGTAATGTTGGGAGAAGGAATTAAATCAGAGAGAGAGAGGGAGCTAAGTGTATTCCTAGGGACAGACTAGTCTGACGTTTCTATGTAGGTTGGTTGATCAAGACAAACGTCAACGAAAGCTCACAGCAACACCGCCCCTGTAATATCATTTTCGAGGTCTCGAGACACGGATAAACGCAGGTCACTTGTCATACATCTATTCCACAAGACGATGGAACATTTATTGCACCTGTCCGTTCTGTGATGTCTGTCTGACTGCCGTAATGTTAGCACCAAAGTCGCACGCAGGCGGCTGACAGCCAATCATTGCACGCTTAGTGGGACCGCTTAGCTCAGCATCCGTATGCGAGCTGTAAACTCAGTGTGCGAATAAACGTAAACTCAAGTGAGAGTTTATAGGTGGATTAAGTGAGAACGGAGGGTGGATGGGTAGTGAGCTCTTTCCATCCTCTGCAATGGTAAGTTAGGCCACCTTAAAGTCGGTGGAAAACGCTTGAAATTGTGGTGATGGCTATCGTCCAGTTGCAGTTGGATTTCACTTCAAAGCATCTACTTCACATCCAATAGGATTTCCTGTTTACCGTGAGTGCGATTGTAGCAGAGTATCCAGCAGCCCATTCCACGAGCTCGTGTAAACATTTTAGGTGGTGAAAAGCTCGGTTCCAAAGTACAACGAAAGAATACGGTACCCCATGCAGCCAATGTTGGGGAGGCAGTCTTTACGCAGTTCAAGACGTCCGCATCAGGAAAGGACGCGTGAGTTCATCCATTTTGTTCAGTTAGGCTTCTAAGTTGTTTTACCCATGCCTGTCATCTTATTATCTTATGATTTATTTGCAAAATTTAATACACTAAAAATAGGCTATTTTTCTGCCATTGATTTGGTTTCAAGTTTTAATGACCAGCAACAGCTAGCTTTCCACGGCAGCTAGCTTTCCTAAGCGAGATGACCTTGGCTTACGATTGGCGCCTTAAGTGTACGTTCCTATTGGACGTTTGGCAGGTCTGCCTTCTGATTAGTTGAGAGCCATTGAAGTAGATCATAAGGATGACGGAAACTCGGGGACTGCGCCTACCTGATGAGCCCCAAGAAGGGTGAAACCGGTCGTGGACTGTCGAAGAGTTTCCAGCAACCTTGTGAGTAGTTTCCTTTATGAGAGCCATTTAACTTTTGGCCCTGATCTATGTTTCCCTCACCGATTGAACTCCGTTTGTCGATCAGGCAGCAGCTGATCCGTGTGGTTCACAAACCAGCCCACATTTATCCACTATCTACAACTTAGTTCAAGGTCGAAAATATCGCATGGATGCCCGGATATCCTGTACATTAAACAGTGGGACTTCTTTCCTTCAACAGTATATAAGTTTGCTGGAGAAGCTCCACGCTAAAAATGGAGACCGCTATATCGTTGCAATCCCCATTCCTTGTTAATGTACTCCATATTTTTCAGTGTCGCCACGCTCGATACTCAGGCGAAACCGTCAAAGCGAAAAGAAAAGTTGGACGAATACATCAAGAATGCTTTTGGTGGGGACGTGTCAGACGACCTTGAGGAGAATGACCCAACTTCAGGACCTACAATGATGGAATCTGTCAGACGGATATGCCGGCAGGCTCTCCAAGAGACTATGCGCCTATCAGACGTAGGTTGGACGAAACAGGTCAATGGTTTTTGTAATGTACTACTCATAAGGTTGCTGAAAATCCATCGACAGCCCACGACCGATTTCGCCCTTCTTGAGGCTCATGAATATCATGATCCTAATGTGTTCGTCCTACAAAACAAATATACTGCATGGGCCGTGCTCATGAATCCAGTAATTATACTGACACCGTAAGAAGCGTTTAAGAGTTTTGTATGAAGATGGCAAGTTCACAGTTTTCGGAGGGATGTCGAATTGACTATTCAATAGGATAAAGTCGTTATTTACTTATTTAGTACGGCCACCATAAACACTTCAGTGTTTCTATTCGTTGGGGGGGGGGGAGCAACGGAATCGTTGAACTCGATTCTCTGCCAGTTGTATAGTGACAGTTCCATTTTGTGGGGCTAACGACGAGTAAAATAGCCTTAGGCCTGCTATGCTGGTCTTGTAGGCAATGACTTTTTTCAGCCGTCTAAAACTTCATTGAAATTCAGACTGTGGATAAGTGTCCTAGGGAAGCGATGTACTCGATAGAGTGAGACCTCATTCTGGTATCATGCACACGAGTAATCCCAACTACTGATGTGTTCAGTCTTTAACCACTTCAGTCCGCAAAGTGCAAGATGTGCGGGTCTACATAAAATGGTCGTTCGTTTGTCTGATTTTTCGAGGATTGAGACAGATTTGCCGCCGAGCACCTTACAAGCAGTCTGATCGATTTGACCCTAAACTGCAAAAGCATCGATCTCATTCCATCGTGCAAATCCTCTGAACAGTTTCAGTGAGTGGTCTATGTATTATAGGTAATCAAGTCAATTGTTCGACAAGTCTAAAACCAAGAACTTGTCAAGCGAAAGCGCACAAGGTGCGCAAGAACATAACCGCATCTTTTCCACACCGTACATCTTCAAGTTGGAAGCCAAGGATAAAAAGTAAATTGGATGTATTTCAAGAATGTCTGAATGCTAAAAGCCAACGAAGGGGTCGGTTTCGAACAGAATGTCAATTCTTGTGCTTTGGCTTCGTGTTCTTACAGAATGTACTACTTAATGACGCGAGTACAGGAAACTTTGCTTCCAATATTTAGGTTGTGTGAATCACAAAAGACGAAGGTGTATGCGAACAAAGCACGGTGTGAACTTCCATCTGATCACTTCCTTGACGGTTAAGTGACCCATGTGTAGCCCGACCAAAACAGACCCCAGAAAGCAAATGGATGAGTTTGACCTCATTCTTCTACTCATATCATAAAGTGCACCTTCAGGTTCACCATCGTTATCATCAGTGACGTCACCGCGGAACAGCTGTGATATTGTGACTTAAGAGAACCATCCAATACTTTCCACTTGGTTTGTTTTGGAGATTCCTTCCCTAAAACCCACCATCAGCAAATAACTGTGTCCACTTTTGTTGTTTCCAGAGCTACTACAGAGAAAAAGGGGTGCGTAAACCCGTGACGCCCTACCCAATACCGGCCAACTATCGACAGGCGGCCAGAGCATTGGTTTCTACGTTGACCAACTATTACAACGAAATGGAAGCTGCTCACAGGAAAGCTGTTGAAGGTAAGGTCTTACCAACAAACACCATGTGTATGTTCACTACTCACATAACCAAGTCATCTCACAAGGACCATCACCTGTTGCCTTATTACTCTCGTGCAAATTCACTCATATCATGTTCCCCTGTCTACTTTGATTCTAACATTGGTCCATCGTGCCGCTCCGGCTTCTGCGTGAATTCTCTAACACTGATGCGTTTACAAACAAACTAGGTGGGCAATGGGTATCTCGTCAATCAATCTTATTCGTCCAAAATGTGCTGGATGACGTCATTCTTTTTTCATAAAGTGCCTTCAAAAGTGGTTTAAAAGTGAACATGAAATAACTAGTCTTCAAAATAATGTGTGCAAGTAAAGGAATAGGTTCGCTTGTTGGTAGTGCGAGGAGATTTTGGTTTTCATGAAGCTTTTGTCATGTAAGTGAAGCCGATTCATGCTGAAGAGCCGAGAAGCACTGTACAGTTGTTTCATCCTTACTGGGAGTCACCAGCAGCACGCATCTCACGGAACTCCGAGGAGTCTCGAACCCGCGACCTCCTGGCCTGTGGTTTAAACAGTTAACCGTTCGGCCACGGGCGGCTGATCAGCGGTGTGACTAACTCGCAGTTTGACGGAAATCCAAGGCCGTTGCATTGTGGTCACTTGCGGTTTTTCATAACGTTCGCTGGTATAAGACGAGATTCCAGATAGAGAGAAAAAGAGCGGGCAGTGTGCGTTTAGCATAAGAAATTCAATACCAAAACACCGCCTAATCGTATAAATATCCATTTTCACGGATCCGTTACTGTCGAACACAGATGTCAGATACATAGGTACACATCTTGTCACTGAGCACACTTGGGCAGTACTCTTAATATCAAGGTGACTTTATCTTGTCAAATCTAGATTGGGTGAATAACTAGTGTGATGGATACGGTGTCAACCATTCACTTGTTAAGGACCACGAAAATTATTCGAATATTCATATGAGTGTTGAGAGTAGGGATCAACTTGCGCTTCCTTACGCAGCAGAAATAGGTACACCCGGTAGTCTTAGGTACATAGTGTTTGACACGTTTAACTATTGGCATTCGTCTTGTTGGAGCCTGCTACTCGTTTTCATCTCTGTTTTTCTTAACACAACTTTTCACTAAAGAACTCCATTCTGGGCTTCGTCAACTACTGGAACTATCCATGAAGTTGCCCGGTGTTTTGTTTGTTCTCTTGGTGGATGATTTCAAGACGAACACATTTAATGATCTGAGAGCTTCTGATGAGGCGATCATACAACAACTGCGAGTACAGAAACAACAACGGGTAAGTATGCCGGAGAAAGAGCGTTTCAATACCCTCGAGTTTTCTTCTTTTTGAGATGCAAACGAATCAACCCTCTGGAAAAATAGGATTCAACCTTCTCTGATGCGTCACAACCAGACTAGTCTTCTTCGATTAGTGGTCTGTTCTGAAGAGGGGGAGGGGCGATGAAAAACAAGGTATTTCTGCACATTTTTACGCGTCACTAAACTTAAACAAGCTGAGTTCAGAATATACTGCTCAACGCCAAGACTTGTCGACAATTCTCTGCTACTTGTCTCCAGATACCACAGGGTGCGTCCACTGTGCTTTTAATTACAGCGAAAAGCACAACCATCAGTGTTANTTTTTACGCGTCACTAAACTTAAACACGCTGGGTTCAGAATATACTGCTCAACGCCGAGACTGGTCGATAATTCCCTGCTACTTGTCTCCAGATACCACAGGATGCGTCCTTTGTGCTTTTAATTACAGTGAAGAGCACAACCATCAGTGTTAGTTTCCCAGAGGTTAGGTCGGCAGGCATTTCCCCAAATGAGTGAACATATAGAGGTTGGAGTTGACGGCGGTGCGGGATTGAGTTCCGCTGACTACAAAATAGTGACGACAGCTATTGTCCGCTAAAATATGCGGTCGGCTTGTCACCTTTGTGGTTGGCGACAATAAAACCAAGTCAGCTGACGTGTATTGAATCAGTGGTATTCTGCCTGCTCAAACTAGGTGGAATCATTGCTTTTGGGCCTACGGTTTCTTCCATCTTCAGTCAAGTTAACATCAAAAGTGAAATTGCGACCGAGCATTACTGTAAGGCCTACTTACCTAGGTCGACCTTCATTGATCATTAAATTTCTGGCCAACATCACCTCCCCCCCGGCCACCCACGCGACCCGCCTTCATGGAAGAATCTATTAGTAGTAGAAGTACACGTGGTGAAGTGCCAACTCCTCCACCAACAAGTATGACTGGGTGACCTTCTAAAAGTTCGAAGCGTCAGGGTGAAGTTAGCCCTGCACACTTACACGCTGCACTGCTATAGTGCGACAAAGAGCTGGTGTGTGCGAACACCGATTCATAACGATCGGTGGATGTCGAGTGCGACCCAAGGTCCGTATTGTTTATGACTGTGGCCACACCCCGTTCGTGGATTGTGACTACACCGCACCCCGTATGTGTCGAGAAGAGATCCAACAGTATGTACTCCAATCGGTTTTATCTTACCCAGTGACATGTGGTTTTCGTGACATCAACTATGATTTACTTCACCAGGCGTATGCCTAGTTAGTCAAAGGTGAAATTGTCAATCGGTTTCAGCTTTCACATCCACTGAAATTTTAGGCACCACACTGACCGTAGCCATCCGCACTGTCCTCTTGGATGATATGCAGACAGTTGGTGAGTACCTACTAAAGGGAAGCGATTGTTCGGGGAAAAAGGTTGTCTTACAAAAATTCACTTCAACACTATTGGTTTACGAGGTCTTCCAGAAAGACCGGACTGGTCAAGTCATATAGAAGATTTTGACAAATACACCCACTTGCAAATGGACTTGGTGTTGACAGAAAACTCAGCTGAATCTAGCTGAATTCCTCGTTTGCATTGGTCCATTGACGATGTTCGAGAGATTTTGGCAACCCTATAAGTAGTGTGTTACGTTCAAAGAAGGATTTCCCATCAGACACGGTATCACCTAATTCAGCCAAGCCTTGGCCTTGTCAGAACACAAGCCTTAGGTTAAACTCACTAGTTATCAAAGTGCAGTCGGCAGTTCCTAAGAGTACAAGGTTCTGACTATGTGGTGCATGACAGTGCTTCATTTGATGTGTCAAAATAAAATAAAACTAATGCGTTTGAATTACGACCACATCCACGAATATTCCGTAACGTTTGCATGCTCTCACTCACCAGGTGAGATGTTTTTCAGTGAAAAGTGTAAATTATAGGTCATCATTATTTTATTATCAATATGCTCAGCCTTGAGTTCTGCCTGAAACATTTTTCACAGAATACACACATTCGGAAGCTCAGAGCCGTTTTGGGTTTACCCTCAATGGACGAGCAGCTGGAAGAGATCGATTCGGAGGAGATCAAGCGTCAAACAAGGCTTACACAACTGGTTGCCAATTTAAAGCACGAGCGCCTCAATGTACTACGAACCGTCAGAACTCAATTTCCGAAGGTTCTTTGTCAACTAACCGATGACTTGTTGCAGCGGTGTAGCACAGGGCCAGGTGAGTTTTGGTAGTGATCACCCCAGAACGATGGCATTTGTCTTACTGCACACCAAACCTAATCGGACTGATGAACAACAATCACCGCTCAGCTAAAATGCGGATAATCGATAACTCGGCAGATATGCAAGAGAATCGATACATATGCGCAACATTTTGAGTTGAAAAGGGAATGAAAGTTCCGATAGCCATCACAGCCCAATAGATTTTAGTTCATGGTCAGGAACTGGTTGAATTTGCTCAGTATGACCTCCGGGTCAAACGATTACTCACGTAATTGATTTTTTTCCGGATGTGCTCGACTGTGAACACGAATTGTGCAAATAGTGAGTTTCTTTTTGAAAACGACACCTAAGTAGGTGAACTTCTGAGAAATATTCGCTCGGGAACGTACTTCCAGTGACGAACCGACAGTGATTGGTTGGAAAGATGAACCCGCTGGAGTATGGTCTTCTCAAGGGGAAACGAGTAGAGTGTAGTATTAGTGTAGTGTAGTGTAGTCGTAGGCAAGTTTTGGATTCTATTTCTTTGAAAACTGGAATCCTCACTTCCACTTGTTTTAGGTGTAATTGCTGTAAGTGATATCACTTGGAAAACCGAAGACTGTTTAGCATCCCAGTGTTTTCACAAGAGTAGTTTAGCATGCATGTCTCACCGTCTGCGAGGTGCTCAGATGATTGCGTTTCGTAGCACATGACGGATTACACTTTACCCACAGTTACTGCACACCCGTTTTCTCTATTGCTGGCCGTTTTCTTATTCAATAAATCTTTTATGGTTCCTGCAAAACCCGAGATTCTTGCATCCAGAAACGTGTATATTTAGTGTGGATTCATCGCCAGTCGTTATGTGATGCCGCTTTTTCACTGGTCAGATTTCGCACAAATTCACTACTTGATGTACCTATATTAAAATAGATATGGCGGTGAATAACATTGTCGGATGCGAACCTCAAAAGCGCTTGAACTACCCATGTTAACACTAATCATTCAGTAAGAGGCGTGTCGACGAACAGCTATTGTCCCTTTGGTTAGTGCGCGTGTAAAGTGATATTGCACAACAATACAACATAATAATTAGTCTAAAAGTGTGCGAAAATCACCGATCACTTGTTGTGTCATCATAAGCTTGTTTCGAATTTTAACCATTACCATCTTGTATTTATACTGCCGGACAAAGAATTACTTGGAATTTTCCCTTGCCAACGCGCCTTCAGTGGTTTGGTGGAAATCTCATATATGAGACACTCACATAAGATTTGAAAATGGTGAAAAATTGGAGCAGAACACTGTTTACTCGGTTAAGCTCTGGCAGAAAACGCTTCTTGTCAAGTTGTCGTGTCTGTCCCCAGGATGGTGCTTGTAGGGGTTTTCACAGTGATTAGTCATGAGCTGCCTCGTACGTTTTCACATGATAGATGACTAAAAAAGCTGCATCTGGGCGCGTACCTCAATTTACAAGTCTCTTAACTTTGGAGTGAAAACAAAGCTTTCCACTATTGGCGAGATTCTCTGGACCAAAAAATGTCCTTCTGGAACGGAGGTAACTTATGAGGGATGCCGCAAACTGTGTACTAAAAATGACGGGAAAGCACTCTCAGGATAGAAAGTTCCCCTGTCAACTTTAACGAACCTCTAGGTAAGTGCTTCACACTTGATGGGTATTAAGTTGAGATATGATAATCACTCATGTGTTACCCTGTGTTCGTTCTCGTCCACATAATCTCTACTTCCCGTTTTTTCCGCTGAGGACCCGCTACTTGCCTTGGTGTGATTTACACCAAAAGCCTGTGATATGTGCGCAACCCAGCGGTACATCACCAGGTTCAGTTTAGTACAATACAGAAAGCAAGGTGGACAGAGGTTTTGTTCAAATTGGCTGCAAGGTTCAGGTCCATAATATCACCGCCGCCATCGGTATTAGCACACTAAAAATACTAATAATGGCGGTACAAATCATCACCATTCAGAGCGCTTGTAGCTGTAAACCGTGTAGGGCAAGTAGAGTGGTTCTGGAAGAATTGTGAGTCGGAATGAAAGGACTGCGTACTGGAGGCAACAGCCCAAAACAGTGAAGTATAGGCCCAGTTTTTCATGAGTAGCTTTGAGGTGTCCGTTGAAGGCTGCAGCAAAGAAGCGTAGATGCCCTTGAGGCTCTGTGGCTCACCCTGATGTCCAAAACCATACGGATGGCGGTTGGCAGCTCAACTGCGTTCAGTGATAGCGGCTTATATGATTTGCTGTCAGATAATGGCACAGCTTCCTTTGGGATACTTCCATCCAGTAAAAGTTCATCCAAGTTTAGGTTAATGAGACTGATGATGTTATTGAATCGCGAACATACAGTTGAATCGGCGGTTAAGTGTTGCAGCTCGAATGAAAAATCGATAGTTCTGAAACTGTGTGGAGCGTCATATCAGCTAGAATTTCCCCCGTTAATTCCAAGTGAAAGTATTCAAATCTACTAATGCAGCTCCCGTAACCAGAATGCCGAAAATCCTTAATCAAAGGACTCCATTTGACCGGTATTGCACGGTTGTGGCATACATCATCATCATCACCATCACCATCATCATCATCATCATCATCATCATCATCGTCTCATTTCATCATCATCATTGTCAGCTGTAATAACCGCGTAATCGTCGTACAGTGGTTGTAGCTGCCGCTGTTTCGTTCACCGATGATTTGGACGGAGGGGGTTGGTAGCTGCGCATTGTAGGCTGTGGGCTCTCAAGTGAGGGGGGTTGTAAAAAGAGCTATGCATTGAAAGCGGTAGCTTGGATGCACGAGCGCCATTGAGGGCGCGACTGGGGACATTTGTAAAACTGGACTGGAAAACCAGCTTTTTGGGCCTTACCTACTACCACCCTTTTCTTTTATGTACATATTCATTTACAATTGGTGAATCGTGGTTGAATTTCAGAGGTGAAAATCAAAGCTTCAACCTCACAAACGGCAACCGCGGAAGACGGTGCGTCTCAGCTAGAAGATCCTAAATTGCCATCCATATCAAAGGGTCAACCAATGACTGGGCAAGTTTCTGTTGCCAAAATGGATGTCGATGTCGTACACTTGAATATCCGGATTTCGCAGAGGTGGGCGGAAGAAGTACGTTTCAACTATCGGCAAATTTTCTGATGATGTAGGAAACAAACGTGTGTGTAGAACCTCGGGCACAGCTAACTGTTCATCACTAAAGTTCATGACGATACTAGGGGTCACAGATTTTGTGACAGCATAGCTGATTAGACTGCCCTAATCGACTCAACTGTTTGTCCATCTAACATGGTAGAATTTGTTGATTGCGGTTCATTCTCATTGCCTACCAATCCTGTTCATCTGCTTGCCTTCACGACGAAGGTTTCGAGGGTTGATTTAAACTCCGGTGTATAGGTTTCTTCCACGTGTGCCTGTCTGGTTTACAGATGAGGCCTATACAAAAAAGGCAAGAAGTATTTGGCAACTGCTTCATCTCGCATCGGAGCAGCCCACTGATCATCATCATCATTATCATCATCATCATCATCATTATCATCGTCATCATCATCATCAACATGGTTATCAGCCCACTGAAGTTTCCAATTTTTACCGTCCCTGATGGTGTCTTGAAAAACCTGACCCTCAGCCGGTGCTAGACGTTTGACTTATTTGGTGTGAGACAGGGCACATCACCGCTCAATCTTCAAGCGCGGAAGTGAGGAACTCACAGTCAAAATTTTGTGATTGATGTTGTTTCAGAGCAAATCGCCTACAGTTTGTTGATAGCGAGTGATTCTCTTCTGCCAAGGCCTAGGTAATCCGAATGGATTTCTGCTTTAGTATCGCCTTGTGCAGTTTTAGTCCGGATACATTTAGGCTGGTGCAGCAAGGAGACAATAACGAACGTTTCCCCCTCAAAAGGAGTAGAAAACTGGCTGTTTCCTGTAGGCACTTGGTGTCATCCACGTGGGTGTTTGCAACAAACCTTGTCAGTTTATACATGACATAGTGAGTGATTCCGCAGGATACTCAGTAGTTTTTCATTTATGGAACAGTAAAAAATAATAGCGCATTAGCATGAGTCTGTGCGGCGAAAGTTGGTTCTAATCATCCAAGAATGATGAATGGGGAAATCACAAAAACAACCTAGCCAAACTCGAATACAGTGCTTTTCATTCGAGTAGGGAGTACGGTCGTTCACAGCTCTATCACATGTTTTCCTAATTTATAACCTAACAAGAACTGGACGTGAATTGAAAGAGGCTTCATGGAAAAACACAGGTCTGTCAGCCTGTGTTCACTCTGCCCACGGGTTTGCGGTTTAAACATCACCAACCAGCCTTTTGGATAGCTGACTTACTAAGTACTAGGCTAGCCAATTTTTACCTCACATATTCGTTCTTTTTCAACTTTCAGGAGCTTAATCACTTCCTGGACCGACTGACCACAGATGTGGAAAAAGAATACCATGCTTCAATGAAAACGAGTGAAAGTTGGAGGGTCGAATGGATGGAGAGTGTTCAAGCACTAAAAGCCGTTCACAAGTAACTGCCGCCTGTCAGACACGCAGCGCAACCTGGGCATACAAAAGTCGGGATCGATTGTCTCTGGTTACAATTGTTCATTCACTAGGATCCAACTGCATTAATCCTGAACTTGTCACCATGCACAATCATGCATTTTCTCTACGATATCAACACTGCTTTTGTGCAGTATTGGGCAACCAGAATAAAATAGTTCTTTTGTCTGATGCATTTTGTAACTTGTTGCGTGATGGTTGGGCTGTCGTGTATGTACGTTTGAAAGTAGACATCGGTGAACCGCATGAAGGTCTCGAGCTCCAATGAAATACTTAGATTAGGCTGATGGGCAGTGCTGGGGGAATTTTCGTGAACAAAATTTTTCGTTATCGGCTTTATGAATGTTGTTCAAGACAAAGCGAGTCTGCAGTTAACTGTCCAAGCCTAGAAGATAGAACTGGTTGGCCAGTCTCTGTTTCAAGCATGATTAATTCCATGTGCAAAGAAATATGAGACGTACGGGAAAGAATTGAACGAATTTACTAGTGTTTCACGCCATTCAACACTCATGTATTCTCATCTATTAATCATTCCGTCATCATCGACTGAGCAACATGAGATCGTGGTTTCAGTTGAGAAAGAGGTCCTTGCATTCTCCACTCCACCTTGCATCAAACCGTCGACCGAGAAATTTCAATCAGCTCTTCAAAACAGGGGAGATGAAGCAATGACAAAGGGAATCGGAAGAAAACAAGCTATAACAGCAATAGTTTTGCAGTGGTACGATTACATGAACTGAACTATGAAGTAATAAGTTATCCGAAATGAGCAGAAAATTGTGAAGGTAAAAAAGGAATACAATTTAAATATTCCCGTGAAATCCCACTGATGTCAAAAAGTGCAGTTACCAAAACGGTGAGAAAAACCGTTTATTAAGTGCACAGCATAATAATGAAACTAAGGAAAGCAGGTTTGGGACTCGGTCGTAGACTGCTATGAATCTCGATGGAGGAATTTGTAGTTTGGGGGGAGGAGTTATTATGGGAGAATTTGCTCCTCGATTTATTCTCGCTGACAACATGTGGGGTCTTGTGCCATCGTACAAAGTGGTGAAGGAATCGGACGAGAACTGTGAGATCATTCAGGAATGATATTTCCAAATGGAATTTCTGTAGCCTTGTANATTTATTCTCGCTGACAACATGTGGGGTCTTGTGCCATCGTACAAAGTGGTGAAGGAATCGGACGAGAACTGTGAGATCATTCAGGAATGATATTTCCAAATGGAATTTCTGTAGCCTTGTAATGAGCTTGCCAACTTATACAGACAAAAAGCAACATATAATGTGGATCTCCGGTTGTGGGTGAACTCTACCAATGGGCATAGTGTTAAAAAAGAAACAAGAATGAACTTCTCATCTGGTGTAATGTTTGAAAGCAAACTACTTGAGTTGCTAACTTCATTCGTATTCTGTTTGTTTGTCTCCGTCTCATTGATTAAACCATTCCCATCGGGGTAAGGATAATGGTATAATATAAAATCGATATAGACCAGTTAGAAAAATCGTCCGAAAAAAAAACATCCTAAAATGCCCGGCACTCCTAGTCAGATTCCATCTCACGTTTAAAATTTTTAAGGTCACAGCAGTGATGAGTTCCAACATGAACTTTACTCACACACCACGGCTGTTCAGCAACTGGGAACACCTACAGATGAAATCGACTTGACAAATCCTCGTTTGCATGTTAATTTCAAACGCTCAGCCATGGTTGTCATGGTTACAGAGTAAGAACAATCAATTGGAAATGTTTGGGGCCCACTGGGAAGTCATCATTTCAGAGAGAGAGGTTCGGTAAACAATCGGTGGATTTATTGCTCGGCAACGTTTCGCTTTTGACACAAAAGCTTCGTCCGGCCAAGTAAGTAAGTAAGCAGGTTGATCGGGTTTTAAAGCAGTCAGGGAACCAATCCGTGAGATTTCTTATGACTAGCCGACTTGATCAGGGCTGGGTGTTCAGTTTGATGTTCCTGTTTGTTGGTTAGTGGGGATGACTAACATTCACGACAGATTGGTTAGCGGGTGGGGAGGATTTGTCTCCATGATGAATCCGAATTTTTTCGTCCTTGCTTTTTCAGTCTAAGACACCTTAATGGAAAATTCCTCTTGGGGTTTTTTTCGTACAGGAAACTACTCACAAGTTTGCTGAAAACTCTTCGACAGCCCATGACCGGTTTCGCGCTTCCCAGGGCTCATCAGGTAGGGGCAGTCCCCGAGTTTCCGTCAGCCTTATGTCCTACTTGAGGATTTGTCTTCATGATGAATCCGGGTTTTTTCATCCTTGCTTTTTCAGTCTGGGACACCTTAATGGGAATTTCTCTTGGGGTTGTTCACAGATTTCGTTCACCTGTGTTCATCAAAGGATGCCGTGACAACTGGTCTGTGGATGGGGGTGGGGGTGGTTAATTGGATCTAACTTTACCTGGATTCTGTCAGACAGCTCTCCACACGTTTGCAAGTTCCACCCCTTATATTCTATTTACGCTGGGATGTTTGGTGATTTCCACCAACTTGGCCACCAGTCGCTGTGGTGTGAATATTAAACCCTGTCTNTGCTTTTTCAGTCTGGGACACCTTAATGGGAATTTCTCTTGGGGTTGTTCACAGATTTCGTTCACCTGTGTTCATCAAAGGATGCCGTGACAACTGGTTTGTGGATGGGGGGGGGGGGGGTTAATTGGATTTAACTTTACCTGGATTCTGTCAGACAGCTCTCCACACGTTTGCAAGTTCCACCCCTTATATTCTATTTACGCTGGGATGTTTGGTGATTTCCACCAACTTGGCCACCAGTCGCTGTGGTGTGAATATTAAACCCCGTCTCAGGATGTCCACATTTTCTAAATCTATCCTATGCCCAGTGTCTAGTGCATACCCTGCCATTGCCGAATCTTCGACTATCGCCTGATATTCATCTATGTTTCCCGGTGGTCTGTTAATAGAACGCTTATGCTATAAGATTCTGGTGTGCAATTCCCTTGCTGTCTGACCTATATAAACCTTCGAACCGTCGTTACGCTTTATTTTGCATACATGATTCCTAGTCCTATCAATGGGAAGGCGATCCTTCAAATGTTTCAACACTGAGAGTAAAGTCTTTCCCTTCTGGAATGTTACCCTAATGTTAGCCGTATTCAGTACCCTTCTAATGACTTCAGATGTCCCTGTTTTGTATGGAATGACCGCTGTTCCGATGCGCTCCTTGTTGAGCCTTGGTGTTCATCATCATCATTGTCAGCTGTAAGAACCGCGTACTCGTTGTACACTGGTTGTAGCTGCCACAGTTTCGTTCACCGATGCTTGGGGGGGGGGTAGGTAGCTGCGCACTGCACGCGCGAGCTGGTAAATTGGTGCATAAATCCAGCACTGTATGTGGGTTGTCAAGCGGGGGGTGGTGGAAAAGGAGCTATGCATTGAAGGCAATAGCTTTGATGCATGAGCGCCATTGAGGGCGCCACTGGGCCATGTCTGATAATGTCTCTAGCCATTGATGTGGCCCGTCTCGGGGTCCCCATCCAGGAAGACGGCAGTGACCAGCGTAGCTGATTTTGCTGGTGTTCGCACCAATACTTGCCTCAGTTGCCACTTAATTAAACCCGCTGGATATCCGCTATCTTGAAGTCGCTTTATTTTACCTCAAGTTGTGCTGCTCCTCGGTCGACCTCCTCTGTACACGGTGCTCTCACTCTCCTAAACATCGTTGAAACTATACCACAATACATTGCTTTTGGATGTGCTTTGGGGTAGTTTAAGACCGCATCGCTATCTGTTGATTTGATTGGTAAATAGTGGTTTTCAATTTCCCACCACTCTTTTGTGTCATGCATTCAAGGAAAGGTAGTGTACCCGATGTGGACTTACTGTGAGCGTCCAAAGTGTTAAGATATTGAAAGAATTCGTTCACCTCATCCCGCTTTCTCACAACGAACGTGTCATCTACGTAACGCCGGAACACCCTTGGTGGACACTCGAATCAGTTTAAAGCTTTCTGCTCAAAGTCTTCCATGTACCCAATTATTGTTTATTGGTCAATTTCCAATGCATACCCTCGTTGACCAGATATCTGATGGGAACAGACAACGACAACAACACGAATTCGAAGCCATCGAAGAGTTTGCAACAACCTTGTGAGTAGTTTCCTTCGTCCAAAAGAAAACGCGTCCAAGTTGTGCCTCACTTAGCTCACTAAGCAAGGGGCTGAAAAGTTTAACCGGTGTAACCGGATGACATTCTTTCAGGATATCGGATGATGGCTCTTTACTCCTATACAGTTTGACCATGTAGACACATTGTTCTTGTCCAAGTATTTGGCATTTCCGCGCTAGGTCTCAAGCAGATTCACAAGGATGATCTCTCTTCGTTCTTGTGACAAATTGGAGCCAGTTTACCCATGAAATCGTCTAGCTGTAAAAATGGTTTCTCTCAAGCGTGTGATGTTATCCAGGAAAACGTTTTGATGAAAGGAAAGCATTGTTTATGACCTTCGTTTCTTGGTACCTTTTACGGGAGGATCCACCCAACCCCAGCTTGGACACCACTGATTCCTGTGGATGAATACCTGCACGGAGTCACGTGTCCGACCTTTGAACTTGAACTGGCCTACGAACAACTTTATTCCATAAACCTTTTCTACGATGTCCCGCAGAATAAGTAGACGCCTGAACAACACATGCATGAAAAATGTCCAAACTAGAAGCGAACATTTCGGGTACTTTTCTTGTGTTTTGAGCCAAGCACAAGCGGGAACACGGGGACTCCATCGTGGATGGCCTACAACACCAACAACACACAAATTCTTCGTGATCACTTTCCCGCTTTCTGCGAAGTCATACGTTGTTCACCTCGCGGTATGCGCCATTCTGAACAACGCTCGTCTCCATAGACAGCGTCCCGTCATGCGTAGCACATGGTCGAGCCAACGTAGGCAATGGTGTTGAATGTTTTCCCCGATGGAAGTACCCGCCGCACAACCAAATACCCGTTTTCTAATCACCTAGTCACTAACACGCTGACGCCATCCATAACCAGCCACGCTTCTGAGGCATTGGTGGTCAAATAGCTGAAGACAGATCACATCATCCGTCCGCAGAGGCCACGTCTCGCACCCATACAACAACACAACCCTTGGTGTAGCCTAGTACACGTGACCCTTAACATCTAGTGATGAGGCTTTTGGACGCCAAAAGTTACGCAAATTAGCGAACGTGTTTCGAGCCATTGAGATTGTTGCACTGACTTCATCAGACCCATTTCCGTCCGAGCTAATACAACTACCAAGGCATGTGAAGTTCTCCAGAACCTCCAGTGAGTCTCCTTGAATTCTAAGGGGTATGTTCAGAGAATAAACGTTCCGAAGCATGAATTTGCACTTTGAAGATGCAGGGCGCATGTCAAAAGATGGTATGATAGTGGTCAATTTATTCAACAAGGTTTGTGCTTCACCTTGGTCTTCAATGATTTCATCTGCGTAGTCCAGATCAACGAAGTTCTCGCCAGAAACAATTTGAATACCGGGGTTCTGAAGACCTTCCAGCGTTTGCTTCATTATTCCCTCAGTGATGAAGTTGAACAAGAATGGAGAGTGTGGACATCCTCGCCGGAAACCACTTTTTGGAGCGCTCACTATACACTCTCACCCGCACAGAAGTACATGAATACAGGAATCGAATTTTGTTCACAGTTCTCTGCGGCACACTCTGATGAGCCAGTGTAGTTAACAGCACTGACCGATAGGGACCTCGTGCGTGCCCAGTTGATTAACCAAACTCAGTTCAGATGTCCGAATAGCCAGTAGTCCTAATCACTACCAGCCGAAAGTGCTCTCATGTGCTCGGTCATTTTTGGCCCCGTACTTCCATGTCCAACCAGTTCGGGTTGGTTGTGACAGCTGCGGTTTCGAAGGAGATCTGACGGTGTGAAATATTACCGAAAGCGAACAGTTACTCCCAGTGTTTCAGATTGCTAAGGTGTTAAATTCTTTCTCAGTTCAGTTGAGCGAAATCGAAAACTCGTCGGCGGCGTTTAGTCGCTCAAGTTTGGTATCGTTCGTCTATCAAGACCTATTGATGTGGAATCAACGGCGGTCATCCTAACGAATAGCCTCAGCTACTCACCTCGTGTTTCCGCTTGACTTGCTCGGTCAGTTGTTGCTCTCGGTTCATCTTTTCTTCGTTGGACGTCGTTGGGTGTAATACTGCGTCCAGAATAAACAAACCGTAATTTGGTATAGCACATCATCTAAAGCGTAATATCGTCGGATCGTACATTGCCAGGTTTGGCTGGAGTGAAAATTCAGTATGTACTATTCCGGTTTATAGCGCTAATACGATTGACTTGCCCTGAAAGCACTCGGTGCGAAATTGTATCAGTCGGGATTATTTAATCAATCCACGCCAAGTTCAGCAAAGTGATTTGACCATAGAAACCGCCTGTACGCGTACGCACATTGCGACTTCCATCGGAAAATTTAAGTTGAAATCAATTAGAATTATCAGACAGTACAATTTGCTAGTTATTGCGGGTACAAACCTCACAGAGATTGCCTTCCCAACAAATTTCCCCTTGGCCATGTTGACCTTTACACAATGGGGGCTTAACAATGCGATTGACGTGATTTTGCCTGAAAAATCCCGCTCATTCCGAGTATAAATAAACCAAGTGTCCTCGTGAGTTTGAATACGGTGCACAATGCTGCCGATCATCCTGCTCTCGCTGTGTTGTCAGATATTGGCGGAAAGTAAGTGCATTCCAATGATCAACTACAAGAATGAGCGATAGACAAAACATGACGGTAATCACGAACGCCCATATTCGAAAATTCCCCACCGAATGCTTACTCGTTGTTGATTGGTTGAACTCCTAGTCGTAAGGTAATCCATGATCATGAGCCCGGAAACAGAATTAATCCAGACACCTATTCTTTCGCCCCCGTCACACTGCAGTTCACAACATGCGTTCACCGATTTCCCACTGTTGTGTACATTCTCACAGGTAGTACAGTTGAGAATGTTGCGTCGAAGAAGAAACTTATGGGCAGCGGGCGGTGGTTGGAACGTCTGGTGGATGGAGATCTTCTGAGACCATGGGCACCATCGGCCGTTGAATTCCCCTATTACTACGTGGATCTGGGCGCTGTCTACAATCTGACTTCAATTAATCTACATGTTCAGAATATCTGGACCTTTGGTAAGTTGTTATTTTGTGGTATTCGAATTATTGAAACCTGGCATTGGGAGCAGTTAAAATCATATCGCTTCAATAGCGGTGGCTTTTACGGATTCCTCACAAACGAAATGCTCTTGTATTTGCGAATTTTCGCTCCGTCTATCCTCAGTTTGATTGCCTTTTGATCTCCAGTTCGCGGTTTATTACACGCATCAGATTGGATGGACAATTAGAAAACAAGCCCCAGATGTTAAGAGATATGCAACTAGTACAAGTACTTGAGATCCATCCCACGTTTCGCAGGCATCACTGCAACTGCGAAGTGTGCGTATCATTCACTGATACTGATTGGGGAACGTTAGTTTCAAGCATGAACGTAGTCTACACCACGTCCCATGAACGGAAGTTACGGTTGACAACACATAAGCCAGTGTCCATCGCTTGATATTGCTACAGTCAACATAAATGCTGAGTGCGACTGCTCATCGTTAGATTTTCACAACTATTTCCGAGTATCGGGTTTCAATTCTCTGCCGACACGCTTATTTTATGCGAACTTTGCAGGTGACGCTGGAATCAATGAGACATTTGACGTTCACACGTACGGCGGGTATATGACTGCGTGTAACTATAAACAACTCCATCCTTGGGATGTGCTCGCCAAAGGGCTTATGTTTAAGCGTAAGGGCGAAGAAATAATTCTGCATCCAACGAAACCAGTCCAGTGGATCATAATCGGTCGCGAAAATCCAAACGCTCCCCATGGTGTCGCACCCATTGTTATGGCTGAGATTCAAGCATTCGGGACTATGCTTCATGAGCCGTTCGGCCCTCCAATGCCACCAGAAGAGCCAATTTCTGAAAACTACTACGAGGTACGTTCGTTGTCTTTCCCACTACTTTGTTTCACATAAATTATTATCGGGACCGATTATTTTCGGAGTCAGGCTTGTTGGACACATTTTCTCATAATACCCATGTAGATATCGCGATTGTGCGAAAATTTGCATTGCTCTGGTTAGCTCCTGGTCGTCTTTATAAGAGGAAGATTGTTGCACCAGCTTGAAAACCTTGCACACTGAGAAAGCTTGTTCGGTTAGTTTACCGGCCAGTGCCATGCTGTCAGGTCACGACCAACGTAAGCGGATGAACTAGGCCGTAGAACTAAGCACCTGTCAACCTGTGTCATGTCGGTTTCGGGAAGTTCTTTTTGCCGGTATATAGGGACGAATTCAGAGCGATCCCGTCCGCTTGTCTGACTACACTAGACTGAATATATCCCTGCGTTTTCTCATTCAAACAGAATGAGTTTTACTGAAAATACCGATCGGCTGGTTCAATCGTGCGAGGGGCAAGGTTTGTGACGACCGGGTAGTGGGTTGTTGTGTATCTACTCCTCAAAGTCGTAGATTTTCTTCATACTGTGGTTGCCGAGCGAAAGAGAATCGATCACCACACGGCATGATGATTCACGAATCCGAGTTTTCATTGAAAGGCAACTGAAAATCTTGGAATTTTGCAAAACGGAGTGGAGGGTGGAGTTCCAGTGAAACGGTCTAACACAATACGGATTGAAAAACACTGTGTTCAATAAAGTGGCCACCAATTTACTTCATCAAACCCGGCCTAGTACATGAACCTCACTGATTCAGGAAACAAGCTCGTCAGCAAGGGCGCTCGAAGGCACGGGTAGTTTGAGGTTGTCTGTGGTAACGGCCAACTGCAATGGCAAATCAGATGGGCATATTGGTGGAAAAACACTCATTCACAAACTTAGTTGTTATCAATGGGAAACTCAAGCGAAACTCGTTTGGCATTGCTCGACTAAATAGGCTGCATAAATACCGGCTCGTGGTTATGCTGGTACGATATTCGAGATAGCTCAGTGTATTTTCCCAATGGAATACACAAACCATAAGGCTACCGACAGCCATGATAGATAGATACACTGGGCGCCTTCACTTCCTTCTCACGATAGGACGAAAGAGGCGTTAATCGAAGAGGAAAAAAGACGTTATCAAATATTTCAGCAACCGGCTAGAATTGACGCGTAACTGATTTGGCATGTTTGACAATTCACCCACTCCCTCTCTCTCTTTCTCTCCCGGTGGGTTTACAGGAAACCAGAAAGGCAATTGTCGGGACTCAGCAAATGCTGTTTGTTCAGCCGATCCATATGGAGTGGAGACCAAGGTCTGACCTCAAGGACGTAGTCTTGGGCGTTGTGCAAAACCGCGCCGTGGCTATGGCCGTGAAACGACAAAGCGGCAGATTGGTTGTGATTCACGGGATTCAAGTCATTGACCAGCTGCCCAACAACACAAAATACGATGAGTGGCGCCAGAGTTTAAGAGAGTGGCTGACAAATGGACAACATAAACACGCTGATTTCGTGCGAATTGAATCTACCTACAAACCAGGTGACGTAATTCTGATAAAACGAACCGATAAATTCGATGTGGAAAAAGTTTACTCGCAGATTATCTCGGGTGAGAATTCGGCAGTGGTTGGGTTTATTCGTGGAAATGGAGAAGACAACCTTAAACAATTACTCAATAAGTTGGAGATTGAGTACGCCTCGAACGGAATCTGGACGGCCGAACAAGATATAAACTTGCAAAGTATGATCACGACCACGAGATTTACGCCACTCGAATACGAACTCCGTCGAATGGTCAGCAGCTGGACGTTATTCCGAACAAAGCGATTTGAGAATGTATGGAGTTGGGAAGAGTGGAGTGAACCGGAAGTGCAAAGGCTAATCCGAATGATTGTAGATCGATTCGATCCATTCATTCGACATATCTCCCCTTGCAAGGATGGTCCCTATGTGAAAGATCCATACACGGCGACTGCCATTTACAATTACAATGTAATATTGCTGCGTCAGACTGGCGAGACTTGTACGGCGCTTCCCGGAATGCATCCCAATTCCCTAGATGTACCGCCTAACATGAAGCCAACTACCATAACCACATCAATCCATGCTCCGTTTCACTCCAGATTCTTTCCTACAACCGCGTACGCGAAACCGGGACAGGGCTTCTCATGGACAGTCCTCGAAAACTCCCATCCGAATTTCCACGACCAGCATATTCGTGTGAATTGGCAAACGGATGGCATCGAACACCACGATTCCTGGCTGCGCATGTCTGTGGTCACCACAACAAAACAACTGAGTGCGCAAGGTCAGATTTGCAGTGCTCATGGTGGCCCGATATTTTTGCAACTACCGGCTGGAGTGAACATAACCATACGATTGGAAAATGTCTACAAGCATCCGTATGTGGATCTACGGGACCCAAAATCCATTGAGAGATTCCCCGCTGAGGTGGAAAAATACCGCGATATGCCTTGGACGCTGGTCAATGGTGATAATCTGATCACATCACTATTAACAAAAGACGTAATCATATCCAACACAACTAATGTGTTGCGTGGTGGAAATTACATGGACAAAGCGATCAAGATGATACACAACTATCGTGGGACAGATCACACGAAGGCAGGTCAGATGGCATTCGCGTGTGATGTACACATATCCGCTGGATGGGGACACGCGGGATACCCAATGATGGGCTTTTTGGGATGGAGTTGGATCTACGTTCACTGGGAGAATATAGTCTCCTGCGGTGGAAGTCACCCATTCGTACATGAGTTTGGACATAATTTGCAGGTGGGTCCTGCCACACTTCTGCATGGTGGCGAAACGACCAATGAGGTGAACCTCATCTACTCATCCGAAGAGATATTTGGTTCGTCACCTTATGGGAATGACAGAGACGTAAATAAATGGCAATCTGATACGTACAATGGTGTGGGACTGGGGTATTACAAATACTTGAACTCCTTGTTTGGGTACGGTCTCACCGGAAACGTGTTCACTACTGCCATGACCAAGGGTGGCGCTCTCAATACGGAAGAGCTTAAGGCGCAACATTGGCTTCAACAAGTTTGCAATGAAACTGGCTACAACTTGCTCCCCTTCCATGGACTTTGGAACTTTCCGGTAACGGAACAGACTCACCAGATTTGTGATCCTTTGCCGTGCTTCTTCCCAGATGACGAGTTCACAGCGAAAGCGCAAGACAAGGTTTCCAAGATTCTCACCGCCTATGGGAAACAGTGTATCCGCGAAAACCCGAAAAAAGTCGTATTCCGTGGTGACCTGTGGCGTGGCGTTGACCAGCGAGGACCTCAATACGTATTTCAACACGACGACGAAGAATGCTAATGCAGCTTATTGAAATAAAACCACTTCGCATCCCCACTTGAATTTTGTTGAGGCCATTTCCTTAGAACGTCATGCGTTATTGTATCGGGTGTATTAGGCGAGAATTTACCTATTGCGTGAAATGTTACCCATGCGTTAAGACCAACCATTTTTTGTTGAAAGCTAATATCACATGAAACAAGGAACGGTAGGAACCGGTCTAAATCTCGCTGGCTTACTTAGTGCATTCCAACAGAAGCCAGTCGCATGCGTCCATCACAAGCTGAGTGATATTCACTCATGCGTGGCCGCTTGGTTTCCCAATTGCGTGGGACCGGCCACGACAAAATGCTATCACACGGAATGGATGAACATATGCATTCCTGGTGGGGCAATCATCCATATTTCAACACTCCAATGCTTTGGTATGACACGCCACCGTGTGGATCAAACACAGATTCATTGGTCCTGTAACTCCTCTTGACTATCCAGATGCTAGGGTTTGTTGTTTTGCAGCCGACTGAAAACTGTTCAGTTTGGCGAACAAGCAGTCGAATAGAAAATTCGCGCTGAATATGGGAAGATAATTCGGCTGCAAATCGGTCGGGCTTAGCTATCTCAGCTACTTTAAATAGCTATGCACGAGAAGGGAAACGTAGAAATCCATTCTGTAGATGTCTTCATAGAACAATACCTGAAATAATTGGCTTGAACATGGTGCGTTTTGAGAAAGCACCATCTACCGTAAACAATAGTTAGCCTAGAAGTTCTCGTGGTGCGCAATCCCCAATCAGCAAAACCCAGGGTGCAAGATTCATACACTGAGCTTTCATAAATTCCGAAACAAAGTGGGTGCGTATCTGGTGGTTTTGGCGCAGAGTGAGTACAAACAATGGATGCCATCTGTATTGCACATAGGGTCTACAGCTTTTCCTGCCTAGCGATCACCATTCATATGGGGCTTGTTTTGAGGTTTTACACGAGTCCGCGATCAGTGAATGCGTCCGTCTCCAACGTTGCACCCACAATTTAAGTTATCGCTTCATGTGGCGTCTTCCTTCACGAGCAACAGCTTCAAAGCGCAACCCAGACGTAATGCGAAGTGCGAAACGATACAGTACAAACAAAAAGACAGGACAGACATTGTCAATTCGATAACGACCTGAGATCACAACATGCTTGGAGTATTGAACAAGGGAACTGTACAGTGCGGAAAGACAGAGATATCATAATACAATTTGGTACTAATAAAACTACTCTTTTCTCGTTTCACTAACGCCTTCGTTCGACCTTTTGGGCTTTCTGTTGTGCGGCTTGTTTCCGCCTGGCTTGCTCGGTCAGTTGTTGCTCCCGGTTCATCTTTTCCTCGGCGCGTCGTTGTGCGTAGGATTGTGCTGCAGCTTCGCGGTTTTTCCGCTCCGTTGCGATAACAAGCTCACGATTCTTACCACCTTCCGGAAGCGAAACTGAAAGGAAAAGAGGTAGGTAAATTCGAGACAGTAGCCACAACAACTTCACCTCATTGAGATGCCTGACAAAAGTTGTTCAGAGAGAGAGAGAGAGAACACATCACTAGCCACGACCAGGTAAGTAACTCTTCGTAGGATGGTCCACTGATGAACAGCACGTCAGGCTCTTAAGATAGTAACCACCTCTTTGTGTTGCCAGATGAGCAGCCCGAGTGCAGTCCAAGTGAAATAAGAGTTCAGCAAATCCGGGCTGGACAAACTATGCTCTTTGGTTTTAAAGTCCCGGTTACTTTCGATAATGAACAACATGACTCAGCTGGCCCTTCTGCACCAGTTCTAAACAGGACACAAGAGGGACTTGTGGGGCTCACAAGTGAGGACCGTGGCAAGTGCTACAAATCTAAATCTGGTCCACGGTCGATTTCATGTCCACAGAGTGTTGGCACGATCGTACCCATGGTATTGGCCTGCGCTGATTGTTCCATCACTTTTTCGAAGAGTAGCCTAAGTCAGTACCGCCGACATGCACACTCCATCCAACGTAATGCAGATAAGCTTGGTCCAGTGAAGAATTCCGGTGCCTGCTGGTCCCGACAAGAGTCACAGTCACTCTTGTGCCTGGCTAAAAATTTGTATCCATCTTGTGACACGCAAATTGCGCTGTTCGCGACATTGGAGCAGTATTTCCCTGGTCGGTCAGTATCAAAACCAGGCTACGGGTGCTTAACTGACAAACACAAGAAAATGAATGATCATATGGTGACCCCAATCAAACCATTGATCAAAAACAACGGGTTATTCGTCGGACCCTGAAGATTATATCTTCCGGTCCCAACAATTCGTGGAGTGCGCCATGTCACTCTTAGAATCCCATTTCGACAGTTCGCTCGCTAGTGTTGACTTTCTGGAATTTGTCCGTGGGTTGCAGTTTGGCATCATCACACCGGAACAAGTCCTGTCATTTATGGGCCTCCAAGCCTCGAAGACATTTCCACACACGTGGAATCCTGTCTCCCAACACCATTGCCATCTAGCCCATTGTGTGCCGGTCAACTCAAAGTAGATCCTCTTAGCCGCAATCCAGACCATATACCACCAAAGGCGGAAATATGCAGTGTCTGCTGTGTTCGACGATTCGCGGAAGGGTCCATACAGAGTTAACTGCTGCCTACCTGTGGAAGCCGAACGGTACTGGTAACAAGTACTCTGCTCTAAAACGCGGGGATGGCCGGCCAAACCGAGCAGTGCTACCATCCCCATAGAGTTTGAGTGAGTCAAATAGAGGTGAGGAACCCGTCGTACAATTCGTTTAATGGGTAATTTGTCCCGCGGATACTTCGCCACTTTAATGACAACGCCCCCGCTGAGTACTACTCCTATCTGGGGGCTGTCTGTCGCGTCTGTGTCGTACTCGTATTACAACAGTTCCGGCTCCGCCAAACCAACTGAAACCGATCTTCGTGTCATTCATCCTTCCATAAGGTGCTTGCTGATCACAGGAACTGCAGATTTCAACTGTTCTCACTCCAGTTTGCATTTCTACATCGAGACGGTTGTTTTGGAAGCCACGTTGCTCCACTTTGTCCCTGTTAACCGGCTACTTTTAATGTCAGTTTGGCGTTTAGTGGTGTCTCAAAAGCATTCAACTCGGTTTCACACGACACAATTGTCAGATCTACCGAGGCGTCACTCCTAGTTCGATATGCCGCACAATCCTACGAGGATGCCGTAGCAGTTTCCCCTAATTACGAAGTTCACTGCCACAGAGTTGTGAGATAGGGAGGTCAACTCTTCCCGATATTGTTCATGATGGCGAGGAATAGGGTTCTTGGACTGACGATGCCGTCAACCATCAATCCTGACCTAATCGCAGTTCGGGAGCGCCGAGCAACTGTGATGGATGTAAACCCAGTCTCGGATGGCCGCGGAGTAATTGTGTGGAATGAGAGGCAGAGGTACGATGCTGATGACTGCTCCCTCGCCATCATCTCAACCCTACGTGCCAGCGATTGTGATGTTAGTTTTTTGGTTGACGAATCGATGATCATTTCGTATCGAGGGATCTGCTTTTCTCCATCCGCTGAGGGAGGGGCTTCATACGGTCACAATCAGTGACTTATCTTTGTTCACCATTTTAGAGTCTGCATGTACTTACGACATTTTTATACGTGGTACATGTACATTCTTGGCATTGACTTTCACACCTGACTCTGTGTGACGGACACTTTGCGCCTGACGCTCGGATCTTGACTGCGCTAGCGCTTACTGCACCTTGAAGAGCATTCAGCAATGTTCCTCCTTTCTTCAATTGCTTTGTCTTTACACTATTTACACACAAAATATCCTTACGTAAGTTGGAAATCATCTTGTCTGACTGTAAACTATTGATGGCACGCTTTCGGATAGAATGTCTTCCTCGTTTAATCTAACGTCCTCCGGTACATCCTTCCACATCTATCACTTGGATACACTTTTTGTGTTTGTGATCATGCTTTTGGAAGGTAAAAAATATCAACCGTTCAACTGCTTTGATACTACCAGAGACAAGCTCCAGGGATGAGGCATTGTCAGATTGCCTAGGACTAAATAGGAACAGCCGCGTGCGAAAGTTGGGCTAGAACCACGGATCATCGCGTCTTCATGGAAGATCTGATAACCTGAACATGGCCGGATATATAGATGAAACCTGTTTGGTTCAACCTTTCGTCCGTGACCAGTTCGACCGACGCGCACCTGGTGAGCTCCAGAAAGAAATCCCTCGTAATGCTGAGATATTTTGGGTCTGATCACATGTTTACTACGAAGGAATGCCACTCTATTTGTTTGCGGTGTTTGGTAGGGACTTTCCGAGGTTGATTCGCATTGAAAGAAGTCTCCCCTCGAGTAAACCTAACAACTTCCATTACAGGTTTGGTGAGGAAGTGAAACCCGTAACACAGCAACTACTAAAATATCACTGGTGGAGGAGTTTGGATGCGAAGGAAAGCCATATGAACGTGCAGTTTAAGAAGGGAGAATAGCAGATCACAGAAAGTGGGAAAAATATCCATTTTTGAACACTAATTACCTCATTTCCCATCGGCTCGTTCAAAAGACAACAATTTCGGTCGGATCCCTTAGATAGAACAACTGCGTAAACCATCAGAATACCAATGTACAGTAACACGGAGTGATTAAAGTTCACAGCGGATCCCACAGCCCACAAATCTTTCAGAACTGTAGGTAGGGTGTTTAGGTACTGGCGAGTAGTATTACGCATTATATAACGCTTGTTCCTTCCCTGGAGAGGTCACCATCAGAAAAAACCACTTACCGTTGGCCCCTGGGGTCACCTTTCAACAGTAAAGTCTCTCCCACTACAGACCACTTTCCATGGACCTCTCGGAGTGCCCCTGCTAAAGAGGACAACTGTTTGACATGGAACAATCACGCGTGAATGTGTTCTTCAGTGTGAGATAGCGGTGACGCATTTGTTCTGCATGTCAGAAGACAGCAGTTCAAATTCATGTGGGCTGATGATATATCCAGTTGACAAGCGATACTGGGTCGCTAGTTGACTTCAGATTTTCCTCTTCGCTGTGGATTAACTAGAAAAATGACTGCCGAAACAGATAGATGGATAAAAAGAATTCATCGACTTAGCGCAAACCACAATGGGGGGCGAGATGGACCAAGTGGTTAGAGCGCGAATTTACCGACCGGAAGTCCGTGGTTCGAACCCCGGCTCTGCCTCTCGACTTCCTCTGTCTAGGCTTGGGCAACCTGGCAGTATCCCAGTCCTCGTGCCTCCTTCGGGTGGCATGGCAGCTAGGCACCGAAAGGGTGCTATGGCTGAACGATTTTTTTTATTTAAACCACAATGGACAGATCAACATTCCACGCGTATTTGTGCTCACGGAGGTATCGTTGATGTTGACTGGACTTTAACCTGTGATGTTAGGGGCGAACGCGTCCAAGTTCGGATCACAAAGCGCCTACCGAACGAGCGCGGGTCACTGCATTATCACAATCATCAGCGTCATCATCCTCATTACTAAATTGAAGTAAGAGACTCGGAGCCGTAATTCCCCAGATAGCGTGGAATGACTAGATAAGACGTCCTTTCAGTCGAGTGATGTGAATGGAACTGTAAAAAGCCCCCAAAACCACTCAAACGTTCCAACGAAATAATCGAGCGGACTGACAGTGAGGATTGGGAGGGATAAGACCAAGTTCTTACATCCACAAATCTCGAACCTTCCAGTTGTTTGCACAAAGGCACTTACCGAGGTCTTCATGTTCATCAGAGTCACTGAACAAAAAAGAGGCCATCTCTTCTTGGCGGGCTCGGACCGCGGTATGACCCGCGCCGGTTGTACGCTTCGAGTCCGCTTTGCCCTTCGCCTCGGCTAGCGCGCCCACTTTGGCTATGTGCTTTGAGGCAGGCTGTTTTTTCTTTCGTTGGGAGCTACCCAGCAGTGGAGGATCTTCCTCTGAAGTTACACGGCTGATTTCAACGCGACTGGGAATACTGACAGCAGCTGTGGGTGTTGCACCAGAAAGTCGAAAGCCCATCGGTCGGGGTCCAGGGGTAGGTAGGCGTACTGCACGAGGAGGTAGGGTTTGCTTGGCTCCTGACGAACCGAACAGTGCTGGGTTCAGGACGGAAAGGGCATCCTCAACTGTGCCCGGCTTAATGCTATCCCTGATCAAGGACAACAGTAAGAGAGTGAAAGCGGTAGGATGGTGAGAATGGATGGAATAAATGTGTGCGAGAGAAAATGCTACACTTTCTAAAGCAGAAAGTATGTGAAATTTAGTCAATTACAGAGTAGGCAGAGTAGCCCATAGTACATTATTTTTGAACCATGCTCCGATTCGTATCTTCTTGTAGGCAGCCAAGAGCATTATGAATGTAGCCATCATTACGACCAGAAATACATCATTATTATTGCTTGAGTTTGATACAGCCGACAGAAATAGAAAAGGACGTTAATCTTTTGAAGTGCAACAAAGAACCTGACCCCGGCTGTCTTATTCTTGCCTTGTTTAAGGATGGAGAAGGACTTGTTCACAGTCTGATTTGCAGGGGATTTCGAGGATGAAGGAAGTACCAGAGGAATCGCACATAGCTAATGTCATCCCTATCTTCCAGAAGATGTCATTCCTGTCTTCCAGAAGATGTCATAAACGAATGTGGGAAAGATGAGGGCATCAGTTTAGTCACCACTGCTTTACCAGTATACCTCTACACAGACTAAGTGGCACTCATGTGCGGCGTAGACTTAAAAACCGAGCAGATTTCTATCTGGGTTGTGGATTCATCGAGCACATTATTAGCCAATAACAACTTCCAGCGCGTTGAGTTCTATTTCATGGCTGTGAATTCTGCTAGCTGCGTGTTGTATCTTGCGGCTGGCCGAGCTATTGGTTACGCCTGCGCAGAGCCTGCCAGACTACGCAACAGGGAGAAGACAGGGAACTGGGGACACGGCTGTATTGCCAGGACAAAACATACAGATAAATATATAGGATGGCTAATTGGCCAAATATGGTCGTTCACTTGTTCGATCTGTACAACCAATGGTGGTGTTCCGGTCCTGAACAATCTCAGGCTCACTACGCTGGTCGTCTGTTGCTAAGCCGTGTTTGATGGGAGTCGCCGACTCACCTACTTTCCGGATGTGTCGTACCGATGGTGACCTTGGGGATGCGTCACTCTCTGCACATGTGCTTTTTCTTGTCTGGGTGCGCCCTGACACTGCGCATTGAAGATGAAGGATCAATATTTGGCCTTGACAATTGGTGGCCTCCAAACACTGCTTATGTATCGTGGTGTAACGGTGGATACTACTGATGGGGCATGCGAGTAACGTGTTTTCTCGTAACTCCGCTTTGCGTGGGATGTATTGCGGAATTTGTGGAATAGCTTTGTGGCATTCTTTTACACTTGAGTGATAGCCAATGAATATCCAGCAAAGTTCAGGGAGACGCTTTCAAGAAGGAGTCGGATATCCATATGCATATGAGAGTTTTGCTTCCCTGTCCAACTGTCTGCAACTGTTCAGTTTTCTAATAAACATCCCACAGCGAAGGTCTTCTTCCTTTCAACGGTAGCATTGGTCTATCAATGCCGAAGTGCGATGAATGACTTCTGCAATAAACCAATGAATTGCTCAGTTAATGGGTTGATCAGTGCGCCAAATACGCTGTGCTGAACGCGCCTGGCGATTGACTGTTTCGCTGAGGCATGTCTTCTAAGAGAGGTTCGGACTGTGAGGTGGCATAAAGTGGACGACTCATGGCGTGGATAGGGAGCATAAAAAACACCAAGGCTGCTCTGGTGTATGTTGTCTGCAAGGTTCAGGTATCAGAGAAACACCAGACCTATGGTCAGAAATGCTCACCAGCGAAGGTCTGCTTCCTTTCAACGGTAGCATTAGTCTATCAATGCCGAAGTGCGATGAATGACTTCTGCAATAAACCAATGAATTGCTCAGTTAATGGGTTGATCAGTGCGCCAAATACGCTGTGCTGAACGCGCCTGGCGATTGACTGTTTCGCTGAGGCATGTCTTCTAAGAGAGGTTCGGACTGTGAGGTGGCATAAAGTGGACGACTCATGGCGTGGATAGGGAGCATAAAAAACACCAAGGCTGCTCTGGTGTATGTTGTCTGCAAGGTTCAGGTATCAGAGAAACACCAGACCTATGGTCAGAAATGCTCACTGACAAGACAATGTCACACAACACGTGGCGATATTGTAATTATTCCGTTGTTCTTACTCATTAACTTGCAGTTCCTTTTTTGCTTTGAAAAACTGTTTTACGTACCAACTGTATCTTACCTCACCCGGTACCATAAGCTGGGGTGATCCAAATCGTTGTACCTACATACACACACACGGTTCACCGTTGTGAAACTGAACACTAAGCTTAGAAAACATGGTGGAAGAAGCTCCCGCAAAGAATGAAAGGAAAAAGGGAGGAGGCTCACTCGTGACAGGACAGTCAAGGGGTCCGAAGAGCATGGGAATAAACACACCTACGGAATCTTTCGTGGTGCAAGTCAAACATACAAAGAAGGCAGTCCAGGTAAATCGTGACGCCACACCTGCAACTGGGATCGATTGTCCGGAATAAACTGAAGGGCTTCAAATCGTATGCAAAGGCGAGCCGAAAGCATTACGCTCGGATTAGGTGACGTCTGGACGAAGATGTCAATCGGGCACAGGTAATTACAAAGGCGAGACTAGTATTGCTACAGGGTCACTGCATAGAACCCAAACGACGATTGAGGGAGAACAAGGCGCCTAACGAATCAGATACTATCTGAACAGCACCTTCCCAATTCGAGTGCGATGATGATTCTTAGCGATTTTTACTAAAGATGCCAAAAATTCGCCCCGCAATGGACAGTAACTAACTAGCCTAAAAATGGTAGGACCTTCGCTCCTCGTTCACCTTCAGAGGGCGGTAAAAGTCCAGTGACCCAAGACATCAAATAAGTGAGATCCATTCAAGCGACACAGTGTTTGATTCACCGGGGAGCTGAGCGTTCTCCGGTTTCGGGAACAAAAATTCTTCGACAAGTTTGGATGTACGTAAACATCAGAAAGTCCTGGAAAATGTGACACCGGATAGTTTGAGCGAAACAATGAAAAACGAAAGGTGGCGGCGCATGGTTGAGTGCAAAGGATTATTGAACAGTGAGTACTGACCATGTGAGTTGAACACATGTCCAAGACCAAAAGAGAGTCAGCAAACACAGAGGAACAATTAGTGCCATAAAAAAAACTTACCNCGCTCTTATTCGCCAGATCTTGAAGGTCAAGGTCACTTTCTGCTGCATCTTCGGTCGATTCACTAGCCCCGTGTAACTCAGGCGAGACGGCCAAGGTGCTGCTCCCACCAGCATCCATTAGTTGTTTGGCTTGGAAAGCTGCGTTAGTGATAGCTATTTCAACGTCGTTCTCAGTCTCTGAGTCACCCTGATAACCCGCCACACCGGCATCACGAAGCACGGCTGTTGTGCAGGCATCTCGGGTGTTGCGGTGCTCCAGTGCACGGGTCTCGGCCTCTTTCAGTTGCTTCTCGTAGTTGGCTTGCATTAAGGCACGCATTTGCTCTTCCATTTTCAAGAGTAATTCCCCCTCCCCAGTATCATGAGCTGTGGGGCCAGCATTCGGAGTGATTTGCTCAATTGATGTAACCGAACACTGATTTCTGTCTGTGAAGGAAACAAAATTAACGCGGTTGAGTAGCATGGAAAGCGGCGCGGAAAACGCCCACTGCTGTTCAACTACACCCCGCCGAACCCAATATCTGCACGCATTTTCAACTGCAATAGGTTGTTGTAAACGATTTACAGAGCAAGACCACATACTTTGCTCGAACGATTGACTGAAACTGAACCGAAAAACCGCTTTAAAGACCAAACAATCATCGCCAACTTTAAGTTGCTTCGGTTCTTGTAAGCCTAGAGCGTCACGCATATTATAGGCAATCAATACGTGACCTCATCCCTACCACTTTAGGGCGGATATTACTGATGAGACATGCGAGTAGTACGTGACTTTCTTGAAACTCCAACTCGCGTCTAGTTTGCAACTGTTTAGTTGGTGTTTGCTAATAAACGACTACGCAGCGAAGAACTTTCCTCTTTACACTATGATGAGTCGTCATTGGATAGGATTGACAGGCGGTTCATTACGCGATAGGCCTGATCCTTTTGTAAAATCGATAAAAGGATAAGTTTTATTGAAACCACTCTGAGCTAAATTCTGCTTAAGCCGCCGAGTTATTGAATGATGAGGCACCTCATAAATTTTTCGCGAGTTGGACCCGCCAGTTGGAACACTGTGACGATAGTCTCGTGTAAACAGACCCTTGGTGCACCCCCTGAGTGGAAGTTGTGCGTCGGGTTACGGTCAGAGACGGATCTACACCGTGTGACGTGATGCGAACTGAGTGGGTGGCGGTATATACCCTGTCTAAGTGTTAATTAATCACGCTGGTGATCAACCACTCGCGGCCGAATGGTGTACATACTACTCGACTACTCGAAGCTGAGAAGCTCCCTACAGATTCATACAATGAATATGGGGCGAGATGGCTCAAGTGGTTAGAGCGCCAATTTACTGACCGGAAGGTCCGTGGTTCGAACCCCGGCTCTGCCCCTCCACTTCCCCTGTCTAGGCTTGGGCAACCTGACAATATTCCAGCCCTCGTGCCCCTTTCGGGTGGCACGGCAGCTAGGCACCGAAAGGGTGCTGCAGCTGGACGATTCGATTCGATTCGAAGATAAATATCGCTGTTGCTTCTCACCTACGCAAACGCCTTTCGGTTCTTTAGTCCAATTTGATTTCACTGGTAAGGTAATTTCTTTAGCGAGAACAGCCAATTTTTACATGACAACTGAATGCCACTGGAGAAGAATGATAAATCTGTCAGGCTTGTGCAAAGCTGTTTCTTTTTCGTTGGTCTGACATTCGACCACTTATCGAGGCTCTGTACCCGAAATGGACCACTACATACCAACAGGCAAACGAACCAGGAGCGACGATAGACTGGGAGCCGAGATTCTTGACGTTATGCAGTGATGGATGTGATCGAGCATAAAACGGTGTTTCCGTTTAACGAATACCTCCATTTTCCTACTGTTTTGATTAGAAAGCTTCGTAGGGCAAGACCTAAATGCAAAGCTCTCAGTGCGCGAGGCAGAGTTGTCATACAGCTGGTCTTAAGTTGAGGTATCCCCCGAATGTGGATAAACCAACATCCACGTGTATCCACAACTAAAAACAGCATTCGAGTGTCTGGATAGCATACATCTTGACAGGAAAGTATCATCATCACCAAAGACTATTGAAGTACAGAAGGTCTGGGGTAGAAAAGGAAGTGATTGGGGTTCCCAGAAATGTAGTTGCGGAAGGTCTGGGGGAGAAAAGGGAGTGATTGGGGTTCCCAGAAATGTAGTTGCCGAATTTCGCGTCACAGTGAGGAATAAACAGCAATAAAACAGTGGAACAGAACTAGTCAGGCTAATCAGGTCCGGTTCTTAAGTCCAAAGCAAGTTTATAGCTCGTGTCAGGGTCTTTTGTGCGTACAAAATGAAGCAGTATTGATCGATTACATGACCTTAATGAAAGCTAAAAATTTCGAGTTGGTAAAACATTGAACTGTGGTCAGTTCCGTTTACAGAGGATAGAATGGGATCAGCAGATTTTCGGGTCTCAACTTGTAGATCATCGATCGAGCGATTAGTCATTCGACTGAACAACGTTCTGAGATGCATTGGCACAAGCTCCTATCCGTTCTGCCAACCACAACCCCATGTGCACTGTCGCGCAAGCAGCGAGAAAGAGTGATCCGGTGCAATCAGCGCACATCAGACAACGACTTGTCTCTTTGATGAAAACAGGATTAGCTGAGCGACTGGGCACGTACGACCGATTAGAGCACGCAGTTTGCACCACATGGCTGTGATTAGGCTAGCCTTCAGTGAGGCCATGTTAACCAATTAATACTGCCCAAACGTGTGTTCACAAAAGACACAAAGACACGAGCTATCAGCTTGGCTTAGACTTGAGAACCGGGCGCGATTCGCCTTGATGACCGTTCGGCTCAGCGAACAAACCGGCGAAGAGTTGCTATACAGGCCCCAGTAAGTGAAAACGTAGAAGATGACGGCCATTGAATGAGCTGAAAGTATAGGCAGAAGTCACTTGAAGACGCTGCTGTGCTGCGAACAGCCTTCTTCAATTCGCCATATTACACCACCACCCTCCGCAAATCAAAAAACAGATCAAGTGGAAACAAAACAGAGCTAGGAAGAATGAAACAATGGAGAACTTACGCTGGATAAAATGTCGGACAATTTCTGAGCTACATTTCTTGCTGACATCGTCTGTCTGTTACCCGGGAGAGAAATGAAAAGCTGTTT
>NW_008751755.1:750741-758354 GCF_000715545.1 Opisthorchis viverrini
CTGTTTCTTTTTCGTTGGTCTGACATTCGACCACTTATCGAGGCTCTGTACCCGAAATGGACCACTACATACCAACAGGCAAACGAACCAGGAGCGACGATAGACTGGGAGCCGAGATTCTTGACGTTATGCAGTGATGGATGTGATCGAGCATAAAACGGTGTTTCCGTTTAACGAATACCTCCATTTTCCTACTGTTTTGATTAGAACGCTTCGTAGGGCAAGACCTAAATGCAAAGCTCTCAGTGCGCGAGGCAGAGTTGTCATACAGCTGGTCTTAAGTTGAGGTATCCCCCGAATGTGGATAAACCAACATCCACGTGTATCCACAACTAAAAACAGCATTCGAGTGTCTGGATAGCATACATCTTGACAGGAAAGTATCATCATCACCAAAGACTATTGAAGTACAGAAGGTCTGGGGTAGAAAAGGAAGTGATTGGGGTTCCCAGAAATGTAGTTGCCGAATTTCGCGTCACAGTGAGGAATAAACAGCAATAAAAAAGTGGAATAGAACTAGTCAGGCTAATCAGGTCCGGTTCTTAAGTCCAAAGCAAGTTTATAGCTCGTGTCAGGGTCTTTTGTGCGTACAAAATGAAGCAGTATTGATCGATTACATGACCTTAATGAAAGCTAAAAATTTCGAGTTGGTAAAACATTGAACTGTGGTCAGTTCCGTTTACAGAGGATAGAATGGGATCAGCAGATTTTCGGGTCTCAACTTGCAGATCATCGGTCGAGCGACTAGTCATTCGACTGAACAACGTTCTGAGACGCATTGGCACAAGCTCCTATCCGTTCTGCCAACCGCAACCCCATGTGCACTGGCGCTCAAGCAGCGAGGAAGAGTGATCCGGTGCAATCAGCGCACATCAGACAATGACTTGTCTCTTTGATGAAAACAGGATTAGCAGAGCGATTGGGGACGTACGACCGATTAGAGCATGCAGTTTGCGCCACATGGCTGTGATTAGGCTAGCCTTCAGTGAGGCCATGTTGACCAATTAATACTGCCCAAGCGTGTGTTCACAAAAGACACAAAGACACGAGCTATCAGCTTGCCTCGGACTTGAGAACCGGGCGCGATTCGCCCCGATGACCGTTCGGCTCAGCGAACAAACAGGCGAAGAATTGCTATACAGGTCGCAGTAAGTGAAAACGTAGAAGATGACGGCCGCTTAGACTTGAGAACCGGGCGCGATTCGCCTTGATGACCGTTCGGCTCAGCGAACAAACCGGCGAAGAGTTGCTATACAGGCCCCAGTAAGTGAAAACGTAGAAGATGACGGCCCTTGGATGAGTTGAAAATATAGGCAGAAGTTACTTGAAGACGCTACTGTGCTACGAACAGCCTTCTTCAATTCGCGATATCACACCACCACCCTCCGCAAATTAAAAAACAGATCAAGTGGAAACAAAACAGAGCTAGGAAGAATGAAACAATGGAGAACTTACGCTGGATAAAATGCCGGACAATTTCTGAGCTACATTTCTTGCTGACATCGTCTGTCTGTTACCCGGGAGAGAAATGAAAAGCTGTTTGGTGAAGTTCGAACAAAACGAAAGGTCAAAGGCACATTGGTTGACATAGTGGTAAGCGTAAACAGTCCCAATGACTAAATATAGGCGAAAAATGTATTTTTTCACGTTTTTTTAGTGACGAAACATGTATATACAATTTTCTACACGGAGCCCGCAGGCAATCAAACGGCGTTCCCGAAGAATTCGAACAAGGAGCTTGGGAACTGTGTTACTGGGTTCGTTGAACGGTCAAACATACTGCTACGAGGCGAGCTTATCGACCCAGTGGCCCCAAGTCCAAAACAGAGTTACAGATCACGGAATAGGGACTATACTTTGAGCAATTTTATTACACCAGTATCATTGTTGAAGACACGTTTCGAGTACTGTATAGCCATGGTTTGTGGTCTGAAGTGAATTGAGATACTGTCACGGCACTCAATGGTTGTCAGAAGGACGAGTGTGGTCACCCATTGTAGCACCAATCGGTCCAAGGAACCTGGTTACAAGATGGAAGTAATTTGCACAAACCAACTGGAATGACCGTTTTCAAGGGACATTTCACCAACAACTAACCTGGCGAACCAGGATATGGGGTTTTTCACAAATCCGGCATGTGAATCGCGTCATACATCACACAGGTACCCCTCGTCAACACAACTCGACGTACATAAACCCTTTTAGAGTAAAAGCATATTCTTGACCGGACACGTTAATCGTAAGGTTTCTGGAAACTATTCAATAGCTTACGGCCGATTTCACTTTTCTTGGAACTCACAGACAGACGAAGTGTCTGCCAACCTTAAGTCCTACTTGAACACGAAATTGTACGCGACTGGGAAAACACGCGCATTTGCAAACTAAATTGGTGCTAACGGGAAACTGAAATGAATCTCGGCTGCATCTTCCGTTCATGACCTTCTTTAACTCAATAGGATGGATATAAACGAGGGGTTCAGCTGTTTTCCCTTAAAAAGAACTTAATTTGTAAATGAGTCTATTACGCCGGCCAGATTACAGTTTGACCGCGCCTAGTGGCCTGTCTAAGCATTCTAGACTTTACCATGAATTCGAGAATAAAACACCACCCACACAAGGCTTTACACGATATAGTGTCACTTCGACTGATGAAGCGCCACGAACTTGAAACAACCCAAAGCGGTTTTCAATTTGGATGTTTGTCCGCCCACACCAGCAAGGAGTACTAACATCCTGGGGCGAACGTCGTCTCTCTGCACACAGGAATGTCTTCTAGGTATTGCCGAGTGAGGCAATCAGTGTTTGGAGGGTTTGAATGACTATTCACGATGTGGGATAGGCGATTGGAAGAGCTCATCAAGGAGAGACGATAGTGTTCTCCCCACACAGTCATTTTCACACAAGATAAAGATTTGTAACGTAACAAAGTTTAGCTCCGTTGTTTTAGCTGAGACATTTCCATTCATAAATGATAGGGAGAATAAGGGAATAAAAGCCATGCGTCTGGAAATGGGCCCAATCCATGTATTGTATGATATAGTGTATGATATATAGTGTGCTGTATGATATAGTCATATCTATCAGAGTCACTGCCATTCAAGTCTCGCGGTTCCCATCGGGGGAGACGGCGGTTATCAACGCGATTGAGTCGAACGGTGAGGGCTTTCATGCATCGTTGCTGTCATGAAGTGAGCATCCTTGGGTCGTATCCGCCAAGTACCTGACGAAGATGAGTGTATGAGGTGAACAGCCCTCTGGCATACCAAGTGAATAGGCTAGTGGATTATGGAATGTGACCAGTTGACCAGTCGACGGGGAGTCACCTTTATTGATATAATTTGGAGTACCCGAGTATGGCTGAGCATCGGGCGTGATCAATGCTTTGGGGGCACCGATGGTCAAAAAGTCCTCGAAGACGGGTATGTAGTGACCACACAGCTGATCCATGAGATAGGACGGATCGAACCGCAAACACGTACGCTCTACCCCAAACTGAGCATTTAATTAAAAAGTCCGACCTATAAGGAAGAGTTATTTAGGAACTCTCTCTCTCTAGCCTCTGATATGAAAGTCCGAAACGTGAGACAGTGGCTGCTAAAGCCTTTTTAGGAGGCCGATTACTCAGCGCACAAAGCTAACCCAGTCCGAGAGCTAATAGTCGGAGAAAATGCCTTTGGAACCAGGTCGGGCTTTTAGCAGGCCTTAATTGTACTTAGGCCATATTGAATAACTTGTCACGGTCAACCGTTGGGCAATCGGAGAGCTGTTCGGCGTCCCCATTAAACAAGCCGGTTGTCCGGGTTAATAAGGTTACAACAATCGGTGTCACTCTCAAGACAAGATAGTACATTGAGTGTACTCAGATTAAGTTAATTATGCGGAAAAAGAACGCACCAGGTAAGCTGACAATAAGTTCTCTACCTCTGTACACAATGAAGATTCAGAGGCATCGGTCTCCTCCAGAATCACTGAAATATATTCCGAAATCACATCAACATCAAGTTCATGCGGAATGCTTTGAAAATATGACTTGAGCCAAGACTGTGAATCGGATTCGCCGGGCATCTCCGGTTATATTAGTTACACACTGTAAGAGAAATAAAATGTCAGTTAGGTCAGCTTCGGTAACTGAAGACGATAAGTAGGTTTCATACCAATAAAGTACGTCAATGAGTCCGTTGAGAGAAATCAGCTGTCGTCCGGTGCAATAATCTTGCTTTGAAGGCAACCAGGTGCGTGTGAGTTCGCGGCCGAAAATGGAGATGATAGCAGTGACTACGATGACCCTAAGGTCGATCAGACCCGTGCACGATAAGGTCTTCATCGCATATCAAGAGGATATACCAGAAATGTGGAGCGATGGGCGCACATGGCCAGAGCCATTTGGAGTACAAAACCCTTGGGTGGGCCCACCGCTGGCTATAACCTTTCTATGAAGAGGTCAATCGTCCCGGCCTCGCGACTTTTGCCATTAGATTGATGGCCCAAATCCCTTAAAAGCGACCGGAACAGTTCCGTAGTACCGGCCTCACTACTCCGCAACACGGATCACTACTTCTCGAAAATCGATAAAATCGAACACTTTTCGAAACGACAGTTGACATCCGTCAATGAGCCGGGATGTCTAAAGGATAACTTTGGCTGTCCCGTTTGCTTGCTGTGTGACTTCCCGACACTGTCGAGCGAGTCTGAAGAGTGAACTTTCAGTATAAAAGGACATGTAATAGAGTAAATTATGATGTGTCCGGTGGAGTGTAAGTTCAAGAATGGTTGGACTGGCTTTCCTGGCCAACGCAGTGGAGACCACTCAATCACCCAATGAAAGACCAGTTGTGAGACTGGCAATCCATTCGAAAGGGTTTAAGTTCCAGGACAATCATGCTGTGAAGAAAAAAACGTCCACAGCCCTCGAAGGTGAAATGAAAACTATTTATCTTGGCCGAGATGTCACGGGATATTATCCAACTAAAGCTTTAATGAACAACATCACGGGAAATAAAAGTGACGGAAGAATTTCACGTACTGTTTCCCGAAGTCACATTCTGTCACGAGGAGACTGACCTTACCATGGTATGACGGTTTGTGCCTCAATAGCTTATTGAGCTACACTGGAGTGTCTGTGCCATAGAGACTCACAGTCCCTCATACAGGAATGGTCAGTGGAGAATGGTCTAAACAACACAATCTTCTGTTCGTTTAGGTTTGCTGTTGGAACAAGTGGCAACTTGTTCTTTAGAAAAGGGGATGCACTGGTATTTTGCGCCGAAAACCACAACCTTATAAAGTTTTGAGGCAAAAGCTTTGGTACCGGGCCTGAATCGTCCTCTTGTCTAGATCTGGGAGTCCTGGCAGAATATCAGACCACGTACAACCACAAACTATATATTTACAAACGTTCTCATGCTGCACCAATCCTTGCGAGGTGTCATCAGCCGGGTCGCCTTACATCCTGCACACAGCAGAACGGAGTCCTGGCAGTATATCAGACCACGTACAACCACAAACTAGATCGTTACAAACGTTCTCATGCTGTACCAATCCTTGCGAGGTGTCATCAGCCGGCTCGCCTTACATCCTGCACACAGCAGAACGGATGAGTTAAAACAGACCATCGCTGACTTCTCCCTTCTATCACTTTCCCGTACTTTTCTCCCTCTTCCACTATATCATCAATAACTATCTGCGTGTACACTCATCCGTTAGGATTAACGGTTCCGTTTGGTCTTGGCCGGAACGTCTGCGCGCTAGCCGGCACTATCATTTCGAAATAAGCTTTCAAACCTTGACAGCCTTTCCTTGGTCATTTTTAGTGTTCGCACTCTGAAGCAAGCAGGACGATAAGGTACCCTTGCTGTGCAGGGCATCATAAACGAGAGTTCAAGATACAGGCACAGTTTTTGAGCTAACTGCGCCATCACTCTTGCTTCCGGCTGTGCACCTGTGGCGATCCAGATGCCGTTGCAGCAGGATATGCAGGGTTTGGCAGCGTTCCAATTCACTAGATGGAAGGCTTCTTGTTTTATTGGATACCTGTCGATAGTTACTTCCGTGCGATTCGTCTGGTAACGTCCGTGGATGGGTCTCACAAACGGAAAGCTGATCATTGTGTTTTTGTGCGCTTGCGGTCCATCCGACTGTAGCTCTGATATCAAAGATACGCATGGCGCTTTGAGTACGCTTTTACCGCAGGCTGAAAGCTCAGATATCGTTGCGGTTGCCAGAAGTCAGAACGCACAACTGGTCAGATTAAGCTCACCTGATGCTGAACTAGGTAGTCAACTTGGATTGGACTTGGTACGTATGGACAACGACGAAAAACTGCCTTAAATATGCGCTGACCACTTTGTATGCAGTATTAAACTCCAGAATAACCGTCGTCTGATCACACAATGTCCTTCAGCCGCGCACCAACGACAAACCCAAACTGATACCATCACCAATGGTTGTCCATGGTGCGGATCAATAACTAAGTACCGCTCGTTTTGGAACGCTCAAGTCGATGGCAGTGAAGCATCGGTGTTAGATGCTAGCATCAGTCAGATGCTAGAGCAACGCACCTATAAACGACCCAGATTTTTACTATTCCGGGATTTCCAAGGCCCGGTCGATTCAGTAAACCTGTCTGTTGTCCTTAACACGTCTTCTCACCAAGGAATACCCCAGAAATTTGTGAATAAAGGTTCACTGGATTCCCACTCTTCCGGTAGTGGGGAGGTGGGACTCTCGAATCATCATCATCATCATCATCATGTGGTGTGCTGCAGGGATGACAGGTTCTCTATTCCTGTTCAATTTTGTAACCAACGAGGCGAGAACCCTAGCGTTCAAATGGTTGCCAACGAAAATCTTGTTGATCTGGAAAATGCAAACAACATCGATAGCGCCTGAGTAGAAAGCACAGGTTTTTGGATAAACTGACCAAAGCCATTCACCCTTTGGCATGCGCTTTGCATCCAAAAAGTAAAACCATGCCCCGGGACATGCAGTCACCCAGCAAACCATTTACAATCCAAAAGAAAGACACTCGAAGTTGTGGGAGGTCTTACATACCTTGAAAGTTGTATTGATTCCGATTGTAGTGTGACAGATGAGCCCAATGAGCGAGTCTCTGAGGCTCGGGTCACGTTTGCTGATTTGCGACACTTCAGTTCACCCGTTATAAACCTAGTACTCAGGGTACGTGGGCTCCAGCGGCCACAGTTCCGGTCACCGGAAAGCGGAGGAGCGTGAGAGATGTAACCAGGCATTGAAGGCGATGGTATATTCGGTTCGCTATGGAAACCGGGGGTCTACACATTGGAGAGGATGGCTTTGGTGCACGGGCACCACTGACGGCGTGTCCTTACCAGCGTAACCTATGGAGCTTGAGTAATTCATTCACTTATGTGAAGTTCCTGTACCCTAAACGAGGTCGAAATAATCCAGTGGTTAAGGCGCTAGCTTATGGGCCGGAAATTCCGTGGTTCGAACCCAACCTCAGCATCTCCTGTCTAGGCTTGGGCAACCTGACAGTATTCCAGCAATCGTGTCCCTTTCCGTTGGCATAGAATCAGAGCATTGGAAGGGTACTACAGCTGAATTATTTATTTATTTATTTATTTATTTGTTTATTT
>NW_008751755.1:758909-768142 GCF_000715545.1 Opisthorchis viverrini
TTTTTTATTTATCTGTTTATTTATTTATTTATTTGTGTATTTATTTATTTACCTACGTCCTAAAGACACTTGGTAAACTTTAGCATTGCCAATCCGATGTGCCAACAAAATTCGGCCAATGCTCCGAAAACAGCAGTGGTAAAACACTGACAGCTCCCGTAGGTCCTCTGTGCGCAGTGACCACGTTTCTGACCCATAAATCAGTATGGTCTGAGTTAAAGAGAGCAATATCATACGTGAGCGAACGCTACGGGAACGTTTTGACCCCCGAGGCAAACAGAGGAATTCCAAGTAGTACATCATCAATAACAAAGGTTAAGTAGAATTGTGCGAGGGTGACTTTATCTTATATCACTGAAAGTGCCGAACTCAGATGACAGCTTGCTGTATACTCGCTTCCGTCCACGGGAGTTCACATACAGTGCCCCTATAAGGAATATAAATTTGGAAGGGGTACCTTGGACTGCCGGACACTGCCAAATTTTTGAATATCGGCAAAGTTAAAACGGTTAATGAGGGAGGTCTGAAAGTGGCGGTGTTCAAGAACTTGTTTCAAAGCAAATATATGGCCGATGCATACTCGTCCAGAGCGAAAGACAACTTGATACTCAATAACCTGTCTCTCACGACAATCGATCAACCGGCACAAAATAATACCAGAGGGCACCTTGGGTGACATGATGGTTTTTCGTATGACGTTTTTGTTTTTTTAGAAGATTGGAATGAATGTTGACGCGATCCACTCCAGCTACATTCCGTCCGCGATCCGAATCTTCCGCAGTGTGATCATGACTGCTCACCAGGGCTTCACCAGCGTTCTGTCGCCATTCAAGCTCTTCATGAACGACAGGGAGCGCTGGTTGATTGCGAAGGCCTGAGTGCTGTCAGCGCGACTCTTGGCTACCGCCTTTAATGGGGCAACAACGCAATTTCCGAGCTAATTTAAGATGTCAGCGCCTCCAAGGTTTGGCCGTATCTCCCACACTCTGCCACTTTCCGATGATCGAAACTGTGGCAGATGGAACCAATGCGCCTATGGGGCACGGTTTATAGCTGATAAATTGAATAAACTGATTGGAACGAATCGTCTTCCGGGATGGGGTCAGCGTTACCTTCCCTGGGCATAGTTGGAGACGCTGCAAGATATGACCGCTAATCGTTCCTGCTATCTATTCACATCTGGTGTGCTGATGAGTGTACGGAGATGTAGATGTAGTCTATTCCCCATCCACCTTTTCACAATAAGGCTTTCAAATGAATTATGGTTGTACGGTAGCGAAGCATAAGTATTTGAACGCTCATGTAATGTTGCCTATGATGGTGGTGGGTAAGAAGGTACTTTCGTACGTCACGGGCGTCTCAGTTCATGCACCCTCGAAAAATTTGACGTTCCAATGTTCCATGTACGCACACGGCTGACTGACAGCCAATTCTGAAAGGAAGTAGATAGTCCTCATGTTGCTATCGAGTCACTGCGGTACAAGTTTCCGAGGTGACTAATCCTGATTACGGGAAGTGCTGTATAATTCGGGTGAGACGCCTTAATCCAACGGAATCTACCATCCAAACCGGTTTCTCTCCCGCTAGACAGCGATCCAACGTGACGGATATGTTGAATATATTGGTTGGAAAAGTCGCTCAAATGTAGCACCCTGACTGCCATGCCACCGGAGGGTTGCACGAGGGCTAGGATAATGCTAGGTTGCCCAAGCCTAGATAGGGAAAGTTGAGAGGCAGTTCAACTGGTTCAAACCACGGACCTTCCTGTTAGTAAATTCGTGCTCATACCGCTGAGCCATCCCGCCCTAATAATCGTCCAGCTAAAGCACCCTCTCGGTGCCTAGCTGCCATGCCACACGAAGGAGGCATGAGGGCTGGGATACTGCCAGGTTGCCCAAGCCTAGTTAGAGGAAGTCGAGTGGAAGAGGCCGGATTCGAACCACGGACCTACCGGTCGGTAAGTTCGCACTCTACCCACTGAGCCACCTCGCCCCCTATCTCACCCTAATAGTTGGAGACATGAGAAAAGTTCGCAACTGTCTCACTCTTTTGGGCAACCTGAAGACCAGTCGACTGAGACAACCCGGACAATCTAGCTCCTGTCTCATTAGTAAGCGAGAGTCAGTTTCCAGAACGAACCTAAAAATATGACTCAAAACGTGTGGGAGGTCTCAGAAGGCTGGAATGCGCAGGTCAACTTTGGAAGCTGAAACCACCTCCCAAATCTTATCATAGACTCGTGGGAACTGATCTACACCTGGAGGGAAAGAAAATGCATATTAACTCCAGGGTGCCAAAAGAAGGAGGCAGTTGAGAGTGTACAAGAACAGGTCTCGATGGTCCTACCATCGACGAGGGGGGTTAGTTGACTTATTGTCGGAAGGCACTACATAATTCAGAAGCAAAGCGTTTTAATCCCACTGGGTATTACGTACACAGGCAGCGTACAATAAGGGGGTGTGTTATGACTGTACAACTTGGATGTCGACAGAACAGTGAGCCGGACGATACTTGGGCAGCACTGAAGGGTGCTCAAAAGAATACTGGCAAAACATTCCACTGGTTACAAACTCAGAGGTGAGAGGAATGCAGTTGTGGTTGATTTTCTTGACATGACTCACTACCCATAAGGTTCAGTAATTCAGTCAATCCAGTTTTTCAGCTCAAAACCATGCACCGAAATGTAGTAGTCCCAGCTGCTACAGCCTGATTTACCAAGGATAAGGAGAGCAAGAGTATAAGGGCCACGCACTGGAGGGAACGGACCAATCTGGGCGTTGAAGACAAAGTGTACTGTTGGCCCGGAAGTGAGAGCTACGCAGTGAGCATGACAGCTGTTATACAAGACCGCCACTGGCTGCACGATTCAGTCACTTCAGTCATGACAACTAACCACTGCCTAGTGCCGGGGTCCCCATCTTGGAGTACGGATGGCACCAGTGAGGCTGAGTTGACCAGTAATTGCTTTCACGCTTTGTTACGCACTTCAATCGCCCCCTCCTAGGCTAGGTGGAGAGAAGCCTACGAGACACAGATCCTCTGGCACGCGAAGTACATGGCTAACCAGCGTAAGCTAAGGAGTGCTGCCGGCTGATTCATCGAGAGAGTGGACCTTCCTGAAAACGTCTGCATTACTTCAGTATTTCTGATGTGATGATGTATATATATATATATATATATATATAATTGGACGTACCTTATGGTTGTACTGCAGTGAAGCATCAGTCTCAACACTGATGTTGTTGTTTTTTGATGACGATAATGATGATGATGATGACATCAATGAGGGATTCGAGTTCCGGTTCAAGTGGAACTTATTGGCAAGCCAGATAGCGCCGCAGTCCAGCTGGAGGGTGGGCAGACAAGCAGGCAGGAATACGAAGCAGAAGGGATAGCACTGACGATCCTGTTTGATACCTGCTGGAAATTTCTCATTAAATTCATGAATTTCTTTGAATAATTCAGAACGCAAAGGCTACATTTTTTAATCGTCCTACCTCGTTCTTACGAGGCTCTGTTATAATGAATGGGTTCAAAGCGTCGGGCCTGTTCAGCGCCTCAACGATGAAACTGACACGAGTCTGAAAGTGGGAGTAAAGTAATCACGTAGTTCTACGTCCGCTGTACACTGGTATATATTTATTTATAGGCATGCCCACGCATGGACCATGGCGTGTCATACGAGAATTAGTTCGTGATGGCACACCCTGTCCCGCCTATCCATCGAAGCAAACTTTTGTCCTCGCAGTTTGTGTAGCTAGAGTCAAACGGTCAACAAATCGAAGATGAACCTGTGTATCAGACACGGTAAATGAGTAGCCGTTTGGGTAAGTGTAGTTGGAAGCGACAGGGATCGAAATGAACAACTGGAGAGCTGAGGAATGCGACTGGGTAAATGAAGCGAGAAAAGGCAGCGGAGTCAGACCAGGTAGCTTGGCTGATTTCAGCATTAGGTGTACCGAACACTTGGAGCTACGGTCAACTAGCACTCTTGGTACTCATGGATGGTATGGAGTCGAAAAACCCGACCCGGGAAGCGACACGCTCGAAATTGTCTTCGTTTTTTGTTCGTGCTAACTTGTGAAAGAATTCATTCACTGAGTAACCTATTAACAGAGTTAACACGTGTTATTGTACTGAATTTTTCACTCTAACATGACCTTCGCGTGAAAATGCCTGATATTAAGCACCGTTTCCGCGGTGCACCCGCTTGCAATCATGAGCCAGACCATTACGAGCTGCTCTCCTCTACAGCTATCGGTGAACCACAACAGATACGGGCGAAAAGGATGTAGAATGCAATGTTACACTTGCCAGGCCTGGTGGCATTTTAAATGTACAGGTTTGCAGGGCCACCAGATAAGCCAATTATATAACTGACCCGTTTGTCTGCGCCAGCTGCCCCTATCTTCGGGGTGCTAAGCGTTCCACAACAAGTAAGACAGCTATCAAAAACGAAGCCAAGTCTGTACTTTTGAGTAGGAAAGACCGGTGTGAATGTTCCATTTTAGTCGGGACACTCGAGGAAAAACTGGTACTTCTTTCCAAGGCCCAAGAAGAGCGCGAATTTATTGACCGGAAGGTCCGTGGTTCGAACCCCACCTGCCTCTCGACTTCCCCTGTCTAAACTTGATCAAACTGCCAGTATCTCAGCCTCCGTACATCCTTCGGGTAGCATGACAGCTAGGCACCGAGTGTTGCGGCTGAAAGGGTAGTGGTGGTTGGATTAGTTCACCCACGAGGCCAGCGATTTACTATATTTCTAGCTGTCCGTTGAACCTTCCGACTAACCAACACCAATGCCTCCGGTGTCATATTAGAGTTTGCTTAATATCGGTCATAAATTAGAGCGGCTTTTTACCCGATTCACACAACCAACGCCATATCACGTGGTTGCAGTCTTAATTGATGATGCTGGACTTTTATACCTACCACAGTGTGCATGCCTACAACGCATAGCGCCGGGTTTCCCTAGAGAAGCGTTACCTCGATAGTTGTTGGCCTTACGGGGAATCCCCATTTGGGTTCTAACAGATTTGCAGCCGCCTAAGAGAGCTCCACGGATGTCAGCTGAGTACTTCTACCTCCGCCCTATAAGGGATAAAAAGTTCAAGATTCAGATCAGCAATCAAACCTAGGTTGTACAGCTGACCTATTTTCGAGTTGCAAAATTTTACGCAGGACCACACGTTCAGTCGCCTCGAAGACCTCAGTTGGGCACCCAATCGACCCATTACCCAACTCACGCGTGATTGGTCAGAACTTGGGCCGCTGCACAGCGATCTAAATGCTGCCCGCTGATTGGTCTAAAATATGAGCCAGACATCCAATGCCCTCCCTGTATCCTCTGAAAGCTTGCTGCGTGTGGCCTATCCGGGGTCTGGACTTTCTTGATATAGTGGCACACCGTATTCGCACAATGGAATTGAATTTTCGGAAGCGGCGACGTGCCCCGTTGGATTAAAAGAAACAGGCAGAAACAGAAGGTGGCACACCTATTCGCACAATGGAATTGAATTTTCGGAAGCGGCGACGTGCCCCGTTGGATTAAAAGAAACAGGCAGAAACAGAAGAAACAGTTCAGAGTAGGTTTACAATATTTTGAGCCCCATCTAGGAACTCCGGGATACCAGCGATGCTAGGAAAGTATTCCAGAGACTTTTTCCGCCAGGGGTGTGATGGCTTCGGTGAACGATGAAATGTGGTGAGCTGCAAGAAGATGAGCGCAAACTAGGACAGATTTTGGCTTGAGCACATACGCACCAAAAGTAATATTTTGGCGTAAACGTTTTATACCAATTACGAAGGTTTCACAGCTAAGAGTATTGTGCGGCTAATGGACACCTAATATAGTCGGTACACACATACTAAACGTGACATGCTGAGCGTGTTTCGTTGTTCTCTCAATTTGGGAAGCTCGCGTGAATCAGTCAGAACGAATACGGAGAAGTAGCATGAACAATAATTTACTAAATGCGTCCCCCTAGAGTCGCCACGAAAATGACTGGAGCGTAACTGTGAGCCTTGGTGCGATTTCAGAAATCTTTCGGGTGGCAGCGAAATCTACCATTTTGCATGGGGTCAGGAGAGCGGCTGCTCTTATAGTTTACCGTAGAAAGCGAGCGTACTCTTATTCGAGTGGAGGTGGTTCCACATCCCAATTTCTACCTCGGTGACGATGTGACCGGCCTGCTTCCCAGCATACAGGGGTTTTGCCGTTAAATCTCGCTTCTGTGCTTTATCTCAGCGATCGATCTGTTTCACGAAGACACGGGTCAGAGGTACGGTATCTCACACTACGGAACTCCCACCTGCAGGCACTTCCGGTGACGCCGAACTTGACTGTTCATAGTTGCGAATTTGAGCTGATGTTACCCGCGCGATACTGGAGGTAAAATTTGGCGTCGTGACTGGGGCTATTTGTCTGGGAGTATGTGGCTCAGATGAAACCCTCCTAGAGCGTGCAACATTTTGTGGAGGATTTTTTGCTGAAGACTTTGGAACAACCAGCCTTGACGGAACACGGTCTTTAACATTTTCACACTTGTTAAGGTTCTTCATGAAAGTTCAGTGTCTGTATATTTTTGCGTCCTGTTCGCGCCCCCCTTTTGGCACACCTGTGTGGAGCATGTTTTATGCGCTGTTTTCGCTCCAGCACAATTCCGCGTGCTTTACCCGTTATCATCCTGCAACTCCAGCAAACTACCCCATCCACCTCGTTCCTAGTCCTGGTTTCCAGCAGTGGGTTGAGTTATCGATCATAGTAGGGGGTAGAACAGGCTTACTCAACCCAGAAAAAATACAGGGGATGCGCCGTTTGTTCAGGATGCTAGCGTACAGCAGTCCACAGACTAGCTGTTCCGAGGGATCCACAAGTCTTTCCATGGTTAAATCTTCGGGGACTGGTGAGTAAGGCTTGAGGAAATTCCGGCTTACATGCTGCTCACTGGAACATCGCTGACATCACGTGACCAGGAGATCGAGGACCACTGTTATGTGAGGTGTGTCTGAAGTGTCTTCTAGGACAGTATGCAGAGCGTTTTGGCAGACCTTAGAAGTCTTGTAAGTCTTAGTAGACACCGTCCGCAAAGTTGGCCCCAGTGATTTAGGTGGCCGTGAGTTTGTGGATTGACACAGTGCGTCGCAAGCTAGACTGTTGTTCTTCACATACCCTTGACCGACTCGAAGACAGAAGCCCCGGGAGGAATGTCCGTGACTTCGACACACTTCAAACTTGTGGTGATCTGGCTACCCAGTAAGTTAGCTTACCAGGAGTGTGTGGTAAAGGAACAGAAATAATGACGCTACGTTGGGTATAAAATAATAAAAAATCAGATGGAACAGATTCACTAACAATTGTTTACTTTGAGGTAGTTCGTCGTTGACCCAGGTCAGCGAATAATCAATAATCCAATTATGTTGGTCCAGAGGTTTTCTTCTGAACGCTTCCCACATATGATAGATTCGGAAGATGGTCTGTAATGTTTTGACACCAGAGTTAGCACATAAGACTCGCGAATGACCGCTGGAAGCGCGGCGAAATCAGAAGAGAGAGTCGAAGCACGTGACCACGCTTGTATTATGTGAAATTGTACAAGTGCGCGTTTTTGTAGTTTTTCGTATTCAAAAAACGATTATGCAATTGATGAAATACGTAGTGTTATAACGGAAGTAAAATAAAGGTACAAAACGCCACAAACTCATCGGCTTCATGATAAACATCAGCATTATCATCTCGAGAGACAGCAATATAGGTTCTTACGCTGACGCTTCAACTCCGTCCCTTATTGATTCTAAACTAAGAATCAAACAGGAGAAAAGAGTGGATGGGGAAAAAGGTGCTGCTGGCTTGCGGTGAGCGTTTTCGGGTGCATTTATCCTCAAGTTTTTGGCCAGAAAATCTGACGTGAAACGACTGAACGGACGCAATAAACATTGATCATCCGCCATTTCTTGCAATGTCTCCAGGCCGCGCGCACAAGAAGGCTGACTGCATCGCAATCACTTAAACTGTTCTTAATTTTTTCACCTCTCCCTCGAATACCAAGATTTCTGACTGGAAATATCAGGCGTCCAAGCGAATCGCTATTCAGAGTGCTAGTCTCAGCCGTATAAACCTTCTCTTTTGCTGGGAATATGTTTCGTCGAAGAATTTTCAGCAATCTTATGGCTATTGTATTACGAATATACGTGTATCGCGATATCTCGAATATCATAGCGACTGAAACATGAGGCGGCCTGGTGCAGCATATCCAGTTGCACGGAAACATCACAAACAAGAGATTTATCTGAATTCAAGGTGAGTCTCTCGTAAAAACGAATCATTTTGCAAATGGGTGTATTTTGCCAATATTCCGTGGCATTTTCCTTATAAGAGGCTTTCGGTGCCCAGCCGAACGAGACAAGTAGAACAGCCCAGAATATTCCCGCCCACTTTTATATTTTTTCCTTTTATCTGTCTTTCGAGTTCATCGGGTTGCTCGGTCCACAGGGACGCTAACTTTTACCCGGCGTGGGACAGTGCGTGCGCGTTTAGATGTTGTGTAGTGGATAACGTGAGCAAATACCAGTTCAAAGTAGTGAAATCAAGTGAGAAAAATAGACGAGATGATACAACTCACATACGAAAAATTGTGTGACGGAGGCCACGGGCCAACAAGGTCTATGTGAACATGGCTGAACCGACCATCAGGACTGGAAAAATGACCGAGAGGTGTAACAGTATGTCGATGGACTTTGCTCTTTTGACACGCAATACATTCACGAGCCCACCTAGTAATGTCCCGATTCATATTAGGCCACACGAACCTATCGCTGATAAGCTTCCGAGTAGCTCGGATACCTGGATGCGACAAATTATGTAACTGAGTGAAACTCACCCAACGGTGCGAAGCAGGTATAAATGGTCTGGGAGAACCTGTGGAGACGTCGCACGTAACACTTTCCGTTGAATTGGGTATAGGAAGTTGTTGTAACTTTAGCGATGGAAAAGACGACTACTCCCTCTTTTAGGTACAGCCAGTTCAGATAAGGGAAACTCCGTAAAGCCGAAAGAATTAATCTGCATAAGTGAAAGTGCATCAGCAACTATATTTTATTTACCTTCAACATAACGGATGACAGTCGTGAATTGAGATATATATGCCAGCCGCCGGCTTTCTCGGGGAGAATATCGATCGGACGTACTTTGGAGAGCGAAGATCAATGTTTTATGGTCCGTCCAAACTGAGAAA
>NW_008751755.1:770197-785614 GCF_000715545.1 Opisthorchis viverrini
AGCTGGTAGTCTTAAACTCAAAATATCTTGCGAGTCCATAGGTGAATCGTTTGAATCAGACATGATAGTAATGAGAAAAAATGAGTACGGGAGTTCTAGACGATCTAAGAGAAATAAAATTCGGGCTCACCAATTATGTAGTGGATAACGTGGGCAAACACCAGTTCAAAGGAGTGAAATCAAGTGAGAAAAAATAGACGAGATGATACAACTCACAGATCGTTGGTACAGTTGGCTAATACCACCACAATAAATCCAAAGCGATCTCCTTCCTAAAATCTTCCTTGATACATTCCTAGATACTTTCTCTCCCGTCGTAGCCTGAAGGGTAGATCACCGCTCGTTAATTCACTGCCAGTGTAATTCGACACAGCAAGAAGGGAACACGCCTTTCACGAGGTGCAGAATTTGTATTGTATCCATATTTCTTTTTCGTTCATTTTAAACAAAATTATTCGGTATGAAGAGAAGAGGAATAAGCTGAGATTTTAGTGAGAGATAGAAAGTGGTACAATTTGAGTAATGATAAGTTACAAAGAAAGTATCAATGTACAATGGTCAGAAGGATCACCGTAGTTGTGTACCGAATCAACCAAGGACCTAGATCATGCTTAATTAAGCTGTGCAGGCTATGGACGTCATCCTTGGGGGGGCTGCGGCGGGGCAATTTTCAAACTGGATTAATACTACGGGATGCACAATCACCACCGTACGATACAAGGCAGCCAGGTAACCAACAACTGTTTGTGATAATGGCTACCGACATCCAATTTCTGGTGAAAAAGAATGTCGGCAGAAAACTACGTTGTAGAAATGGGAAATAAGTTTGGTGATATCTCTTCCGGTACAGGTAACCGACCGTTCAGATATCTCACAAACAAACCCGCCGACGGATCCTCCAAATATTTTTTCGAGCTCCACTTTTCCAGCATCATCATGAAGCCATGCGACAATTCCCATGGCTCCTTTATTTGGTGACGCTGTACTTGCCTTGATGTATATCCATCATCTCCTTTGCATCAGAACTGACTGATAGGCCACCTGAATGGACTCATCGATAAGGAATAATGGCCAAACATTCCGACCGGCCATGACTTCGCACACCCTATCTAAGGATTTTGCCTTGTACTTCCGCGGGTTTCCGAAAGTTGACTGGTCTATCAAACGAGTTTCCGCGTACTGTTATTCGCTGACGTAGGTCATCAACTACTGGCCACCAGCATGTTGGTTTGGTGTAAACCTGGCTGGCTTGCTCAATGAGCTGAGCCCGGACGCAGCTGAGTTCATGATCATGCTTCGTCTTGGTGCCATCTGTCCGCCAAGTAGTCTTTCGAGACTCGCTTCCGCGCGAGTAACCCAAGAAGCTGGTGAACGTTTGGGAAGTGTTTGGTGACTACCGCAACTACTTTGACTACTGCACCCTTAGCTCCGTTATCACTACATATAAATACCCAATTACATGGTTCCACGGCGTGGTCGTGACTCTTCAGTTAGAAAAACACTCTTGAAGACCATTGTGGTGCTTGCGAACCACCCAATTCGTACTTCTAATGAATGTTAAGAATAACAACTTCTCATTTTAGTTAACTCGAACCACGGTGCGGACATAAACCACTCAGCGCTACAAAACTGTGGCCCATCAGGAGTTTTATTCGTCTACATTAGCACTAAGGACAACGCCGGGTGCACGCGCCAGAGTGTGGCAACATTATGCTCACCTAAATGCTTCTTGGAATGGATGTGTCTACGTGCGGCAGTTGATGAGGCAAAAATATGCGCTTGTTTTCCATAAGGGCTCAAGTTCGGCCTCAGCTCTACGGCAAAATCATATGACTACTGCTGAATAGGTCTGCCGGGCACCTGGCTACCAGGAACCATCTACATTTGAAGAGATGTGGTTCGGGGAATCGGCGTACATCCGCCTTCATCACTGCGCGAAACTCATAGGGTTCCTTATCGGAGGTGCTAAAAACGGGAGTCCATCGAGTCGGCGCAGGCGACATTCGGATACACGAAATCGTTGACCGTGTCTTTGGTTTCCTCTCAATGGATCTACCAAGGCACCAAGAACTTGCGTGCAGCATAATACAGGGATCCGCGCGAACCACGTGCTGCGTATGCCAGTCGACCGAATTCCTCAAAGGGCTCATTTCACACAACCACGTGAGGGGTGGAAGGGAGCCAAAGGTGGGCAAGCAATGGCTTAGCAGCGAAGTATGAGAACCATTACCAGCAAGCTCAGCTTCGCTGGTCACTGCCGTCTTTTTGGACGTGGACCATAAGACGGGCCACATCAATGGCTAGAGACATTTTCAGACAGGGCCCATTCGCGCCCTCAATGGCGCTCGTGCATCCAAGCACCCAAAGAGTAAGTGATGCCTTTTCCAATAATGGTGAGCCTCGTTAGCACCAATTCTAACTTATTCCCTGATAAAAGCGTATTCTTAGCATGACTTGATTCGACCCAACGGATCAAACCAACAGCCTGTTAATTTCTGACAAAAACATTACGGTTGATAGTACCGGGACTGGGACATGGGATAAAGGAGGACATACTTCGTAATAATGTTCTCTCAACTAACGTGTTTACGTTACATCATTGTCAATAATGTTTGCAAACAGCTGCTTCTGTTAGTAATTTTTTTGCAGTGTGGCTTGGTGACATGGAAACTTTCCTTTTCTTGGAACAATTGCTCTGGTGTGCGTTGTGCAGGCTTAAATGACTTGATTTTCTGTGCAGATTAATGATTCTACCTTATAACAATCTGGCTTTATTACTCCGACCACCTGGGAATTATTTAGTACAACCTGTCAAAAGCTGTTGAGGAAGCTTATTTGGCTGGAAGATCCTTCAGTTGTGTTTGAGGATAATGGAGCTAAAGCGTGCCTCTGTTGGAATGCTTCTCAACCGAACGGGTAGCATACATAACAGCTCGTGCTCCATCACTTGGGAGTTTTCAAACTTGTAGTCAGTTCCATGTCAAGCAAATACTTGGACGTTCAAATTCAGAGTGCTTCGGAGAATGTCCGCATTAGTTACCCTTGTCAGGTGAAATGGCATTCAGAAGAATCATTTTAGCTTGCTCAGAGGATATTTCTGCACTTAAAGAGTGCTTCACCAGATGCTGCGAGGCTGTAGTAAAGACGGCGCTACTCATAGGTGGCTTAATAGTAGTATACTAAAATATGAACACCATAGAGGGAGCTCCACAGGGTTGCATCATATAGAGTGTTGTAATTATTTATTGCAAATATATGGTACCAGGATAAAATATCATTTACTCAAGTAGGTGAACAAATATTCTTCCCTAGTTTCATCCCATTTTGTGGCCGGTGGTCGTGTCCTTCCGTTCCAGTTATGAAAACACTAGGACAGTAAGGGTAATCGAGTATGAAGCATATGTCGTTGTTAACTCCTTCACTTGATGGCGATGGATAAGTGATGCATGCCTTCTGCCCACGAATCGATTAAAAGGTCAGTTGCGAGTGACCGGCGGTTCCATAAAATGATGAGTTCATTTTTGACAAAACCACCTTCTAGGTAAGTTATATCCAACCACTGTCCCCGCTCCGGTGCCTTCGCACCGAAAGAAAAACTTGCAAACAACAAACACAGCAGCTTTTATTGCAGCAAGCGAGCGCAAAGTTAGAAAATCCCTGATCTATTTAAAGGACACCTTCTGACATTGATACAGGCTGTCTGATAGGCTTTTGGTGAACACCCACCAACATCGATCGTGCTTCTGTGGCGTGCCTGAAAACTCCTCGACTTCTGCTGAAGTGACTGAATGACTGACTAGCTAGTGACTGGATGACTGACTAGCTTAGATGCATACTGGCTTCCCTACTGAGATTTTGGTGGAGTTTTAGGTTCTCAGCGGATGCCGGGAGTTCCGGTTTTACTTTCAGTGGCCTTCAGTGACCTTTCCGACAAGGTCGTTTTTAAGTATTGTGAACGGCGGTTAAATATTCAGTGGTGCTCACATGTGAACTCATCTAAAACAAAACAACTCCGTCTGAAAAATCAAGTAATATGCTCTTGGATAAAAAGACCACTGCTTGTCTCGACACGATGGTTTCGGTCTATCCAATCGTAAGATTTCATTCAAATGCACTGTACAATAGAGAAGCATTGTTCTTCTTTGGTGTAACCGATGGTAGTGAAAGAGAAGAAACACCAGCTTGATCAACTTCTTGGCATTGTATTAAGTACGATTTACAGGGATCTGTACTTCCCAAACAAACGGTATGCCTCATCAATACTTGTTGAAAGAACCTAACCTCTTTAAGCACACCACCTTCCGAACGTTCATGATCCTACCTTACTGGGAACTTTGAACTCTCAGTCAGTGAACACAACTTTGTTTTGTCGTTCGAGCCACCTCATCGAATAAAATACAGCCCTTGAGACGGGTTAACTTAGAAGCACACTCTGAATGTCGGACATCCAAAGGATATGTGCTACGATGAATCGCAATAAGAGTGAAATCTGAGCACAAGGATGAGGTGTTGTTTTGCTGTAACCAGGATGTACGCATCAAGACAAAGTGGGTGATTTTTGTATGAATTCTACAGACTGAAGATCAACGCATGTTCTGCTCACAGGTGATTTCTGTCAGCCTTTTTCGGCATCCCCTAGAAATTGCAATACTGACTTTTGGCCACTTATGTTGCTTCGAAATAAGCTGTCCATAAGAAAGGCTTAAAGGCTAATTCTAGTCGGTTTTCTCCAAGGTTGCTTCGTCATCAATCGATGAGACCAAACATAAAGCCAGCAGATCACATCCAGGTAAACACCCCGTAAAATAGCACCGCTGTAAAATAAAACCATTTCGTGAAATGCCACCCGAAAGGTCACCAATAAAGTTTCACCAATAAAGACCATGGGCTTATAAAACCTAGTTTGCTAGTGGTTAAAATGGGACGAGGTCCATACTTCGTAGAAATTTAGGCACATGAGGATATTTATGGCATCCAAAAAGTCGGCTTCACTGATGTATCGTGTCGATCTTGCTGGAGTGAATTGGTAGAGCACTCAGGTTCAACTTTGACATCATTATTTCTGAAGATCGCGTATCAGCTTCTTTGCACACAAGTGCCATACTACTAAAGCGGTGTAGTTCACCTGGTGAGGCTCATCTGTGGGGGGCCAAATTTTAGAAGACACATTGAAAACAAGACAAACGTCGTGCAGTGGTTAAAGTTCCAAGAAATCGCCAGGACAGTATGCATACAAACAGAAAACACTTCGTCCATTTAAACCAGTCGACATCTACTGTCTCCAAGTTTTTGAGGACAAACTAGTGTGCGAGATCATTGAAATCACACTGCAGCAAGACTACGCGGGCTTTGTTCTTAGCTAAAATCACTTCAGCGCCTAATATGTGTCATCACCAGTAGCATCATTCCTCCTAGACGATAAAGTGTCATGCTATATGTACGTTAAAATCATCGGAGTTAGCAGTGACGCAACTAGAAAACTGTTACATCTACACTCACTGAGCAACTAATGGTCGAACATGTGATATTAACAGATGGTGCAGAGGTTTTTGCCACTAGAAAAAGTTGAAAATATTCAGCAAAGCAGTCATGGTGATAGTTTCTGTTTGCTACTTTTGTTATAGACAGGTGGAAGAGATAGACCCATTCTAAGCTTCACTTTCATTTCGTGTTTTTTGGGCACCTGTAGCCTCTTGCTGTCAGTAAAGATTATAGTAAAATCCGTTTCTCTATCGATCAAAGTTAACTGAAGTAACATACTGCGTCGTTCTGGGCTAGGAAGAACATCAGAACGGCAGCGAGCTCCTCAAAGATTTCCATTAGTTTTGAGTGTTTGTGTCAAAGAACTACGCTAATTCCGTGAGCGAATCACATTGCAAGCTTTTTGTCTCTCTGCCGTCCTCGATAAGCTAGCCCGATAATTGCCGATTGATGATGGCCAGCTTGACAGGCCTCCAATGAATGCACCATAGTCAGATTGTTCTAATATTTCTTTGGACACCAGCTCGCAGCATTTGGCGGAGCACAGAGGGCGACTCTGCTGGGCTGATTTTGGGGTTTGAACGACCAGCTGAGTGGCAATGAAGCTGGTAAGGTGTTTGACCTGTCAGGCAAAGTGTGAGGCTAATCCAAACAACTCATAAATAGCTGATTGGATGAACATTTTGTTGACGATTCCTATCCCCAGATGAACTCATCGATCTGCCAAGTATATAATTGAACGGAGAGCATACGTCCATGACCTGCTCGAAACGATATCCGGGGAAGCAGATTTTTAAAAATTATTACAAAGCCTCACCAGAGTTCAAGCTTTTTTGGAATTAAATTCCGTGCCAAGTGACTATTGTTGGTTAAAATACAGGTTATGAGTCTGAGAGAGCTCACTAGAACATGAAAAACATGGATTGAGTACACCTACTCTTGTGACATAAGTGGATACCGTAGTAAAATTCATTTTATCTTATGCTCCGTATCAATTCCAGGGTGACTGTGTCTATGGTCGACAGATTCTGCGTTTATCGTCTACTTTATCGTGTTTATGTTTACCTGTTTGGCTAAAGCAATTTTCGACCGCTATTTTAACAACTCTTAACCGAAATAGTATAAGGATATATGTGTAAGGATAGCTTTGGTCGAGGCCATCCAAAAACGGTTGAACACTGTACGGGATGATTTAACCAGTTGCGAAGTTTCACGATAACGCGTAGGTTTTAATCGTGAAAAAGAGTTCAGCTGCCAACATTAAAAACCACGAGAAGCCATTGTCTTTATGGGCATTTTATGCATTCCGGAGTGACTACTTGTGGGACGCTAGTAGTCTGTCCGAATTGTGGATGTGATGCATCCCATACCTATGATCTTGACAGAGTGTAACTGACAAGCGTTGGCATTTGAGGATAGAAAAAGAGCTCACGGGTGAAGTACGTGTATCTACAGATGGTTAGCTGACGAATTCAACGTACAGCTCTTTGATATATTCTTCACTTTTTTATATTTGCATGGAGTTTTATTTTTTTATCTTGTCCTTGCAGATTCCTTGATTTGGCTATTTCTCTGTCCAAGTTGTTCAACTGTTGAAAAGTGGTTCTAGGAACCGACGTTCGTTGCTTTCCTCACAGTTATTACTGCAGTAGAGCGAAATTTCGTTTGAATGGCTTCCTCGTCAGGTTCTATTCTTTCTAAAGGTACATGGAGCCGTACAACTTCATGATGTTCGGATTCACGTGTACAGGACCTTGTGCTCGCAGTGGAGTTATTTTTCGTCACATATGCTTCCTTGTCCTTAACAGTGTTCTTCATTGAATCGCGTGGTTTCATCTCAACCGATGTCTGTTTACCGCCGAGGCTTGTACCACTTTCAGTGTTGGATTTAGGCCAGTTATTTAGAGAGTTCAACCGCATTTGATATCGTGGATTCGGGCTAGCAGCATGTCCTCGTGGACCTTGCTCCAAGCTGATATTCGGAGTATCTTGGACACTCACGACTCTAGTCGTTGATGGGCAAACACTATCTGATCTCTGCTCCTCTATAGAAACTTTGTTGATTGCTGTTAGGTTGCCTGATGTTGACTGACTCGCTGGGTGGCTATATTCATAACTCTTCTTGGAGAATTGGTTCAATTCCGTTCGACCGCTATACACAGAAGAGTTGTGATCTGCCTTGAATTCACGTGAACAACTCCTGTGATGCGGGTTTACTGTGGCCGTACAGTGATGCATCCGATGCCGATCTCGCCTGTGTAGTTTTCGGTGTCGATGTCCTTGTGAATAACAGGCATTTGATTGTGCTTCTGTTCTGGACAACTGGGTTGTCGAAAGTGGATCAGTGGTTTGCGAAAGAAAACCTATGGACGACTTTAGTGGGGTAATTTGTGGTGGGCTGTCTGATCCTTGGGATATTTGCGGGAGTTGCTCACCTGGAGAGGTAAGGTAACTATGGTCTGAGCTATTTCTCACTTCTGGTATGCTCTCCAGACTACCACCATGGGCAACGCGATTAATACAACCTGCAGTAGCAGCGGAGTTCCCCTGATTTGATGGTGAGCTGATTGCTTCTGATTCGACCGCCACAGCTGAGAGCTGATTCATCGATTGAGTTATACAAACAGTCGAATTATCAGAGTTTTCAGACTCATTGTCGTGGTTTGACCCCAAGCCATGATCAGACCCGACTCGATGCAAAAGCGGTTGCCCAGAGGAACTCAGACAGGCATTACTCGGATTGCGACAGTCTGATAATACACTGCTAATCTGACTAACTTGATCGTCGCCGCTCTGATATAGATTAACTTTGCGGAGCATCTCTTTGGCATAAGCACGACCAGAAAATCTGGGTATCCCTGATCCTTCCCTTAAATACTGCGTCAACCCATAATCAATGTCGGCACGAGTTTTAGAAGACTGCGGCAGGCACGACGTGCCATTCATCTGTTGACATCCAATTCCAGCAGATGGTGGCGGTTGTGCTCTGACCTGTGAACCTGTTCGTTTCGAACAGAATGGTTCTTCGACCGTATGGCCCCGAGTTGACTGGAAAACAGCAGCAGAACAGTTTGTCCCGTACAGCGGAAACGGTGGTTCCGATAGGGCGTTAGAACTCTGTTGGTTTTTTTCGAGACCAAAATTTTCCACTGGGGAAGTCTGTTGTGTCGCCTGTTTTCTATTATACTGTTGTTGATTTGATATGGGAGGTTGAGGTTGAGGATGGCGTGGCTGTGACATCTCTGGGAACCGCAGACGGCGTTTCCAGGACGGATGAACTCTAGACGTGGGATCAAACCTTTTTTGATGCCGAGTTCGCTGTGCCCAGTCAAAACGCTGCCCATCCTCATCGAAGTGTGTACCCCGAAGACGTGGTACACGAAATCCATCCCCATTGAAGGAATCCAAGTGATGCTGATTGGTATCAAGCGATATATTTTCTTCGTTATTTTCTAAAGTCCGCAGACTGTTTGGGTCATCCAGGGTGGTCACTTGATTCAAGTTAACGTCGTTTGTATGCTGAAGGGCTCGCTTTCCAGCTGGAGCAATACGAACCATTGATTCAGCGCTCTGATTATGCGAATGGTTCACTGATCTATCGTAGACTGCTCCTTCAGCATCTTTGGCAATGGCTTCATAGTCCTCAACTAATTGTTGAATTACTTCTCTCGCCAAAGTGAACTCTCCTTCTTCCATTCCCTCAGCCACATACCAATGTACATATGCTCGTTTCTCGTAAAGTTGATCAAATCTGCGTCCGACCCCTGTCCAAACATCGCGGATGGCAAGGTTTCCTGCAATCATACTCAAACTGTTATTTCTCAAGGAGATTGTCTGCATTGTGTTTGGTTGAATAGGAGGGGCAAAATTCACGCCAATTTTGAATCCGGTTGGACACCAGTCGACAAAGCGAGCACGACTCATACGGTCACCCTTTAAAGCTGACACAGCATTGATTGCTTCAATTGGTGTGATGGAACCTCTGAACAGTAGAGCACAAGATATGTAAGCCCGTTTGACGGCGGAAACACTTAGTAGCTGATTGGTATCGTAAAACGCTGAGCGGACAAGCTCGACCGCGGAGTACCTTTCAAACGGTTGGCAGTCAGCACCCAAGAATGGTGCAAAAGCCACCATAGGAAAATGAATCCGTGGGTATGGAATCAAATTGATCAGTAGTTCATCCACGTGAGAATGCTGTTGACCGATAAACTTGTAGCGGTGCGATAGAAACTGCGTCGCGATTGCGTTAGCAATGACACGATTGGGCAGAGTGAATCCAGCGTGTCGCATTCTCAGGCTGTCTTCGACTACGTTCAGCATTGCTTCGTTGTCAGTGATGATGACACAGTCGCAAAAGGTCAAGTTGGTTGAAGAATGAAGCAAGGCGTTGTAAGGCTCGACCATGAGTTCGGAATATCCCGGGGATGGATAAACAGTGGTGGCGAACTTGTGTTTCTTCCCATACTCGTCTGAGAGGCGTTCGCACAAAGCACTGGTCAACCCCGAACCAGTGCCTCCGTTTGCGGAATACAAAAGTTTGAAGCAAGACATATTATCACACTGCTCCACAAGAATTCGTAAACGGTCCGTCACTTCGTTCATCTCAAATCGGGTCTGGGAATAATAACCCCGTGCAAAGTTGCTCGCAGCATCCTCCTTGCCTGTGATCAACTGCAGTGGATGCCAGAGTTCACGATAGGCTCCACTTCGAATTTCATCTGAGTAAACAAAGGAAAACAGATTCAGGGGAACATAAGACAAGATAATACTCCAAAAGACAAAGGTACACAAAGTTTTCTCCCAGCAAAAGTCTCGATGCAAAGTGGAATAATGTAATACAGCTGGACCGATAAACGCATTAGTATCTTAAATTCATGGACTTTGGGCACTGTGGTAGCTCTCTATCACTCTGTCCTGTATAAATGTGACTTTTGGCCGAAAAAACCCATGGTAAACATTATTTATTCATTGTTTCTAAAATATCCAAACCTTAAAGAGGTCGACCCAACTGGATTCGGATGAGAGTTCGTACTCAACGGCAGAAATGACATCCACATTGTTTCAGAGGGGTTTGGTAAACAATCGGTGGATTTATTGCCCAGCAACGTTTCGCTTTTGACACAAAAGCTTCGTCAGGCAAAGTGAGTAAGTAAGTAGGTTGACTGGGTTTTAAGGCAGTCAGGGAACCAATCCATGAAGTTCCTTATGACTAGTGATGTGATCATTTCTGGGTGTTCAGTCTGATGTTCCTGTTTGTCGATTAGTGGGGATGACTAAGATTTGCAACGGATTGGTTAGGAGGGATTCGTTTTTATGATGAACCCGGATTTTTTCGTCCTTGCTTCTTCAGTCTAAGACACCTTAAGGGGAAATTCCTCCTGGGGTTGCTCACAGATTTCGTTCACCTGTGTTTGTTCAAGGGTGCTGGGACCATGGTTTAGGGAGGGGGGTGGGGTGGTTAAGTGGATCTAACTCTACTTGGATTTTGCACATTTTGACCCATGCGATTTCGCTGATAACTGCACACCACTTCGTGTCATCTCGGCTGATCTAAGACCACTCTCCACACGTTTGCAAGTTCTACCTCCTCTATTCTATTCACCGATTGTTTACCAACCCCTATGAAACGATGACTTCCCAATCGGTCCCAAACATTTTCCAATTGATTGAAGACATCCACATTATTTTCCGTCAGCGTTTTTGTGCCAATAATGTAACACAAATGACCTTCTCATGTTCCGGTTAGAGGACCATAAAAAATCCGAATTCGGGGTAGCCTACCTTGGAGAGCAACAAAATGACCTTTGTGCCATATTTCAAATATAAAAATGGTAGGAAGTCCAAAACTTTCAGCACCTACCAGCTCAATGAGAGACGAACCAAAAGAGCACGGATTTATCACGGGCCAGGCCAGGCCACCTTTTTATGAAGCACGAAAGACGTGTAACTTGACGGAGATAGGAGATTTCATTTCACCAGTAGAGTCAAGAAGGATCACAAAGCGGTTTTCATCTTATTCGGAATCACTAACAGTGTATAGCTCAAGAAGCTTAGAAATTAAACCTCTCAACCTCTCCGCCAGTGATTAAACACTTACCCGTGAGGTCACTGCGCGAGCGAAGAAGTCAGATGGTGTCAGTGATATAATCGAACCACTTGGACTGGTGCCCGAGGCGTTGGAAATCGCCAAAAATACCAGCGTGAAAAGCATAGAGTGTGTAGAAATAGGAAGTGTGTGGAGAGCGGTTTTAGATTTTGCGAGATGACATGAGGTGGTGTGCAGTTATCAGCAAAATGCTCCAGGTCTAAAGGTACAAAACTGAAGCAGAGTAAGATCCAGTTAACCACCCCCACTTCCAATCCAAGCCAATTTCCCCCTCGATAAATACAGGCGAACACTAACCAACAAACGGAAACATCAGACTGAACACCCAGCACTGTTCAAGTAGGCTAGTCATAAGAAATCTCACGGATTGGTTCCCTGACTGCCTTAAAACCCAATCAACCTACTTACTTACTCACTTGGCCTGACGAAGCTTTTGTGTCGAAAGCAATGCGTTGCCCAGCAATAAATCCACGGATTGTTTACCAACCCCCTCTCAAACGATAACTACCCAATCAGTTCCAAACATTTTCCAATTGATTGGACGTTTTAACTAGTTTATTGAGGAACCCCCCTCCCGAGACAGACCAGCTCAAGCACTTGAGGCTCTCGTAACGAAAAATGGGCCCATTTTTTCATCAGTTTGTAGTGACTACTTTCCCGTGACCGTGTTTTTCTCCGTCGTGTACTTGACGAATAATTCGTGCGAAAATACCCTTCTTTTGTTAGCTGAATTCTTGCGACAAAATTCTAGCTTGTAGTCACTATCGAACATCGGTTAGCCCAACTAAACCTTTGTGAGTCTACTTCAATCACTTTCAAGTATCGGTGGTGTCAAAACGAAGATAGAACTTCCACAAAGACGAGATTCTGATCTACCGAAAAATGAAAAACGACCTTCGATTACTATGAATAGTAGTAAATCAGTTATAATAGTCAGTTTTCCTCTCTGTTTCTCTCACAGTTAATCGATTTTCATGGATTTCCTCTTTGAAGAGTTAAAAAGAAGTTCATGACAGTGGCTTTCATTGGCGAGGACCTTTTTAAGTTTCGAACTAAGTCCAACTGGTTATGAGTCGTACTCACCAGTGAGTATCATCATCATCATCGACAGCATGACATAAGTGTTGAACACTGATGATTTACCCCAGCGAGTATGGAAGGTGAACATCGCGTTTGGATGACTTCATAGAAGTGTCTAAGGCAGACACCATCTTCTGGTGGACACATGAACCATGATCTGGCGTGATTGCGTATTGTTTCAACTTTTTTACGACAACGAGACATGTGTGATATACTGGAGTCGCATTTGAAATATAGGTCAAATTCGTTGGTCCGGCTCTATCCTGAAAACATGGGTTCTTCAGGAAGCTGAATAATGCGTAGCGGAGAGCATCCTGATTCACAATAAGCCGCTCTGTCTTATGGGACAGGTGGAATGGGATCATGTGATTAAACACCGGTAAACTGAACACCAAAAGAATAGTTTCCGAGGAGGTTAAAACTAACTTAAATGGGTAGAACTCGTGTCAGTTTAGTCGTGGTTTTAGATCATCGGTCAACCTGGCACGGTACAGAAGCACTTGAGGACGCATATTGGAAGGCAGCTTTTCTCTCTACCCGAATCTAAGCGATTCATCCGAGCAGAGTGCAAGAAAATGTTTTGACACTTTGCGGAATATGGTGGGCGATCTAGAATGATGGTAATGTTTTGGAATATTGGTAGCTCGGGTATATTGGTTGGTAATTGATCAGGTGGCTGTTGATCGGTTCGCCGAGCTTGGCAATTGATTTGCAAACGTTTCGTCACCATTCGAGGAGACATCTTCAGTGCGCTGTTGGTTGGGTAGTTCCTCTCTTTGTGACTGCGTTTATATAGTCTACAAAGAGCAGCCTTTGCGCTGTAACCTGGATTCTGATTGGCCCGTTCTTGATCTGTATTGCGTCGTGGTCGGCTTCTCTGTTGGTTTGTGGCGTGCCTCCTATTTTTAGTAGCCTGCTGTTCTATTGATTTCTTCTTTGAGTCCTTGTCCGGCCTCGGGTTCTGTGGTTCTGGATTTCCTTTGTCCTCAGAGGCTGGTAGGCAGGATCAATCTCAATGTGCCTGTTTATTGCTCCACCAGTGGAGTACCACGCCTCCATGAACTCGCGTTCTTTCTTTGTTCTTGCTTGGCCCAGTATTCTGACGTTATTCCAATCGAAATGGTGTCCTTCCCCATCTTCGTGTGCAGAGATGAGAGAGAGTTGGTCATGTCTCTTGGTGGCGAGCTTATGTTCGGTGATTCTGGTTGACAGTTTCCTCCCTGTTTGTCCTACGTAGTGTTTTTCACAATCATTGCATTGAATTTTGTAGATTACATTTGTCTTTTCCATTGCATTAAGTGTCCCCTTTGGTTTTGATAGTACTCTTCGCAGCGTGTCAGTCGGTCTGTGGGCCACTTTTATGGCATGCTGTTGTAATATCCTGGCGGTCATCTCCGAAATGTTTTTGATATATGGTAATGTGATTGTTTTGCTTGTGTTTCTGGTTGTCGTGTTGGTTGAATTGCATTTTCTCAGAGATCTCCAGACGAAATTCCTTGGGTAACCGTTCCTTTGAAACATTCTGTATAGGCGTTTCTCTTCTTTTACTTTAGATTCTACTGTGTTGCAGTGTGTTTCAATTCGCTTGAATAGTGTCCGGATGCAGCTCTCTTTGTGGCAGTTTGGGTGGTTGCTGTGGTAGCTCAGAATTTGATCCGTGTGCGTAGCTTTTCTGTAGACTTCCGTTTGCATTTGTCCGTTCGGCAACCTTGTGACGAGAACATCTAAAACCGCCAGTTTGTTGTTGTTTTCTTCTTCCATCGTGAACTTGATGTCATCGGAGACACTGTTTATCAATTGGATTGCTCGTTGTAGTTCTCTCTTCTTGATGATGACAAAAGTGTCATCTACATAACGTACCCAAAGCTTCGGGTTGATGTCCGGCAACACGGTCCTCTCCAGTTTTTGCATTGCGATCTCGGGGATGAACTCTGAAATTGGGGAACCCATTGGTGCTCCTTTCAATTGTTCGTAGTATTCACCGTTGAATTCGAAGTACGTGGTCAAACAGAGGCTGAGCAATTCACATATGTCTTCCTTCCTTAGAGGTCCACTGGGAGGTCCATGACTGTCCAGTAGTTCAGGGACTGTTGTCTTTGCGGAGTGAAGGTCCACTGATGTGAACAGTGAGCTGACATCAAATGAGACCATTGTTTCGTCCTCTTCTATTGTCACATTCTTTAGTTTATCCAAAAAATGTTGTGCGTTTTTGATTGAGTGTTGCAATTCATTGATGAGATATTTGACCTTTCTCCATAGTTCCTTTGCAAGGTTATAGGTGGTTGTGCCTGGGAGTGACACAATTGGCCTTAGTGGTGTGGTCTCCTTGTGTGCTTTCGGGAGTCCGTAGAAGCGTGGAGTATTGGATTCTCTGGCTCTCATTCGCCAATATTCTTTGGTTGCGATCTTTTGGAGGTCCTTCAGTCGCTTCAGGCTCTTGTTGATTTTGTTCGCAAGTTTTTTTAATTTGATCATCCTCCAGATGGCGATACGTGGTGGTGTCGTTGAGCAGACCTATAACCTTGCAAAGGAACTATGGAGAAAGGTCAAGTATCTCAGGATAATTCAACAGCATGCCATAAAAGTGGCCCACAGACCGACTGACACGCTACCCAACCAACAGCGCACTGAAGATGTCTCCTCGAATGGTGACGAAACGTTTGCAAATCAATTGCCAAGCTCGGCGAACAGATCAACAGCCACCTGATCAATTACCAACCAATACACCCGAGCTACCAATATTCCAA
>NW_008751755.1:787285-789619 GCF_000715545.1 Opisthorchis viverrini
TTTTTTTTAATTTGATCATCCTCCAGATGGCGATACGTGGTGGTGTCGTTGAGCAGACCTATAACCTTGCAAAGGAACTATGGAGAAAGGTCAAGTATCTCAGGATAATTCAACAGCATGCCATAAAAGTGGCCCACAGACCGACTGACACGCTACCCAACCAACAGCGCACTGAAGATGTCTCCTCGAATGGTGACGAAACGTTTGCAAATCAATTGCCAAGCTCGGCGAACAGATCAACAGCCACCTGATCAGTTGCCAACGATCTAGAATGAATTAATACATAGTATTCTATAGTTGAAGACTAAAAGTACAGTAGAAAACCGCTAACCTTAAAGCAAGGAAGTGAGGTCGACAAATGGCATGCGGATAAATGTAATGACAATATCCTATGGGCAGTACAATACAATGCACCGCACTACAATACAGTACAATACAGTATGATATAAAACGACGCACGACATGGAATACCCACACTAGGTTTGGCTCAACTTTGTGAGCGGGTGGGGACTTACCCTAATTTTCTGTATTATCCTTAACTTTGTTGACTTTAGGGAATTTCGTCAACGGCCTTAGGTAAAAAGTGGGAAGTGATGTAAGGTTCTTAAGGTAACACCTATGTACCATGGAGAAGCACCCCCTGCAGTACCATGAACATAGACACTATGCATTTCTGTAGTAGAAATCAAACGAGGAGTGGTATTTTTTTGATGTAACACTACCTACACTCCACTAGTTGTTTTGCCCTTCTTGGACCTAATCAGTGAGGCAGTCTTCAAAATTTCCATCAAGGTTAGTTTTTGATTACACCTCCGGCGTTGTACGAGCGGTAAAACACATCGACTTCTGAATTAAGTAAATACTGAATAGTGGTTCATGACCAACACGGAAAAACATCTTAACAAGCAATAATTCAAGTCCACCTACACCTTTACAACTAGACAGGTACGCTGTTCTGTCAGTCGATAGGATCAAAGGAACACCTTTTCACTTATTCTATGATTGCAGTGTCACTCAAATCAATGGTTGTTCTAAACACTCTGAGATAAACTATTGTGCACATATGATAGAGGACAATTTTACCGCTGTCACTTACCGACTACCGATGGTTCAAGGTCAACGAGGAGTGCCCTGGGCACATATCTATCCCTGAGTACCTCACGAAACACATAGTCGCGGCCGATTTCAAAGTTTTCTTGATTGGCGGCATCCTCAGATTTACGTCCGTCTGCATGTATTCCATGTTCCACACAAACCAGTTCCCATAATGCGTGACTTATCTGTACACCGGCTTGGCCAAGGTGAATGGTTACAATCTCACCACCCATTATATATATAAATATATATGGGGGTATTTTTCACTGAACCGATCAAGGTGTCCGTCCCGATCGAAGGTGCAAGTATATAATGAACCGATTCCTTTTAGATGAGATAGGGTGAGGGAAAAGACTTCAGGCTGACATAAGTTCACTGTATGTCACTCGGTCACTTCTGACTATTGATTAGTTTGTTTAAAATATTTCTCGATAACTGTCACGTGATGTAGAAGACAGAAGGTTGTCGCGCCACATTTTGTCACAGCTATTGCGTTTCAAGCTCAACGAAGTACATTTTCCGTTTATATTTCAAGGTGTTTGATTCACTGTACTTGTTAACGTTTGTGAACAAAGTATACAAGTTTTCTCACAACCCCCCTCAATAATTTTTTACGCAGGACTTTGGGCACGATTTTATGTGAGGAAACGGGACGAAGATGTTACTTGACAAACCATTTCACTAAGGATGACATTCAATGCCGATATTTGTTGATTCTTGCTGTCGCACAAATGGAATGGGATGCGTCAGAGTTAAAGAATGTCCTCTTTCTGGGGGTATACAGCCACCTAATTTCCGTTGTCCAAGGCAATATCTTTTGCGATATCAGAGAATCTCGCATCTACGCACCTAATCGAAATAAGTCAAATGCTCAAGCATTCATGTTTCTGGTCGGAAACAGATGAGGTCCGGATCAGTAACTGTCGGAGTTGAAACGATCTGTTTTGTAATCCCAATTTTTAATTAAGCACGAACACTGAAGGGTCTCCAAAGCCCTGTTGTTCAAATAGCCAGTGAAGAAAACCTTGTCGATCTGGAATATGCAGACGACATCGTTCTCATGTTCGAAGAGGCGGAGAAGGCGCAAGTATTCTTGGATGAACTGACCAAAGTCATCCCGTCCTTTGGTATGCATTTTGCACCCACAAAGTGTAAGGTCATGCTTGTGGACGTGCAGTCACTGAACACGCCCCTTACAATCCAGGGAGAGGTACTGGAAGTTGTGGAGCGTTTTACGTA
>NW_008751755.1:790012-797018 GCF_000715545.1 Opisthorchis viverrini
GCCTTCCAGGATGGGGACCGCGTGATCCTCACTGTGCCTGGTTGGAGACACTACAAGATATGACTGTCAACCGATGTCAGTGGCGTTCTTGTGGTCAGTTTCTATCCAGATCGCCCGAGTGAGTGTTTGGAGGCATAGGCACCTCGGAATGACTGTGGTAAGCTAGCACTAAGTCCCTTCCCCTTTCAACTTTACTCTTTTCTTTACAATAAGGCTTTCATATAAAAATCATGGTTGTACGGCAGTGAAGCATCTGTGTTGAACACTGATGTCATGCTGTCGATGATGATGATGATGACGATGATGATGATGATGAATTAAGCACAAAACTTCGGTTCAATTAGCAACTGATTAATTCAGGTGGTCTGGCTACTACTGAATGGTGATAACTGAACGGGTATCTAGTTTACGCTAAGGCATCCGGTCAGCCCCAAGACCCAAGGTTTGGAACTTATCCAGTTCTCTGTAAGAAGTGATGGCTAAAACATCCCAGTGGTTTGCCTCTGTACTAGCTAGTCCAACAATGCAAAGCTGATTGCCACAGAGTCAGATGTCCGATCATTTGGCGCCCACCTAATGAGAGACAAAAGAATCAAATACCAAATTTGGCTAAAACTACCGGATTCCAGCAATAACTACTGTGTGGTTTCCAATGGTTAAGGTGACAGCTTTCATGTCTACTGTGACACTCAGGAATAGTCAAAGGTGCCATCATCGGTTGGACAAAGTAAGGTCAAAGTAAGATCAGTATACTGTTTGAGCTCAACTTCAAATCATGGTTGGAAAGGCTCGAAATCAAGTGAGCTCTGTCATGGTCAAGGAGAGTATGCTACCAGTGAAAGTGCAATGAACAAAGTCTACCAACATCGCATGCTTTTTCAGTCTGCTTCATGTTAGCTCTCTGTGGTTTCTGGTTGTCTTCTAGGTCAGAATGACATTAGTATTAAAGGCTACGCAATACACTGTTGCTTCTCCCGGGTTCAGTTAGCCATAAGACCATTTATTAGGAAATGTCATTGCAGAAACGTATTTTCCGGCTCTAAATGGCATTCCTAAATGAGTAGCGCACTATAACTCTCTGTGTTTTGCGAGTTCTGGGCCAGAGTTTGCTCGGGTAGTGTTGAAAAGTTTGATCACCATGCGATGCATGATACGGAAACGTAAAGTCAAAACAGCATAGTATAAAAAGAAGTTATAGTCCACCGTTTCGATTGCCATCAGCAACGCTTCTCAATGATTTGTACAATAAGTTGAATACGGGTAAAGTGGGTCCACTATCATATTTGCCGACTGGTGTGTTCCTGAGATCAGCTGGCAGTCAAGTGCAACCAGCATGGGTGCACAGCATTTTGTGTACTTTGATTAGGGGATGCCTTGCTTTGCTGTTGTGCTGACTGTGATGCGTCACTTTCGAGGCTGATGCAGTTTAGTCTCCAATGCTTCAGTGCACGCTCGTTCTACGTGAAACTTGAGTCCTGACTGGAGTATGAGTGTACCCTCAAAGTTGATCTGATGGTTTGACTAAAGTGTGTAAAGTGCGATGTCTGAGCGGTGTTCAATTTTTTTTAAACTCCATCGTGGAGGAGAATATGCACAGGAATTCGCCCCGCTCTCTGTCCTATATATCAGGCCGAACATTCTGGAAAGGGAATCTATTAGAGGCAGTTTTTGCGATGTATTGGCCCGATAGGGTCTTCTGCTCTTATTATCATACTTTTACGAGCAAAATCTAGCTTCAAGTTATAGATACCTCAGGTGTATGAAGACGCCTCTGTCAATAAAAGAAATGCAGTACCAAATGCCCGCAAACATCTTAGTGCCAAGTTAGTAGATACGAGCTTTGTGGCAGTGGAATCTAGCTCCACCCGCCTTCCAGTAATGAATTATAGCTACTTCGATTCAGCTGTTACGTTTTTCACATTTACGTGTATAGCCGCTGATTTTAACGTGAATTATTGTTGACCTTCATAATGGGACTGGTAGTGGCGTTGAGCTAATGCCTAAAATACGTTGATCTGTTATGATGATAACCATTGAAGAACTTGTATAGAAGTTCTGTCCGAGGATAATAGATACGGCAGGGCGACATTTTCGAAAAAAAAGAGAGCCGATCTGGGCGGCGCACATTTTAACAGCGAATGTGGAAGAAAATTTATCAGAAAAACTCAAAAACTCTGCGAAAGCAGCCGTGTTTACAACAGCAAAGCACAGTACCTGCAACAGAAAGTATGCAAGACTAGATAGATAGTATTGCAATAAGCTTCCAAACACAACTGAAGTCCGAGAAGGATGCCCGTTCTTTCAATTTCTGTGCACTTTCATGAATGACGAGGTGATTAGAAGAACGCCAGAAGATCAACAAAACCCTGTGGTCAACGCATGTCTTATCAATCTGAAAAATGTACGACAATATTTTCTCTTCTGAATAGGAGAAGCCAAAAGTTTATGGATAAACAGACCACATTGATCCGGTCATTAGCGCGCGCTTTGAACTCACAAAGTGTAAGCTCGTTCTTTCAGACATACAGTCGTGGAATACGCCACTGAAAATACAGGGAGAGACACTGGGATTTGAGGAACGTTTTATGTATGTTCTATTAGTCACGGGCGCTGTGTGACAATCGAGGTTAATGCACGAGTCTCCAAGCCTCGGATCGCGTTTGCTCATTTGAGGCACCTATGGCTGCAGAGTGGCATGTCTCTGGATCCCAAAGGATGTATGTAGCGGACCGCTTTTTTATGGCTTTTGAAGTAGCCTTTTAGTAAACGTTGCTTCAGAAAAGAACTCGCCAGCGAATCCGCAATGAGATGATTAGACAGTGAGTGTTCAGCTGGAACTTCCATCAAAGAATACCTTTAGCACCAAAAGCTTCGTTGGTTTGATCGTGTGTTACGCTTACTGAAAATATCACTCGACAGAGACTGCTGTCTTCTCTGCCAAATAAGGAATGAAGCAAGCAGGCAAATGGTCAAAATTTCATCTGGCAAGTGAAACTGAGTATGAAATATCCGGTTGTTTTGGGCTCCTCTCGCCTTCCAGGATGGAGTCTGCTTAATCCAATTCATGGTTGGTTGCTAGATGGAGCTGATAATCTCTTTCGGTGGCATTCTTGTTACTAGTTTCAATACAGAATAAGTGCTGAATGAGTATGTGGATGTGTAAGTATTTGGGAATGACTGAGGTAGGCTAACAATGAAGCCCTTCCCCACCTACTTTTGTTCTCTTTTTCGCAAGAAGAATTTCAAACCATTTGTGGTTTTACGCTAGCAGAGCCTTAGTATTGAACACCGAGGTTATGCTGTCAACTATGATGGTCCATGAAATATCTGATGCCGCGTGTTTCCGTCAACCACATTTTTTACTTGAAACCAAATTACACGGAATTAGCGAAATACACACATTTGCAGGCTAATTTGGTTTTTTGAGGGACTTATCTGGATCCAAGCTGAATCCTTCGTTTGTGATATTTCCAGGAAAAAAACCAAATTTGTTTGCAAATGAATGTATATTCTCGAATTCCGTGCAATTTGGTTTCAAGTAGAACATAAGGCTGACGGAAACCCGGGGACTGCGCCTACCTGATGAGCCCCAAGAAGGGGGAAACTGGTCGTGGGCTGTCGATGGATTTTCAGCAACCTTATGAGTAGTACATTACAAAGATATACATGTATCGCGATATTTCAAATATCGTAGCGACTGAAACATGAGGCNCATATATCGCGATATCTGGAATATCGTAGCGACTGAAACACGAGGCGGCCTGGTTCAATACACTCAGTTACCTGAAAACATCACAAACGGGAGATTCAGATGGGTTCCAGGTTAGTCTCTCACAAAACCAAATAAGTGTGAAAATGAGTGTATCTTGCTAGGCCGAATGTATGTTTTCTGTTGGATATAGTGAGGGACCATAATGCGATTTCGAAGAATTGATTCAATACCCATGAAATAAGTAAATGAAAACCATAGAAAAAGTGAAAATCATTACATGTAGAGCTGCAAAACGGGTTGGGAGGTCTTCGAACCAACACAAGCTCAAATTTGCACCGCCAGCGACTTGACCGAGGTAGCCATATCAAAAGGCATGACAAGAGGAGTCACCAAACGAAGCTCGTGAATGGTAAGGTCACCCCAGCATGATCAATGGATTGGCTAGGCTTGAATCCCACACGAACCAAATGGAACGTCCATGGGCTGGCCCAAAAAATGGCAGGACAGTCGAAACAGCTAATGGCAGCAGGTAAGTTCGAGCTACGACTTCCTGCATAAACACAAGCGGTACTTCTGCGCGGGCTGATACTCTCAGGCAGATCGTCTAGGAGAAGCCTGCAGATCTTACACCAGAGTAAATACCTCATGTAATTGATATTTGAGCTCAGCTGGGCAGGGTAAGGAAAATCTAGAACGGGATGCTTTCCAGGAGGGCGTCCCCACCTTTGGATGGTCTATCTCGGAGTTTTGCTTTAGGTCGCCTAAGGACAACCCAGGAGGTCTTCTTTCCCCAGATTTCGTTCCTCTTCCTTGTGCGCTTCCAAGACTTCTTGATTGTGTGGACAATGTGCTTGCGCTTCAAAGTCGATGATCTCCAGGTCAGTTCAGATGCATTTTATGGAATAGCAGCTCTGATTCCAACGAATAAGTGATGTTTACTGCCGCATCATTATGCTGAAACCCAAGGTCCGCCATCAAACATCAACAAAGTGAAGGGTGTAATGACTGAGTGTTTTCAGTTTTCAGTCCCTCGTAGATCTTATGCGAACACCATTAAGGTGACGGTTTAATAACGCTCCCCCAACATGATAAATTCGGCTACTGAATAGGGGGTTTTCAAACTCACAGTAATGACATCTGGTCCAGTTAGAAGGACTTCGCATTTCGGTCTTAAGCGCTTTTAATCCTGCGAAAAAGGATATTAACTTAGCAGGATGTCTCATATTTGCCTGGTGTCCTTTTTAAGATGACCTTGCTTCTAAACTTGCCCCATTACTATATGTTTGATAAGAAAGCAAGTTGAAGGTACAATTTTTAATTGAGAAATTTGATAGACAAAGTCGTTGTTTTCATGCGAAAGCACCAATCACGTTTCTGGGGCGGGTTTTATGGGAGACAAAGAAAGAGCGATTCAGTGATACATTTCATTGTTGAGACTGAACGTAATTTGAAGGAACATATGATGAGAGTCCAACCGAGTATTCACCCAATGAAAAACAAACAATTAACAAGGTGTGAGTTAGTTAGAATCTTTGAGAAAAAATATAGCAATCCAAGAGGAACCGGATTTAAGCAAACCCTCAACTTTTGATGGCAATCGCAATATGTTGTTGCTTTACAGGGATACTCTTGAAACACAGCACTACAGATCGATATTTTTAAATTGTACTTATACAAGAGTACCAGGTATTGAAGTTGTCACAATTGCATAAAACACGAGGCATGTCCTTGGTGGGACTATTGTAAGAGGGATGTAACTACTCTGAGAGCCATTAGTTACCGGCATAATCTAAAATGTGGTCTTCATAGAGGAAATATAAACTATTTTTTGTAGCGTTATCGTGGTAGTTGGAGTTCAGGTCAGAAAACACCCACTACTTTGGAAACGAACTTGTGTTTTTATATGGAGATTTCGTCCTGTAAGTGAAGCCGATCTGCGCTGGAAAGCCCAGAGGCACTGTACAGCTGTTTCATCCTTATTGGGATCATCATCAGTGCGCATCTCACAAAACTCCGGCGAGCCTTGAACCCGCGACCTCCTGGCTAGTAGTTTGAACATTTAACCGTTCAGCCGCGGGCAGCTGATCAACGGCGTGAGTAACTCGCACTTTGACAAGATTTAGCGTCGCTCATCCTTCGATCACGGGATCCACATCAAGCGGCCACACGTGTTGACTGGCTTCTCGAACAACGACTTCGTAGATGGAAGTTTAACTTAACGAGTGAAGTTTATTCTTTCACTGAGCTACTCATAGATTGTTAGTAGTGCGAGGAAGTTTGTGTGTGCTCTGGGTGCATAACAGCCCGATTGATGCTAGGAAACTCAGAATATGAAGCTTGAATTCTGATCTTTGCCTAAATAGCAAATGAGACTCAGAGATGCCTACAGAAGTCACTGTGTGGAGTGGTCTCTCCAAAGATTTATACTTCGGACAGAGCTCGCGGTAGAATGGCTTTAATTGGAGTTGTTGTTTTTCACGGAGGGCCCGTTAAAGGGTAGGTCGAATACGACTGTAAAGATTTCATTCGTTGCTGGCCCATAGTGTTTTGAAACGGTCAGAAAATCTATGTTTTTGGTGCTTGTAAAGGTTCAACTTTAATCAACTTTCCTTGCTCCAACTTTCCTGTTCCTCCCTTCACTCACCCCGCTTGTACTCCTCAGAAACCATGGTGTTACTCCAGTCGTAACCGTTCCTATCCCCATCCCCTCTACATCCTCTGAGTAAGTGCAGTGAGTGCCCGTCTCATCTCCGTAGATAGCGCGCAAATAATCAACTGCTAGAATGGCCCTGGCTGGCCGCATTCCTAGTATATGATTCTCAATCATCACGAAGATCGAGGATGATTCGCAAACTTTCGCAACAAGCCCGACTTTACTCCTCAACAAACAATTAATGCACACAATGCCATCAGTGGCTTCAGTGGATGCCTTAAACATTTCTGAAAGCGAGAATCGTTGTAGCTTCCCAACAGTTGGCCCAGGTGATGACTGACTTTGTCGTGAGTTCACTTAGCGATGATGTTTCAGATTCGTCGAAGTCTGTCGAAGTCATGAATATACAAGCCATCATAAAAACGTGTCCGATACATGGTGGGGTGTATCATGGAATACGCAATTCGTGAAGACCTGCACTCTGAACTGACGGTGGCGTGAATGTCTTGTTCATACAGAACTTTCACTCAAACCGCACAGCATCACGAAAATAAAGTGTCATAGGAGCACCATTCAGGTGGTGTTTTTGTACACTGCGACCAGTGACACGTTCATCTGTAGCACCCTTTCGGTGCCTAGCT
>NW_008751755.1:797461-845779 GCF_000715545.1 Opisthorchis viverrini
CATCTCACAAAACTCCGGCGAGCCTTGAACCCGCGACCTCCTGGCTAGTAGTTTGAACATTTAACCGTTCAGCCGCGGGCAGCTGATCAACGGCGTGAGTAACTCGCACTTTGACAAGATTTAGCGTCGCTCATCCTTCGATCACGGGATCCACATCACGCGGCCACACGTGTTGACTGGCTTCTCGAACAACGACTTCGTAGATGGAAGTTTAACTTAACGAGTGAAGTTTATTCTTTCACTGAGCAACTCATGGATTGTTAGTAGTGCGAGGAAGTTTGTGTGTGCTCTGGGTGCATAACTGCCCGATTGGTGCCAGGAAACTCAGAATATGAAGCTTGAATTCTGATCCTTGCCTAAATAGCAAATGGGACTCAGAGATGCCTACAGAAGTCACTGTGTGGAGTGGTCTCTCCAAAGATTTATACTTCGGACAGAGCTCGCGGTAGAATGGCTTTAATTGGAGTTGTTGTTTTTCACGGAGGGCCCGTTAAAGGGTAGGTCGAATACGACTGTAAAGATTTCATTCGTTGCTGGCCCATAGTGTTTTGAAACGGTCAGAAAATCTATGTTTTTGGTGCTTGTAAAGGTTCAACTTTAATCAACTTTCCTTGCTCCAACTTTCCTGTTCCTCCCTTCACTCACCCCGCTTGTACTCCTCAGAAACCATGGTGTTACTCCAGCCGTAACCGTTCCCATCCCCATCCCCTCCACATCCTCTGAGTAAGTGCAGTAAGTGCCCGTCTCCTCTCCGTAGATAGTCCGCAAATAATCAACTGCTAGAATGGCCCTGGCTGGTCGCATTCCTAGTATATGATTCTCAATCATCACGAAGATCGAGGATGATTCGCAAACTTTCGCAACAAGCCCGACTTTACTCCTCAACAAACAATTAATGCACACAATGCCATCCGTGGCTTCAGTGGATGCCTTAAACATTTCTGAAAGCGAGAATCGTTGTAGCTTCCCAACAGTTGGCCCAGGTGATGACTGACTTTGTCGTGAGTTCACTTAGCGATGACGTTTCAGATTCGTCGAAGTCTGTCGAAGTCATGAATATACAAGCCATCATAAAAACGTGTCCGATACATGGTGGGGTGTATCATGGAATACGCAATTCGTGAAGACCTGCACTCTGAACTGACGGTGGCGTGAATGTCTTGTTCATACAGAACTTTCACTCAAACCGCACAGCATCACGAAAATAAAGTGTCATAGGAGCACCATTCAGGTGGTGTTTTTGTACACTGCGACCAGTGACACGTTCATCTGTAGCACCCTTTCGGTGCCTAGCTGTCATGCCACCCGAAGGAAGCACGAGGGCTGGGATACTGCCAGGTTGCCCAAGCCTAGACAGAGGAGGTCAAGAGGCCGAGGGCAGGTTCTAACCACGGACCTTCCGGTCAGCAAATTCGCGCTCTAACCACTTGGATTGTCTCGCCCACTGTGTACACTGTGCCCAAGATTATCTCATCAATGGTTAATGGCGCCGGAAGAAATGGCTCAATCGAGAAGTCACTGAGGCTCATGCATCGAAGTTACTGATTTCAGTGTGTAGCATCCCAGACCCAGAACTAACTAACCACGCCACTGCCTTAAAGACTTGGCTGTATATCCTAAACTGTTCAACTTTCAGTTGAGTGAAACCATCGCAGATGGAGCCAACGTACCCACAAACACTTAAATATCATATTTCCATCGACAGACCTCAGGTCCTTTGTCACTCGTTCTCGGTACCTACCAATATCTATGGGGTGGCCTTTCATGTCTGTCCATGAAAGTAATTTGCGTAAAAGCTCGCAGTTTCGGATCAATAGTCCTTCGATTCGGAGTCAAATCACATTTTGACTGATCTTCGGCAAGATGTAGATGTGTGACTTGAGTCGTCCCAGAGGATCAGCTTCATTTTCGTATCCATCATCATCAAGTTGGTGCTCGAAATGTTTTTGCACCCAGTTTTAAGTATTCGCGATTACGATAGTTTTATTACCAGTAAACATCATATTAAATGCTTGGATGTCAAGAAAACCCACCTCCTAGTGCGGTCAGTATTTTCATATGGACTTAGTCCGGTCCACGTTGAAGTGTTTAGGTATTTCATCAAAACAACCGTTAGGAATCATTTTTCTTTCTGGTGCAGTTAGCCAGGCCACCAACAAAAAGCCCACTCACTGAGGATGGCTTACTTTTGGCTGTTATTTGTAGACACGATCTTCGTGCGCATTGTCGCGAACTGCGTAGGCATTGTAACGGCATTTGGATAATCCACTATTTAGCTGAACAACAAGATCCAGAACAACATCTATCTCGGCAGGGACACTGAGCTGCACCCAGTAGGTCGATACGTAGATCAGTTGGAGCCGATTCTCTCCGAGTTCAGCAACATGACATCCGATCACTTGGTAGCCATTAAACTGCCTTTCCATTAGCTGAGATCGGCAGAGTAAGCAATAGTGGTTGGATGATTGTGGCACGGAGTTTTTCAACGAACAAACGGAGGATGACTTACTTGGTTGCAAAACTTCTCCTGATACAACCCTGTGAGCATAATGACTAAGGAAAGAAACAATGAGTTTTACTATTATGTGGCAAACGACGCATCGTTAATTTTTATCTATCCTCCCGTCTTTCTATCCTTGCCCACCAACGGAGCAGATGCAAACACTGATGCCTCAAGTAATTTACTAATTGGCTACTTGTGACCTTGAGATTATCCATGAACTTATGGCTGAGTTATCAGGAGAAAACGATCAGCGAAATCGTGGTAAGTGCTACAGAGGGTGACCGGTGACGCAACATTATTGGAATGTACACGAAGCAGGGTCGGCTGCTTCTCAAAAAATTGGCGGGCTGAAACATCCTTCCATTAGGGCTGCTGAGCCAAACACAAGGTTCAATCTCTTTGCACTGTCTCTTGTTATCTATTGTGGAAAGAAAAGTCTCGTATTCAAATTTGATTCAAATTTGATTTAAGCTAGACATTTACTCAGCTTTGCTGATTCATTCAATTGAAGCTTTGTACCTGGTACAAAAATCCACTGATGATCATCCACTGATATCCTCACGGAAATTTCAAATGTTTAATCTTGAGGGACACTGTGTTTTGTCAGAAACAAATACACGACATGTATATGAACTAAGACGCCTCTGATTATCTGTTTAACTCACGTACATTGTGTGGGATGGGTAACCTCAGGATTAGCAAATTCTGTAATATAAAAGACAGCAAATTAACCAAGAATACGGACATAACTTCACCACTTCATTCAATGATCTAGATCTTATAATCGCCTAAAACCTCATCGTTTTGAGAATCGTTTAAGAATCCTTAAAAACTGATCTGAACTTTGAAAACGTCGAGGATAGTTTCATCTACCGGTCATGGCCGGATCAACAAGAGTTATCAACGACAAGAGAATTCTCCCAGTTACTTTTTTCTACAAGCAATCGGGTCTCATAAATCAAGTACGAACCAGACCAAAGTATATACTAAGTACAGTCGCATCTGTGACTAGTACTCTCCTTCCCTCTGGAAGGTGACGGTGTGAAAAAGGTTAAACGTCCTAATCTCCATGCCCCGAATCACACTGCTGTCCATTTCTAAAACCAAGACGTTACGTTGCACTAATGCAGGTAACAGGGTTGACTCAAAATCAAATGTTTATGAGAATAGGCTCGAACTCCGTCACCAGATGGTTTCCCTTAGGCTTCTCATCTGGAGACGCAATAACTGGTGTCATATGACTCATTATGTTGAGAAATGAAGTTGACACAACACCTTAATTTTGTGAACTAGGACGCTCAGGGAGTCTCGCAGGTTACGCGTCTTTGAGGAGGCACACTGCTGCCAGATACGATTACGAATCCGACCAAATGCAAACGGTACCAGTCAGTTTGATCAATTAGAACATCCCGTGAAAACTTCCGCTGAGCTTCGGAAGAAAGCCATCCAATGTAGCAAGTAAACTGCCATTCGCGCGATTTGATAATTTCAGGGGATGTTTCTTATACATCAACCAATTTTTATAATGATTTAGCAACTACAGAGCATAACTTACGGGTCTGCGAATTAAGTCTCGAATCACTTCACTTCAGGATGCCAGCGCCCATCTGCCACAAACTAATAAGCCTGGCTGGTACCACAGCGAATTCTAAAGATTCTGCTGTACATGGTTCTCCACTATGGAGAGAAACTACACAGACTAACGTGAAATAAAGTCGTTCGTTTCCGAATGTTGGAAACTGTCCTGACGGTGAAGTAGTTCACCATTCCTTTGTCGTTGAAATACAGTTCCGAAGACTTGTTTTGTTTGTATGGAATCTGAATAGAGACACAAGAACTTTTGTCGGGCCTATGGTAGAGCCAATTAGTTGAAATGAAGGCACAGAGTCGATCGGGTTTACTGAAGTACAGTTCCTATAATCAACCAATTAAAATGAGTATGGGTGGTTACTAAAACTTTGATGATCAAGACATCTAGAGGCTACAGTTGAGGACTGAAAATACCGGGAAATTTTTGTTTAATCAGGCTTTAGTTTTGTTAAAAATCACTTTGAAAGCCATTCAAATAGATAAGTAAAGGGGCAACCCAGGAATTTTGCAAGAGGCTCAGGTTAAAATGTGTCCTGGATACAAATAGCGGTCTTTTTATGAGTCGGTTAATCAGTTTTCGCATTCTTTTCTGGCCCATGGTTTACTGTCTTGGTTCAAATACACTTGGTAGCAATATTTTCGTTGGATGGTCAACAATTTGGGAACTCGTTTATCACCAATGTCACCTTGATCATATCACATTGCTTCATACGGGAGCTTTTAACTCTTTGTTGATAAAAAGTCAGGTATACAGGTGTTGGAATAGCTCGGGTACATTAGTTGGTAGTTGATCAGCTGGCTGTTGATCTGTTTGTCGAGCTTGGCGCTGAAGATGTCTCCTCGAATGGTGACGCATTCGTTTGCAAATCAGTTGCCAAGCTCGGCGAACAAATCAACAGACACCGGATTAACTTCCAAGTCAGGTACACAGCTTAATGAATGGTGAGACTGTGGAGGTTATAGGGTCACATGCCTATGGTTACAACAATGAAAGTAATAAACGCGAGTCTACGACACATGGTTTCTATTTGTCTCCCGGTCTCACCTGCTTTCTATCACATCTTACTTAATATCCAGGCCCTACGTATGTAGGAGAAGTTCAAACACGAGACTGCATCTCCTCAAGACATTGGAGCTGCGTGAAGTTTGGTCGCGTTGACGAATTCGAACAAAGTGGGTAGAAGTTAGAAACAAAACAACCAGATACGTAGTTGTAAGGCAAAGGCCAGAGTTTTACAGCATGGCTCACAACGACACACAACTGGTCGTGACAAACCAAGGTTGAACATGATAATATACTCTGAATGTACGTTGCACTACTCACACGAAAGGTAGTGGCCTCAGCCTGCGAACATAAATGCTAAAATAGTCCAATTTCACCTGACACCACCTGACGGACTTCGGCGCTTGCCAAACAACAAGAACTGTCCAGCTCACTACCGCAAACATGTCAGTACCATAAAAGGAGGTAATAAGAATCGATATAATAACTTTCATGAGGTGACAATTTTGCGCGGGTTCGGTTCACCAACAAGTCTGTTTGCTTACCTGCCACTGTATTACAATTACCCCCATAATTATTCACCATACGGTTTGCCAGCCACAGGATCTCGCCTTCTCCCAGTTCCTGATAATCACGTCTCCAAACATTAAGCTCCGTCGTGAACTTGACAAAGTACGTGTTTCCCCAGCTCCACGATTCTTGACAATTATAGAATTGTCCATTTTTCCAGAATCTGGGGGCTCCTCGTTCGAGCTGTGTTGGATCAAATTACACGTGGTTACTGCTGTATTCTTTTAAATGAGCCCATTTTACTATATATATATATATATATATAAGATTCAAATTATATTGGGTTTAAATTAACCGGACATTTCGGAAGCACTTAAAATCATGTGTGATATTAGCAAAATTTCTGGAAAATATATCTTTAGGGTTATCTCAAGGGTTTAACGTGAAAAAAGGCTTTATCATTTGAGTTTACAGTTTCTTCTTCTATTGCTTGGATGATAATTTTTCTGAACTGTGTGAAACCCCGAATTCTGACTGTCAGTCCGTCCGTCAGTCCTCGACCAAAATGTGTGCTCGTCGGCAACTAATGCACTCACAAAGCATCGACTGACTTTACTGATTCCTGTCAAAAATTTCCAAAATATGGCACCTGCACGCCGAATTCACCTTTTTTTGCTCACCTCCAAACGTTCGAATTGGTAGCAACACCAGTGTGAGAAAAAGACGCTGTCAGTGAACTGCCAAGTTGCCACAACGGTTTCGACGTTGCGTTCTTGTTCTAAATTTGATCCGTACCTACTCATGCGTCAACCTAAGGCAGCCGTTCTGTAAATCACGCAACGCGCTTGTCATTTATTCGTAAACTTAAAAATGGATACCTGGTGAACGTCTTTCAATACTGTGGTTTCCGTCATGTTGTCATCATTATCATTATCACTGACAGCATGACTTCAGTGCTTCGCTGCTGTGAAACGGTATTTTCTACTTGAAAGCCTTCCCGTGAGGGACGGGTAGGTGACTGATTGGTGGCTTAGCACAATCAGTTCGAGGTGTCTATATCTCTAGGCACTCATTCAGGCAATCTGGATGTAAACTGACAACAATAAAGCCATTGATAGGGATTGGCAGCCACTCGATCCAGGAGCAGTGGACACAACGCGGTTACCGTTTTGGGTAGCATCGACAATGCACACAGTTTTCGTAATATCTTTCATACACGTATTCCAGGTCAAAGGACAGACATGGCTTTGCTTCTGGCACGGGAAACGACACGGTCTCCCGCAAACGATGGTTTGGCATACACAATACATGGACTAACCAATGCAACTTCTGGTGCTGGACACTCTTTGATGGAAGTCCCTGTTGCACAACCGAAAAATCGATTTCCTGATTACCTCGTTACGAAGTAGCCTACACCACTCTTCAAGATCTATGATTTTGTGACACTGGTTGTCGAAGTCTTGAAGTAATCTCATTTTCGCTGCTCAGAGACGTTGCGTTTTAATACTACACAAACCCGCACTGTAGAGTTGCTTGAATGAACTGCTAGAATTTTACTGGTTATATCGACAACCGTCGCGTTGACGAGCTATTCTTGAAACTGAAGCAATGATATATCAAAACTGACGTTGTTAGCAATGTGGATTTAGGGAGTCTGTCTATCAGAATTTGAAAAAAACTTGGTTTTTGATTGACTGAATGATTGATTCTTGATTGGTGATTTTAAATCACCAATGAACACTTGATGAATGTGGGACGGCCACAATCCTGTCCTGTCAGCTGGGGGTTACAAACTCAATGGGCTAGAGAAAAATTTCTTGGTCCTATTCTTGTTCTCCCCGTAATTCTTGGTTTCTATATGGGAAAATGTACAACTGTAAAACTCTCAAATGGCTCTCATTGGTTGTTCCGAGCCCAATGGGCGATTAAGCAGTGAGGCAGCAAATTGACAAGCAAGCAATACGTCTAAAGAACGAAGAGCTGTTTGCAATTAATCACCATTGAAATAACTCCACATGAACTAGGGGGTGCTGTGAATAAAAGCTGGAAGCAGTGCCGTGGGTCAGGGGTACGATAATACCCCCCATACTGGCTGATCAACTTTCAAAATCCATTCGGGACCATCTATCACCCCCGGTGTATTAAAACAACGCATTCGGAGAAGATCTCAACTGAACATAGGCATAATGGTCCTAATTCCATAAGTCCAAACATTTCAAAATTCAACCACAGCACTCGACGTCCTCGTAAGGAATCTCCTTGGTATCGTTATTTGGATTCGGGTGATCAGTAATTCCAGCACATCATAACAAACCGCGTGGTTGTTGTCCTAAAGCCATAGCTTTTTCCACTGCTCACTACCATTTGAGTTAAGGGAAATATGACAATGTAACGGCGTATCAAATCACTTTGACTGATATACCGCTCCACTGCGAGGGGATTTTTCATGGCAAATAGTCAGTGGTACACCGGTATTCGGAATGTATGCCAGGTGTACGTATACAGGTACATGCCAGGTAGGTATAACCTCGGTGTATTCCATACATCTCCCCACGATTTATTGAGGAAGAAAAGAGTGAAAATGAATTTTGAGAAACGACTGAACTCCTGGTTATCGGTAGTCAACCAAAAGTTATCATTTTATTGGACCAAAAACGATGATAAATCAAACTACCGAGGCTGGTTGTAATGATGCCTGTAGGACAGCTGTCAGAACGTTTGCAAGTCATTTTTCTGGCTGGAACAAACAAGTCAACATCCACGTGATCAAAAAACCCCGATGAACGCAACTGGGCTAATATTAGTTCCTGTGAATACAAGTCATTTGAAGCAACATGCTCAATTTCAATGGAATCAACTTCAAGAAAACCAGACGAAAAATGACAACTTACGTCTTCGCATGTGAGACCACTTGGTTCATCTCCACGCCTTGGTTTGGCCAATTGGGATAACAGGATTTCTGAAAGACTTCACGGAATTAGGTTTTTCAAAAGTATGTTCATCAAGCCATGACAAACGGTAGTGGAAACTGGGATACGTTTTCCTGATCTTGCCTACCTCGTTCGTGACAAAGACCATTACTGATCAGTATGGTGAACAAAATGTGATGAAGAGTTGTTTTCATTTTGATCACCATTCACGGATTAGACATTCAACCTGCTTAGTTATATGCAGTACAGTGTGCTTCTGTGCTCTCTTTGATTGGTTATCGTAGCATGACCTTCGAACGCGTCACACAGTGAGCGGAAATCTTAAAATGCTTGCCTGTTCGATCGACAGTTTCGAACCCAATTGAAGATGAGCAACTCGAATTCGAAATGCAGACTTATGTTTTCCTCATTCATTTGAGGTCGAAACGATGGCAACCGGTCACATCATTGTACGTCAGAAATGACCAGATTCCACTGATCTTTGTGTTCGGTTGAAGTACCTCACGTGCTAATTAGCCGTTAACGTCCGGATGAAAAATACGCTTGGTTTAGCAAGATATGAATGAGACTGTATGGGTATGGGACAGCAGATAAACTGAGACATTGCCGACTTTTCGTGTTTGACACCCGGTGATTTCATAGCATAGCTATAGTAATCTGGCTGCAGCGAGTCATCAATTAGGTGGTGTCAACTGCTCGGGGACTACGCTAAGTTTTTCGAACCGTCTACCGAAAGGTTCACTGAGGTTGTAACGTCAAATGAAAGCGGCTACTGCCTGATGTGTGCTTCTTTGTGGCTGGGAACCAAGTGGCCATTCTCGTAGTTGGTTTGAAACTCTGCACGGCATAGTATGCAACGGATCACAGTGAGACGCAGGCAGCCATTCATTGGTCGCACTGCCTGGCTTAATTTCACCGTTCGTGCGCTGTCCTCAGTTTGAGTGAGTCTCACCAAGTACGCTAGGTTGATCCCCCTCATAGAACCATCTGGATAACGTCCGAGGCATCATGACATTTTGTGCGCATGTTCCCATTGTGTTCTCCTCAGGGGCAACGAGAAGGGCGATGAGGAGAGGCAAACAAAAACCAAGGTTACATTCAGCAAGATTACTGCATGTAAACAGAATTAGAACAGATTACGAAACAAGTATGATCTTCCAGGGAGCTATTCTAAGTCTGGAGGAAAACTTCAAGCAATGAAGTTTAAGTCGTGCTAACTTTCGGTTTGACTTCGATGAGGATAATAAGCACTGTACTGAAAAAAACCAAGATAAATTTTACATGGATCAACAGATATCTGGCGAGCTTGAAGGCAGGAATCACTTCGAATGTAAGCCAGATGGGCCGTTAACTCAGAAAACGTGTTGATTCCAAAACGGGAGGTAGGATTCACCGAGGAGATCCCCAACCAAACTGTACTTTGAACTGGATACGATGCGTGCATCGCAACACATCGAAGTTTAACAACAAAATCAATTAAATCTAACCGAACTGATTACCAGAGAAATAAACTAGATCACAGGATCGCCAGAAGGGACAGGGGTCCAGTCGGAAATGTTAGCTTCAAATTTGGTTTGTCCTAGATTTGAACCGAATTCCGAACGGGTTGTCACAGTCTCACGTTGCCATTAGTTGTAGGAATATGCGCACACGAATAATCGAAATGCGATTACCGATGTATCCCTTTGCTACAAGCAATTCGGTCATAGATATGGTATCTTGTTGTAACTCGGATCATCTAACAAACTACTGGGACACTTCATTCCACTTGATTTTGACAGAAATAGGCTTGTTATGCCCACAATCATTTCATAACCCGAATTTGTACGCAACCAATTGCTTGTCTTCATTATTAATATTGTGGCCGATTCGGGTAGACAGGCGGTTGATTCTTAGTTTGGCAAAATGAAACTTCTGGCTGTTGGAGAAAGATCAGCGTCATTTCTGAAGTGGAATGCAGGCACTCCCAGCAATGACGTTACTTTTTAGCATAGCTCCTAGAGCCTCCAAACTGTTGTTATTCCTTATGAACGGAAAATAGGCGAGATCGCATTTTACCAAGTCAGTGCCTGGGCATTTAGACGAGCATGTGGCGGTTGCATTGACTGATGGGCTGTGTTCCATTGTGCAGGAAATTGAAAACAAATAGAAGAACAAACTGTGCTGACGTAATCATGTTTCGGTCACGAATGTGTCTGTTATCAAAGGAATCCAAACGAACACCACTAAAGCAGCTCCGGCCTGCTTATTGATCCGATAAAAATCGATTGAATGGTTCACTGCAAGTTTGATACTTGGCGAATAAGTGTTTTACTATCGATTGACATAAGTAGATAAAGCAGACCACCAATGCAATAAACTTTTGTCTCACCGGTAACTGGCGCCTCAGAAGCGTGTTTGTAAAGACTCACTCGGTAGATTATAATTTAAGCAGACACCCCAACGCGCGTAGTTTTGGAAACAAGACAGCTGGTACTAGATTCAACGCGGTTACGACTTGGTGATGCATTAAAGTGACGCTCACGAGGAATTGTTTATCGTTTTACATACCGCCAGTCTGAATGAATTTTGTGGGATGACATACGAAATGCCCGGATAAAGTTATTGAATCAAATTTCCAAGCGATGAGATTGAGTTGAGCATTCAAATTCTCACTCAGTATTCTCATGAGGCTCTCCATTTTGAAAAGGCGTGAGAACTGGTCCGAATCTGTCCTTGATGGGAGGCTCGAAACAAGGGTCCTGTTGGTAGCTGTTGACAGCTGTGTTCCTAAAAGCACAGTGGTCAAACTGAACGTGGCTTCTACTCAACCGTCGCCGACCCATCGGTGATGCTCGAGGTGAGTCAAGGCTCGCGATGGCATGCTCGGTTGGCTCATGAATTCAGTGGCTACGCATTAAAGGCGATGCACGCTCACCACTGACTGCACGACTGGGCCATTTCTGCTAAGTTTATCAGCGAGTTATGAGTTGCATCCCGCGGTTCTAATCCGAAAAGAGAGCAGTTGTGGACCCGACTATTTTTACTGCAACTAACCTTACGCATTTTACTACAACAGCTAACCTACCACATCCAACCATAACGAAGTGTAAACGCAAATAGCTTCTGACTAATTAGGTCTTCACGGATTGGGTGTTCAACAAATTTTATACAAGATGATCCCTTTCGGTGCTTTGAGGTCCATCCAGGGATTTTAAAATAAACGTGGTTCACATTGACGAAGCATTTCCATCTGACGCTTCGTCAGTTTCCCGACGAACGCAATCGTTCCGCAGTTTAAAATTAAGCTGATCTGCAAATCTGTCATCTCAGAGTGATCCATGAATCTGGAAGGTTTGAATCTCAAACGGACCGATTTGAGCGTCGATGAACTGGTCAGCAAATACCAGGGCCAGTTACAACAGTCGATCTCAGCAGGTAAGTTCCGGCTAGCCTTGATACGTCGTTACTTCTTCGCGGGTTGATACAGTGAGGTAGGTCATCTATGAAAAGCGAATCTCACAGAGCAAAAAAAACATTTTTTACACTACTTCAAATAGTACCACATATGAGTGACATTTGAGCTCAACCAGATAGGGTAAGGAAAATCAGAACGGGATGCTTTCCAAGAGGATGTCCTCACTTCAGAATGGTCTATCTCGGGGTTTTTATCTACGTCACCTTAGGACACTTTTCTCCGGTTTTCTTAGGAGGTCTTCCCTATCCTTTTTCCTTGTTTTGTGCCGAAAATTTTTGGGTTATGCGGACAATGTTACTGCTTTTGAAAGTCGATGTTCTCCAGTCGAGCTTAGATGGATTTCGTGAAATATCAGCTCTGATTCCAACGAACAGGTGATGTTTACTACCACTTTATTATGCTGAAACCTCAGGCACACCATAAACTGAAACGGGTAATGACCGAGTGTTCTCAATCTTTCGTAGATCTTCTACACTCACCATTCAGGCGACGCTCTACTGATGCGGATTTCGCTCCCCCAGTATGGTATCTCCGGCTACTGAAGAGGTGATTTTCAGTCTTGTCTAGTAAAAAAAGGCTTCATATTCTAATATTACACGCTTTTAATCCTGCCGCTTCCCCCTCAATCTTTCGTAGATCTTCTACAATCACTATTCCAAAGACGCTTTACTGATGCGGTTTCCCCCCCTCCCTCCCCCAGTATGGTATCTCTGGTTACTGAAGAGGTGATTTTCAGCCTCGTCTAGTAAAAAAGGACTTCATATTCTAATCTTACACACTTTTAATCCCGCCACTTCTCCCTATCTCCTCAGGCTGCTTTCGGTTGTGGACTATCGTTCTCGTTTCACTGTCTAGTTCGCCCTATTAGGAATGGCGAATTCATGCCTTAAATGCTTGAAAGTGCTCACCGTGAGCGGAACAGGTAACGCAGGCATTTGTCAGCTCTACCGGATGTGTCTGACTTCATAGGCCTTACAGAACCAGAGCGGACACTCCGTGTTTTTTGGCGCCGCTGCTCTCTTTCCCCAGATATCATTTGATGAAAGCCATTGATACTCTGCAAACGAACGAAATTGCTCGTATTGTCTCATCACAATAGACAGTTGGAACAAAATGCTATGGTCAGCAACGGTGAGGAATGAACCCCGGAATTTCACAAGGAGAATACAAGCTTTTGTACGTTATAATTTCTGCAATATGTGAATTGATTGCCATCATGAGGCCCACTATTACTACCAACCAGATTGAATTTCCGGTCACAGGAGAGTGGTGAATCTGCTTTGGTTCATTATTCTGTCAGATCAGAACGCCAGTGAGAGATACAGTGATAGCGGGTATGCAAAAGTACAACTTGAAAGTTCGTGGGTAATGTGCAGTCTTGGATTGGTTGGCAAGAAGTGGTTTCCACTTGGCTGCATTTGACTGCAACATTGGGATAGTACACTTCATTCCTCCTTACAGTGGCGTCTGAAAAATTAAGATGCCAGCACTTTTAGATGGGTAAATCGAAAAATCAAATCACTTTGCAAATGTGTGTATATTCGATAATTTTGTGCAATTTGGTTCCAAGTAGAACATAAGGTTGACGGAAACCCGGGGACTGCGCCTACCTGGTGAGCTCCAAAAAGGGCGAAACCGGTATGGGCTGTCGACAGGTTTTCAGCAACCTTATGAGTAGTACATTCCGTAGTAGTACATTCCATAATTCGAAACCTACTTATTTTATGGGCCATGCAATATAAGGAGCGTGCCATCTGGATAAACAGATTGATGCCGTCGCAAAATACCAGCTAACGATTTCATAAACCAGCACAGTAGCATGCGGAAATCGAAATGCCGACAGAACTGTTTCAATCCGGCTTTTCGGATGTTGAAGTGCGATGAGATTGATTTCGGTGCTGCGGCTGTCTTTATTAATTTGATCTGATTCAGGGACCCTTTGGCACCATTGGGACAATGGATTAACACTGGTGTACTATATATCGAGTGCCCTGACTCTCCTCGAAAATCGTTAGGTCACAAAGTCTGGTGTATTAGATTTATATACCTATGTGGTACTGACTGCGCATGTTTCCATGAGCCGACGACAACGATTCTATAAAACTTTGTTCTTCAATCGAGTGAGAAATTCTGGCCGCATAATTAGTATCAGGCATTCTGGAGGTTGCTTGGACACACAAAAAACGATGCAGATATTTGGTTCATAGTGTAGCGCGAGCATTTACCATCAACAGATTGAGCTTCTCCTGGGGTATTGCTTGCATTAACCAGGCCGCAACTTTAACTTGGTGTTGATTTTCCTCAGTCATTATACCCACTTATTCAATGGTTGATTGTCCATTGCGTACACGAACTTATGCCGCTGTTTTTTACACATATTGCCCGTGTGTGATATCAGATTTAATGTGCGTGTGCTCAGTAAAATTTGCTTCTTAATGGATTGTAGCCTCACAGCTTATGATCAGTTTTTGTCTCCTTATCCTAAGTGTCCCAAGTGCTGAGAAATACGACCAGTTATAGATTCACATAACTCATTTGATGGTTTTCGGCGTAGAGCACTGCAAATGCAATACCGCGCGTAAGGAATACCTACTCTAAGGCAGAGGAGCTTGAACTTATTGGTTCAACACCTTAGAATACTAGATCGTTCAGTGACCGCATGAAGGCCGACTGAAGAAACTTCGCATCTCAAATATGCTACTACATTAATTGTAAGTAGCTAAAAATTCAAACGTTGTGAAAGGCATAGAACACCAAGGGGAAATTTGGAAAGGGCTGCAGTCAACACTGGACATTTGTCCACTGTCTGCTCATGCTCCGATATTTCATATTTGCTCCACTTACAGTCCCTATCTCGATTCCAATTCCTAGAATACTCAAACATTTGCAATGGGACCGCAATACGATGAATGCTTCATTTATCGGGGAAGGTGTAGTCTTGAGAGCACACAGAATCTACTCAGTTGCGTCTGTCGAAAGGACGAGGCTATCATGTATGTGGATGCCTCCAAACAGTAGCCACCCAGCCTTCACACGCATCTGCTGCAACCTAAATCCATACGAACCAGCCTTCACACCTGCGGCAACCTAAATCCATACGAGTGTCCGCAGATTTCGAAGGTGTGTAACTGCTATGCACTTGAATCCAAGCAACCAACATAGTGCGTTTGAAAATATGCTGGTGGGTGATGACTTGTGCATCCTAAAGATGGTCAAAGATGCGTACACATATCCTAGTTTATGACATTGAGTGTGTAAGTAAAGCTGGATGGTCACAATCTAGTTATTTTACAAGGTGTGTACTCGACTTTCTCGTTCTGCTGTCCACACAAAAAGGCTTGGTAGTTTGTATTATGGTTTTCAACAAGGTTGGATGAATCTTGTCGGGTAATCTTGTAGATACGAGTGAGCAGCTTTCGCAACTCAAGTAGGACCGCATATGACCTTTGAGATTACACTCTGGAAGAGAAAGGTCGACTAAGGCTCTCTTGATTTTTGGCCGCCTTCCGGCGGGACTGCATGCACAACCCCAATTGTAGGAAAGGTTCCTCAAAATATCCATACTGCTAAAGCCCCAAGATATTTCAAAAGTGTAGCTGTTTTATTCCTACCCTTCTTATTCAACGTTTCACGCGGTCCATACATAATAAGGATGCGGTTGTGATCGGCTAAAGGCTTGAGAACTATTTGTTGAATTTCTGCACATGAATTGTTCACCACTTGTATGCCAGAGTCTGTACCTGTGACTGTGACACAGCGAAAGTACGTTCATGTTTCCTACAACCAAGGTCCCAGTCTCATTCAGTAGCGACTGTTTGTAAACATCAAAAGATGCCTCACCACTTGAGCATAGAGGTGACAGTGCGTGCAATGTCTACCGAAGTTGCCAGGTGGCCCCAATTCATATGGCTTATTGTAGTCATGATCAATACATATATTGTAAGTATAACGTAGTCTCGATATCAGGGCATAAAATCCTTGAAAATTCAATGTTCTCTGTGTGACCAACTGAAAAGTTGAGTACGGATTTCCCACATCATCGGACTGTAACAGTAAAAGGTGCATGTCGATTTCTGTTGAAGGATTGGACGTAACGTAGATTCAACCCATATTCACAATTCAGGGCACTTTGCCTCTCCCAATGCGTCCGTTATGAGAGGCTTCGTTGTAACCACCGTCCAGCACTTTGTGCTCTCACTGATTGACTGAATTCGAGTGCGAAATCACTAGTGAAACAACTGGCTGCCCAAGACCCATTTATGCGGAATGTATTGACTTCGGCATTCAGCAAATAGCCATTCTTGTGGGATTTCGTCCTGTAAGTGAAGCCAAACTATGCTGAAAAGCCGAGAAGCACTGTACCACTGTTTCATCCTTATTGGGAATCATCAGCAGTGCGCATCTCAAGAAACTCCGAAGAGTCTCGAACCCACGACCTCCCGGCTAGTAATTTGAACACCTAACCGTTTGGTCACGAGTGGTTGATCAGCAGTGTGAGGAGCCAGTCAACACGTTTGACCGCGTGATGTGGATCCCGTGAGTGAGGGATGAGCAGCGCTATATCCTGTCTAAGTGAGAGTTAATCACACTGCTGATCAGCCACTCGTGGCCGAACGGTCAAGTGTTCAAGCTACTAGCCGGGAGGTCGCGGGTTCCAGACTCTTCGGAGTTTCGTGAGATGCGCACTGCTGATGATTCCCAATAAGGATGAAACAGCTGTACAGTGCAGCTCGGCTTTTCAGCATAGATTGGCTTCACTTGCAGGACGAAATCCCACAAAAATTCCAAATCTCCTCACACTACCAACAATAGCCATTCTGTTCACGTTGGGGGTCAATGTGCACGTAACAGGATTTCCCATATTTGCCTGGTGTCCTTTTTACGATGACCTTGCTTCTAGACTTGTCCCGCTACTGGATGTTTGATACGAAAACATGTTGAGGGCACCGTTTTTAATAGGTAAATTTGATAGACAAAGTTGTTGTTTCCATGCGCAAGGATTGATCACGTTTCTGGGCCGGGTTTTTTTTGGGAGAAAAAGGAAGAGCGATTCAGTGATATTTATCATTGTTGAGACTGAAGGAAAAGTTTATGAGAGTTTAGTAAACTGTAAGCATTCGCCACTTGCTGGTTGAAAATTCTCGCCACAGGCCATTGGATACTCACCCAATCAAAAAGACGGTCATAAATTCAACAACGCGTGAATTATCTAGAAGCTTGGGGACAAAAATGGACCAATCCAAGAGGATTCGGTTATTATACAACCCTTGTCTTTTGATTGCTCGTGTCTGGAATTGGGTGACCTGATATCAACTCAGCCATCCTCAGGAATATACAGAATTTGTGTGTCTACAGTGTGCCACGAACAATGGCCAATTTCGAAGGCGGCTCATTTTGTCCTGATGTACGCACCTGACGTTTAAGTAAAATCATACTGACTTACTAAAGCTGCTGCATTAATACTGCTGCTTCCATTGAATCAATTACAACGTAGTAAATACTTTTTTATTATGAGGTTTACCTTGCCGTCTTCGAGCTACATCACCATGGTAAAAACGTTTGTAAAACACCACAAGAATGTCTGCAAGAAATCTATCAGAGACCCTTGATTTAGTCCGAAATGTTGAGCAACTCGCTGAAAATATTCTACTTCCCCGTGAGCTTTCTATCCACTAATGGGCATGTTTAATGTCTGATGCGTGATGTGCGTCATCGGATGATGTTCCAGTCTAAACTCCAGTACCATAACGACCTTGAGAGACTGAACTTACAGTTATTAGATGGTACCTCTGAAGAGAGTAGCTTCGTAGAAGACAGACAATCTACAAAGCGTGCTTTGGTAGAAAGCCCTTTCTTGTAAGTGACCAACATGCAGGAGAGAGTCCTTCTGGGGGTCCGTTGCAGTGACCCCTCAGGAGAGGATAACTGAAATTATTTTACACAGAATCTCTTCGAAGAAATTACACCAAACCGACCTTCTATAAGACTATTCCTAAAAAAGTAACGTGTATTAAGATTTTTAGAACTGTATACAACATACGACTTGTCAGAGGTGGTCACATTCGATATCTGATCTATTCTACGAGGGATGTAAATCCTCGCAGAACGAATAGTTAACGGCATCATTTAAGGTGTGTTCTTCACAGATGAATTAGCAACTCCCTTCATAGGAGTCTAATTTTAAAGCGTTGTCGTAGTTTTGAAGTTCAGGTCAGAAAACACCCACTACTTTGGAAGCGAATTTGTGTTTTTGTGTGGAGATTTCGTTCTGTAAGTGAAGCCGATCTATGCTGAAAAGCCGAGAAGCACTGTACAGCTGTTTCATCCTTATTGGGAATCATCATCAGTGCACACCTCACAAAACTCCGGCGAGCCTTGAACCCGCGACCTCCTGGCTAGTAGTTTGAACATTTAACCGTTCAGCCGCGGGCAGCTGATCAACGGCGTGAGTAACTCGCACTTAGACAAGATTCATCGCCGCTCGTCCTTCGACCACGGAATCCACATCACGTGGTCACACGTGTTGACTGGCTCCTCGAACAACGACTTCCTAGATGAAAGTTCAGCTTAACGGGTGATGTTCATTCTTCCATTGAGCTACTTACAGATTGTTGGCAGTGTGAGGAGATTTCTGTGTGCTCAGGGGGCATAAGTGCCACATTGATGACAGGAAGCTTGCATTCTGATCTTTGCCAAGAGGCTAAATGCCACTCAGATACGCCTAGAGTAGTCACTGTGTTGAGTGGTTTGTCGAAAGATTTGTACTTCGGACAGAGCTCGAGGTAGAATGGTTGTAATTGGAGTGGTTGTTTTTCATGGACAGCCCGTCGAATGGCAGACCGAACACGGATGTGAAGATCCGTTTCGTTGCTGGCCATTGGTGTTTTCAAACAGCCACAGCAGTCATGCCGGAAAGCTACAGTTTTTGCTCATATTTCATGCTTGTAGAGATTTAGTTTTAATATTCGTTCCTTGCTCTCAATTCCTCGTTTTTCCATTTCACTTTTACCTTCCCCACCTGTCTTGGCATCTTCCACCCCTGGTGAATGCACTAAGTGCGACCAGGTCCGTCTAACCTCCGTAAACATTCCACAGTTGTAATGGTACTGAGTGAACTCATCAGTTGTGAGCGAGTTTTTGACTTCCTCGCATGTGATTTTCACTCATCACGATGATCAAGCATGATCTGTAGACATTCAAAACATGCAAAACTCTAGTACTTAACTTACAGTTAATGCATACATTTCAATAGTAACATGTGGAAGGCTTCCACGTTGCAAAAAGATAAAGTCGTTGTGGCTTTTTAAGCAAGGGTCTAGAAGAAGGTCAACTTCATCGCGACTCTAATTAGCCTTGACCTTTCAGAGTTGTCCAAGTCATTTGAATTCATAAACATGGAAGCCACCATGCAAACTTGTCCGCTGAATAGTAGCGTGTTCTAAGGAGCACACAACTCGTGAAAAACATGTATTCTGACGATGCCGGGGAGTTTTGTTGATACAGAACTACTCAAACTGCACAGCATCACAAAATTGAACTGTTTCCTTCAGTTTATAGGAGCGCTGTTCATGTGGGGCATCTATGATTATCACATTAGTTCCGATCAAGTTTATCCTTGGAGTTCTCCTGTGAGTAGTTCGTTGTATCGACAACTCACATTCTGATCGATCTTGTGCAATCTGTGGATATGCGACCTGAGTCATCGCTATCTTCAAATTCGAATGCCTTGTCAGGTCCGCGTCCGAAGTATCTTTGAACCCAGTGTTGAGAATTCCAGATTATAACGGTTTTACCACCGGAAAACAACTTGTTGCATGCTTGGCTGTCAAGAACAGTCTCTTTCATATATGGTCAGTTTTGTCTTACGGACCTAAATCGGTTCACATAGAGGTGCTTAGTTGTTTCATCAAAACAGGTTAAAAATCATTTCTCTTTCACTAAGGGAACAGGTAGACCAGTCGCAAAAACTCTGCCTCTTAAAATAAACTCGCTCGTTAAAGATGGCTTACTTTTGCGATTAGTTGAAGAGGTAACTTTGTTGTGCCTGCTGGCGAACTGCATAGGCATTGTAACGGCATTTGGCCAACCCATTATTCAGCTGACTGATGAGATCCAGAACAATTTGTCTCTCGACAGGGACACTGAGCCGCACCTGATAGGTTGAAACTTGGATCTTTTGAAGTAGTCCCTCTCTTGTTTTAATAGAATCACACGAGGTGACTTTGTAGCCATCGAACTGCCTTTCCATTAGCTGAAATCGGTAGAGTAAGCAATGGTGGATGGATGACTATGGTAGGGTTTTTTTTCAACGAACAAACGGAGGATGACGTACCTCGCGGCAAAACCTCTTCTGGTACAACCCTGTGAGCATGATGGCTGGGAAAATCAGGAATTGTGTTGTTCTATTATGCAGATGGGATGATTGTTAGGACAAAAACATCGTTTGTTTTGTTGTCTATCCTCAGCGTTTGCAATAATCACTGATGTGGCAGATGCAAACTGGTTTTGCTTTTATGTATCATCAAGAAATGTGCGCAAAAGTCGCTGTAGATTGACCGTTACAAGTAATGAATAAGGTGTCGACTGGCGTCACCGATATGAGAATGATGCTCGGTGGGTCGAAAACTTACCGTCTCGCTGCTGAACTGTCTCATGTGATAATACAGGTTCCAAATTTCGCCCAGGTGTCTCATATTGTCCACGCACTTCTTACTACATACAGCCAGGCTTTTACTTAGCTTTGCTTGATCATTAGTATGGCGCTAAAAACGAAAGAAGCTTCGAACCTAGCACAGAAGTTCTCTGACGACCGCCGAAGAAGGTGTACCGACGGAAATTTTACCTCAACTCTTGAGGGACACTACTTTTTGTCAAAAGGAACTACACGACACGCATATAAACTTGGACGACTTTGATTATTTGTTTAACTCACGTACTTTCTGCGGAACCTGTCGATCCAGAGTCATAAAATTCTGTGGTTGATAAAACGGAAAATTAAACAAGATTATGGACGTCGCCGGAACAGTTCATTCAATAATCTAGGACACGTGACCACTTGAGAATTCTTCGGAACACGTATGAAGTCCAACAATCCTTGTAGCTAAAAACTGCGAAACCAATATTTCCGAAAATTCCGTCAGCTAGCTGCAATGAGGTGTAAACTAATCCAAGCTGATGGAAAATATCGCAGCTACCATCTTCCATCGGTCTTTGAAAAATCGGGTTGGTGATGACTAGAGTAATCTCTCATTTATCGTTTCATACAAACACTTTGGTGATAGCGCGATCCTGTAAAAGGTGTATGAATCAGACCTGTGTATATGATCAACAGTCGTAGCTGGGACTAGTGCTCCCACTTCTTGTGGAAGGCGACGGGTTCACGAAAGCTAAACTTCTTACACATTTGTCCTGCACAATTTTGGTGACCACGATGATGTGATGCAGTAATTCGAATAAAAGAGCCGCGCCAAAATTTGTTTGTTGACGGGACTACAGATCTATCAACTAATACGTAGACACGTCACACCCGGGGTTGTCATCACTGTAGTTTTGTGGTTGACATAAAACCGATTCGACAATCTCGCAAATTATGCATCCTTTGGGAAGCACACCACGACCAAGAACGACTTCAAATCGGACTAATTGAGAACAGTACTGGTCAAGTCGATCACTTAGACCATCCTGGGAACAATTCTACTGAGCTTCGGGAGAAAACCATCAAATGTAGCAAGTAGCGCAATTTTCTAATTTCAGTTCACTCTGACATAAAATTCGACAATCTCGCAAATTATGCATCCTTTGGGAAGCACACCACGACCAAGAACGACTTCAAATCGGACTAATTGAGAACAGTACTGGTCAAGTCGATCACTTAGACCATCCTGGGAACAATTCTACTGAGCTTCGGGAGAAAACCATCAAATGTAGCAAGTAGCGCAATTTTCTAATTTCAGTTCACTCTTTCTAATAATTTGGCAACTTTAGCGCATAACCTGTGGGTTCGTGAATTAAGTCTCGAATCACCTCAGTTTATGATGCCAGTGTCAATCTGCAACAAATTAATAAGCCTGGCTGGTACCACAGCGAATTCTAAAGATTCTGCAGTACATGGTTCTCCACTATGGAGAGAAACTACACAGTCCAACATGAAACGAAGTCACTCGTTTTCGAATGTCTGAACTATACTGACGGTGAATTAGTTCACCATCCCCTCGTCGTTGAAATACAGATCCTAAGACTTCAGTGATGAATGGTTGTCATTCACTTTGTTTGGACGGAAGTCGAGAATGTATTGATATGTGGAATTTGAACAGAGACACAAGAAGTTCTATCGGGCGTATGGTAGAGACAGTTAGCTGTCCTGAAGGCATGGAGTCAAGGTATCAATCATTTCGGCTATTGGTCCCAGTCTTTTGTTTGCAAACTGCGAGGCAGTCAGGTTTGTTAAAGTGTTTTTTTATTGTTAAAAACCAAATAAAGCAATATTATTAAATTCTGTTGCGAACATTGGTGTGCTAACCAAATCCAGATGCGTTAAAGCCTCGAAGAGCGTTTCCTGTAGAGGTTAAAGCTAAAACCTACAGATTCCGGAAGATTAGCGTTTAACAAGGCTTTGTTTTGTTCGGAAACACAACAAAGGGGGTTGATAAAAAATACCATAAAACGGGGATTTTACAGAGCCGTCTGAAACGAGTGCAACCTAACGTTGATCAATGTCTTCGAAACCCAAAAATTTGTCTCTTTTGGCATGGAGTGGCTATAAATGTCGGTGATTTTCTGGGTTGCCCTAATGTTAAGGTCATATAAGTGCAAATGCACGTGGCTGCATTATTTCTCTCCGATAAACAATGCGACGTTGATAGATATGAGATGTATACGTATCATCATAAGCAAACAGTCTTGAACATTATTTGCCGGAAAGGTTTTCTTCTCAAACTTGCTTTTCAGAGGTTTTCCGATTGGGGCCTAAGTTTTACTGCGGTATCTCTCACGTCTTTGTCGATAAAGCACCATGTGTGCAGCATAACAAAATGAGGCCGGTGGCCCGAGTATTTAGAAGCGAAATCTGCAAGTTCGCCCACCGGGTGAAGCTATAAAAACGCAAGTTGTTCCGTTCTCTTGTGATAGTCAAAAGCGCAAGCCACATGGAGACACAAGTTCATAAAGGAGCTTGTATTTCCATACAAGTGTCTTCTTCAAGCCATACACAAGTAGGAGAAATGCAAACACGGAAACGTACTCTTCCTATTTATCTAGGTTGCCATGTTTTTTTTGACGTGCTGCGATGAGGGGTGGCTGTGAATTTCCCTTGACGAGGTTAAACAATACGAGTAAAACGAAGAGGAAACAAAACAACAAGACACTTAGTCATCAGGCGAAGGCCAGAATCCTCCCGCAAAGCGTTCAAAAAAAAAACACAACTGCCAATAAAAATGAAATGTTGGAATATAGTAGTCACAGCAAGCTAACCTTGGACGTGATAGCTTAATTTGCACGTGTATCACGCTACTCACAAATAAAATCAGCTCCACCTGTGAAAACAAAGGTTGAAATGTTCGGGCACTCCTGAGCCCATCCAAAAGAGTTAGTCATTCTTTTGAGAACAAAAACGGTTCAGAAGTATCACTGGTCAGTAGCGTAAACAGGACAACGAGAATCGAAATGATAACTTCCAAAAGAGATGACCTATTCCGGAATATGGACGATTTTGGACTTTTGCGTTGCCGGTCGTGGTCACTAACAAGTCTGCTTGCTTACCTGACACTGTACGACAGTTCCCTCCGTAGTCATTCACCATTCGGGTCGCAAGCCACAGAAGTGCGTCCCCGTCTAGTCCCCGATATTCTCGGCTCCAAATGTCAATGTTTGTCTTGAACTTGAGTAAGAACATGTTGTCTGACTGCCCAAATTCAGTACAACCATAGAATTGACCCCTCTTCCAGAATTTTGAAGCTATTTGTTCAAGCTGTAATTGGTCAAAATACACGTGTCTTATTCGAACTCAGCTATTTTGAATATATACACACATATACTATATATTTATATATTGGTTCCAGTGAATACTAATCAGTTGAAGCAACATGATTAACTTCAATGGAATCAACTTCAAGATAAAGACAAAAAAAGACAACTCACGTTTCCGCATGTGAAGCCACCTGGTTCATCTCCACGCCCCGGTTTGGCCCACTGGGATATCAAGATTTCTGAAAATTTTTACAAAATCAAACAAATTTCCCAAAAGTAGGTTTTCATTAAACCAAGGCAGTCGGTAGTAAAAATTAGGATGTGCGCCGCTTACCTCGTTCGTAACAAAGACCATAAGAAATCAATGTAGTGAACAAAATGTGCATAAGGGCTGTTTTCATTTTGTTTGTCATTCGCGGATAAGGTTTCTCGCCCTCTCCGTTATATGCAATCCAGTGTGCTTCTGTACTCTCTTTGGTTGGCTATCGTAGTTTGACCTTCGAACACGTCAAACAGTGAGCGGAAATTCTAAAATGCTTGTCTGTTCTATCGACAATCATGGACTTAAGTGAAGGAGGGCAACCCGAAGTGTAAAACCCGACTTATCGCCAGATCACAGACTGACCACGCGCTTTGAAAATCTACTATTTACTTTACAATTGAACGAGACACACGGTACTTTTGCAAGTTTTATTAATTCCTGGTGATCGTACAATCAAGTTTGTCCTTTTAGGAGTTTCGTGTGTTTGCTTATAAACGATTAATTGTAACAGGAACTTCTTGTTAGAATTTAATATTGAATAGCTGGTAGTTTTCGTTTACTTTGAAAGGAACTTTTAGTTTTACGTGAACTCAGACCAATATGACGCAAAATGCAAATGAACAGTAGAATAATCCTAGCTTTATACAGAGCAGAAATATGTAATGGGCTGTCCAAAAGCAGTGACTTCAGGGACAAATGAACCGTGGTTCCGTCCTACTTTGTCCCGAGAATTGTGCAAAATCTGCCTAGATTAACGCTTGATCAATACGCTTTGACCTACTGACCTTCTAAGAATCTATGTGGGTCGTTATTGTTTTGTGTGCATTTTGTTCTGCAATACAAATTACTTCATTAAACTGAAATGGGATTTGACTAAGTAAGTTTCGGGCCGGAGAAGACACTTGGTGTATTTGGCGAGTTCCACGTTAAATCTCAGAAAGGTTGTGCATTTTGCGCACTTCAATTTTTCCTCCACTATAGTGCATAGTTTCCAAAATAAATCGTTCAGTTGTAATACCCTTTCAGTGCCTAGCTGTCATGCCACTTGAAGGAAGTACCAGGGGTGAGATATTGCCAGTTTGACCAAGCCTAGATTGGAGAAGTCGAGATGCAGAGGCCGGACATTCCGGTCGGTAAATTCGTGCTCTAACAACTGATCAAATGTTTTTTGACCTCTTTTTTGATAACTTGACCAGTGTCAGCATTACCGTTGAGTAGAAGTCACTCTAATAATAAGGAACAAAACATTAGATTAAGAGTCAAATGAGCACGCTGTTGGGTTGATAGGTCACAGGCAATATCCTGCGATTCCCGATAGTAAGTGACCGACACTTAGGATTCATTTCCTTTCGCTGTGTGTGCGGCATCAAACTGTGACATTGAACGCAAACTCACAATGCGCCGTGACGGCCATGACCTATTCCACTGGTCCTGAGTAAACTCCAAGACCATTGCCGCCCAACATCAAAGCCATCGGCAGTTCTCCATCACGATAGCTTCAACTCGTCACCCACACCTTCATCTTGAGCTTGAGATGGTCAAGTGGCTGGAGCACCAGCTTACTGATCGTTAGGTCCGAGTTACGAACCCAACATCTGCATCCGGACTTCTCGTTTCTGTGCTTGGGTAGCCTGACAGTATCTGAGCCCCCATGCTCGCTTCAGGTAGGATGGCAGCTGGGCACCGAAAGGGTGTTTCAGCTGAACAATTATTTACCGTTTCATCTTACCATGTCATGTCCATTTTCGTCAGTCTGAATGTCTCTTGTGACTGAATTATGCCGAATATTATGCAAAATAGCTTGTAACCGTTAGCAAAACAACATATCGGTTTTGTGTAATCACAATTTGAACTATTGTGTTTGAGCGTGAGGTCCGTGAACACGGAATGGGACTTCATAAGGACAAAATTGCGCTATGCTGTTGAAGAAGGAACCCGATGAGGCTGCTCGATCATCCGTTTTGGTTGTTCACACGGTTGATAAAGATGATCCAAATGGAACAACACCTCTTGGATGAGATTGTGGCCCACTCAGAGTGTTCTAGCTGCTTATAACCAGGTCAAATTACCGAGAAGCGCATTCGTCACTCACAGGAGCCGGTGCCGTGAGTCGATGGGCAATATATTTCTCTGAGTTCTGTTGTCAAACAGAGTGACTAACCTTCTCTGGCTAATCTCGTTTTCTAAATCATCTGAGAATATTCAAAATTTACGTCTTCCCTGTTGACAGACAGATGTACTTTATTCGACCACAACCACCCCCAACACACACACACACCTCATACTAGTTTCGATCAGCGTGTGTTCGAATCTGTAATTGAATCGATTCATGGAATATGGTTGGACTAAAACACTATGCAAATCAGTGTTCCAAGTTTTCCGTTTTGTTTTTATGCGAATACTAAGGGCCACTTCATGCACTTCATAGTTTTTTTTGCAATTTATCCATCTTTTCACGCTTCAGGCTTGTCGTCTGTTTCAAATCACGTTCGTTTCTTCACAGAGTTTGCCTCGTTTGTTGGTTCTGTTGTGGCGCGTTTCGCTGTCTGATCGGTCTGGCCTTCTGGTGATTCCACCTTTAGTTTCTTTTTTCCCTTGTTATGCTATATTTTATGGTATTCATCACATGAACACATCACATACTCATCTGCAAATGATTTATCTTAGAAATCCGGAAATCGGGCTTTGATAGGCTTGAGACGGTGCTAGATTTGACCTTCGGGGACAATGGCTGCATAGATCAAAGTGAACAACAGATGGTTTTAGCTATGAATACAACTGTGCGAGTGTGATGAGCCACCATGCCAGCATGCACAGTGGATCTCCACTGACTTAGCAATCATTTGATGTTATTTCACCATCCTATGACTCGTCTGTTTGTGTTCATATAATTGTGAGTATGTGACCACATTTCTTACGTCAGCCTCGCTTAGCGCCACTTGTCGTGAGGAACAGAAAGTAACGCTATGGCGTTGATGAAGTTCGTTTGAATCGTCCTGGTCGGTGTAAAGTTCTGAATCAACTCATTTCTTTCTCCTTCCAGTATAAATGAGAGAGAAAACCAAAGAGGACATCGTTGAAAATTGGAGTACCCCTGCTACAGAAGCCTTGTGTCCATATTTTCTAGTCTACAACGAGTAAGGGGTTACTCATTTGATTGAGCGGAATCAATTTCGATCCGGTCACTGACGCCACGTTTAATTATTCACATCAAACGTGCAAAACCATCGGTAGATTAGTGCAGAACTTGCAGTCCAGGATGGGGACAGCATGATCCTCACTGTGCCTGGTTGGAGACACTACAATCTATGGCTGTCAACCGATTTCAGTGGCGTTCTTGTTGTCAGTTTCTATCCAGATTGCCTGAGTGAATGTCTGGGGGTGTAGACACCTCGGAATGATTGTAGTAAGCTAGCACTAAGTCCCTTCCCCATCCGCCTTTATTCTTTTCTTTACAATAAGGCTTTCAAATAAGTCATGGCAGTGAAGCATCGGTGTTGAACACTGATGTCATGCTGTCGATGATGATGGTGATGCAGTCCAGGTCTTGGAAGATATTTGAAATACTATTGTTCCTTTTGCACCATTCTTTCTTGAAAAGTGGTTTGTGTGACCGTAACAATCTGTTCACAAAACGTCATCGCTGTAAAATGTCAGGGACTTATGGCAAAGCGTAGAATGTTGCGACCGCTTCATGGGCTCTCCGAAGATCCCATTCTTGTTCTCTTCATCTGGCTTCACCAAGCGCATTTTTAAGTCGGCCATCCACAGACTCCAGGAGATTCTATTTCAGCCTCGCCTACACACTGGGTACGATTGCATAGTAGCCATCGATGCCCCGAAAAATCTGTTATACAGCGAAAGACACTATCTGATTCATCTCTTTCGTCCACGTTGTTGATTTCGCCCCCTATCGAACGACTGGTTGGTTGTAAAACCCAGAAGTCCATTTGTTCTATGCTCATATTACGCAGTTGTTGACTAGGAGGATGCCTATTCTGAATTGGATTTAAACTTTACATTCTAAAGTAGACCAAATGACCGACTGAATGCATATTATCTTGTGACACATCGTCCAAAATTATCATAGAACATTTGTCGTTACAATATTAACTGTTGAAGTATCAGTATTGTAGTAGTTTTATTCGCCTTGCAGTTTCGAGAGATGATAACATGACACTTGAAATCACACAGAATTACCGACAAACAATTCAGCAGTTAGTTAGTTTGAACGCAAAACCTTTGCTTGGAAATAAACTTTCGAACAGTGGCGTGACTAAAACTGATTCCCTACCGGCCTGGTGCAGCACACTCAGTTGCCTGGAAACATCAAAACCGTGAGATTCAGCTGGGTTCAAGGTGAGTCTCTCGAAAAAAAAACAAATTAGTTTGCAAATGAGTGTATATTTGCTAAAACCCTACCTTGTTTTGATCACTCGTTTGAACCAACGCTCTTGTGTTAACATGCGATTGTTCTAACTAGTCAATGCCATAATTTAAAAAAAGAACTGAGACCTGAGGTGTGTCCTCAACTGGGCCCAGTTCGTGTCCTTGAGCAGAATTGAGGTTGAGCACCATTCAGCCGAAGTCAGATGCGAACATATAATTACAGGTCTACAATTTCATACTTTCCACATTCTAACAGGCTTGCCTTAACATAAAAGGCGATCGCATTGAGTGCCTGAAGATGTTTTTGTTCACCACTTCGAACGAGGTCCTAGTCTCCGTACTGATCAGGTATCTAAAGTCAAGCATCGCTGGTCATTGCTGTTCCAAATCTGCAAGGAAATGTTCCACCAAACTGAACAGTCAAACTGATGAAATTCACCAGTTATCCTTGAAATCTCATCGGCAATGAATGAGATGTGGTTGATTCCAATTGTTCCTCCAAGAGAACAGGCAAGAAGACCGCACAAGAACACACGCAAAAGTCATGGAACGTTGCGTCATTGGGGGGGACCTCAACGAGACAAAGCCGGGGGCGCTGAATATCTGCAGTACCTGATTTCACTATAGTTTGATGACAGATTGCGGTAGAAATATAGAAGCATAGAATGCAGAGCCATTAAAACATAGCTGTCCATTCCCAACCAGTGATGAAGAGTGCCTCAGTTTATGAGCAAAGGATCGCTTGGGGGTGTCTTAGACCAGGACAGTATTATCCATTTACTTTCACACACACACACACACACACTTTGCTGCTCGCTTTATTATAATCAGTTAGCTCCGTGGTTTCGTAGCAAATTGTTTCAGGGGATTTCAGACCCCATAGAGTGGAACGATTTCGTCAGCTGACAAATAGACCCTACGTGTATAGCAATCCAACTTTTGTGGAGCTCTACGTGTTCTCACGATGTTCAGCGATTTGGCGTTTCTCACCCTCTCACACGTGAACGCTACACCAGCCTTTAGTGCTGAATCCGCAGCTCACCACCACCTGCGTGCAGGCCAATGAGCGAATACTGTTCATTTCGTCCATTGTGTGCACGGCTTTAGGACACGTATCACCTCACCGGCTCATGGTAGAGTTTACTAATCAATAGCATTCTGCGAATCAAGCCGATTCGATACACGTTCTGGAATCTTATAAGAGTGCAAAACAGGATGGGCAGTTTTTGTGGGATTTTTGGTAGCGACCAGTGAAAGAGTTTGTAGCACTTGTAAACTGCTCTTTTTCATGCTCAGTATCATGTTCTTTTTTCCCATCATTATCAGTCACATCGCTGTACAAAAGTTTGTTTTACTGAAATACAACCGCTACCGCCCGCGCGTTGGCTCCGACGTGACTTTGAGACTTTTGCTGAGTGACTGTTGTTGTGACCGCCGGTTGGCTATATTTGACCGCTGCTAACACTAAACGTGAACAAACATTTCAGCTACAAACACTGGACCAATATATTCACGCTTGTGGAATAATATTTCGATCACCGGAGATCTGGGATACCAGGAAGGTAGAACTATTCTTAGTGTGGTGGTTCAACGGAATACGGAACTACGGAATCTCCTATTTTGAACTGTGAGTCAAAATTTACTTGTATTTTTCTCTTTGTGACTTTGTACCTGGCTTACATCAGTAATTTGTTCAGTTCACTAGAGACTCCATAGGGCCGTTAACCACTACAAGTTGGTCGGACAACCTCTGTAACAATAGTTCCTCCTCCCCTTGTTAGTAGTGATCGACTGATCACTGTTAAACCCAGGCGAGGGTTCAATATTTTGAAGAATGAACGACGAGGTATTTGTGAAAACCCTCCGCAACAACGGATAACATATTGACCGCGTAGTCAGTTTCGGGATTACAGATGGTGCGGCCTTTTTTGTAGGAGAATGACACTTCGGCAAGAGTATTTGGAATTTCCAAATTCGAATGAAGACACCGCTCATAAAAGGTTTTTTTGAAATAATGAATTTGTTTTGTTGTGTATAAAGCTCGGCCTGTTGTTAAGGTCCTTTGGACCACGTAAACAAAAGTACAAAGCACGTGGAATTTCAATTTGTTGACTGCAGCTCACTCCGTTGTTGCCGTCTTCGAACTAACCGAAGCTTTAGTCATGTTATACTATACACACTATGAGTGAAAAAGGCATAAGCAGCTAAGTAGCTAATTCCGCCATGATTGTGAGTTCATTGCAGTGCGTTTTGGCGTCCGATTCGTCTTCTAACCTTCTAGACATGGAGCGTACTAGCATCACCGAAAAGAGTTTCCATTTCTCTTAAGTGATTATGGATTCTCGTTCAACGAGCTGTTGTAACAAGATACCCAACTTCATCTACACTTAATCCCCTGTTTATAATATTCTTCAGCTAACTGATCTTCAAAAAACCTCTCAAGTTCCGGTAGATGAAATCTTCAAGGTATGGTGTTGTATGATGTTTTTAGGACATACGAATCATGAGTTTGTTGAAAACGTTTCCATAGCGCACTTTCCTCATTCTTGATGTTTAACAGATATCTGCCGTCTCCAGTTTTCCGTCAACTTTACGTTTTTCTTGAACATGAGGCGGCGGGTGTGCGGCACGTTCATTTACAGAATACTGTATTCGAGAGATTTTAGCTGGGATTCGGATGGGTCTTCCAATAAAAAACAAATTGGCGTGCAAATAACATACTGTTTTCGGATACTCGGGGACTGCGCCTACCTGGTCAACTCGAAGAAAGACGAAAGCGCTCCTCAGCTGTTGAGTAGTGTTCGTTGGTTTGCATAAAGCCTGGTTGTCAGCCAAAATGCGCAGCGAACTAAGATGGCTCAACGTTGTGCTGAACATCGATGGTGTCCATTTACACGGGTCGTCGAGAAAACAGATTTGACCAATTCTGGCGACTGCAGCCGAATTAGCGGGAACGAGGCCATTCGTAGTTGGTGTCTTTTGGGGTGCTTCGAAACCAATGGACGTCGAAGCCTATCTGCAAGACACGATAAGTGAACTGCAGCTGGTTTTGGACAGTGGTTTCACTTCAAATGATCTAGAATGTGTGCCTATTCACCTGTCACGCGTCATTTGCGACAAACCAGCCAGGTCGTTGGTCAAGCAAACCAAAGGACACTCCGGTTATTACGGATGCGATAAGTGTGTCGTCCACGGAGTCCGGCTTGTAAGAACAATGACTTTTCTTCAAGTGGACGCCCGTTTGCGAACAGATGCCGGTTTCCGTTCGGTGTCTCCCCATTTGAACAGCTCCCAATAGACATGATCAAGTCATTTCCCCTTGATTATATGCATTTAGTATGCCTTGGCGTAACCAAGAATTTGCTGGAATTTTGGGTTGGTGGTCAAGCGCGTCGTCCTTTCAGATTGTCACAAACGCAAAGGGCGGAAACAAACCACCGCATTTCATCTGTACACAGTCACACCCCCAGCGAGTTTCAACGGCGTTACCGTCCTCTCGAGGACAGTGGGCTTTGGAAAGCCACAGAGTTCCGACAGTTTTTGCTCTACTTAGGGCCCTAATAAACAAAGAGGCCGTGCCTTCAAGCGGCATTACGCGCTCCGTTGCAATCATCAAGAAGTTTGGTACGCTTCCAAAAAAATCTAATTGAGCCTTTACACGTCTTCAGGAGCTTACTCTGAGGCAGTCCGGTTCCGTGCAGTGCTAAACTCCTCACCCGTTGAGTAAGTGCGGCCATAATTTCAGTTTGATGTATATTTTAAATGTAGTTCGGCTTATGGCCACCTGTCATCCGCGATTTCGCTACCACCGCTTCGGGTCATGGAACAAACCAATGACTCCGGTGAGGAGGCAAGCGATTCTGATGGATTGCGTGTGCCAGAATATCCAAATAGAAAAACGGTGCGCATCCTGTCTGCGTTTCGAGGTAAACTTCAATCACGTACATCAATTCATACCTAGATGAAATGCGTGGCGAGGCCGTGAAAGCCGAGGCATTCCGAAGTGAGTTTATGTCACTTTTATTGCTTATTCGCAGATCGCTTGACGTGGTCGAAGGGAGAAGAAAAAAGACCCATATCATGCACAGAGTTGCCAACACTCATAAAGGGTGAGGTAGTGACACTTGTCACTTTAGATGCAATGTACCCCGTGGCCGCACACTCGAGTGTCGCAGTGGATTTCATTGAGAAATCAATCCAGTCTTGGTTCAAGGGAGCCTTTGATGGAATCCCTGGAAACCGGAAGCTGAGACGCGAGAGGGCCGCCTTGCGGCGCATCCGAAAAAATCAATGACGCTGTAATGATATCCTCAATAGATTTATATTTTTCCAATAACCTCGTTATCTTTTGACCATGCAGCAAGAACGACGCGTTTGGTAATTATCTCCGGCGTTCGGCAATAATACGCATGCCATGAGGTTAGGTAGTCAGCGATTACTCAAAGAGGCAGTAAGTTAGCCGACAAATATGCCTAGACAAACTTGTGGTTGCCACCGTTGGCCTCGTCCGGCTGCAAGGGGTTTCGAAAAGGGCCATGTAAAGGTCGGCGGAAATTTTTTCGAGGTGCCACCTTTGGCCGCCCTTAGCCACCGGTGGCGCCAGCGGTGACAAGGGTAACAAGCCACCCCTTTTTTCACCTTTTGCGACCAATGGCCACCGGTGGCGTGTTTGCTGGGTCCAAGGAATCCCGAACTCGCAGCCTCCCGGTCAGCAGTTTGAGAAGTTAACCGTAAAGTTTAATATCCAAACGCCTGATGTCCCGGTGAGCTTCCTAGCCGAGTTAGTTCCGTGTCTTATATACCGGTGTCTTATGTAGGGAAATTTCCTAAAATTAGCACGGTTCTTCGGGGTTCGGATGCTGAGGTGCTCGTTTGTGGTGGTAGGAACATCCGTCCTTAGGATCCAATTTTCCAAACGCCACTCTTCATCAGCAGTGGAGTTTTATTTTCCTAAATTTTTTTACTGATATGAAAGCAAAAACACTACAAAGACATTATTCAATCAATCAATCAATTTATCAGCTATAAACGTTGTACCGTAGGTATGATGTTTTCAGCTGCCACAGCCTCGATCAACCTAACTCCAGCCTTAGCCTTGCAGGCGACTACATGTCTATTTAGTTCATGAATTGGATAGCTATGCATTGAGGGCGATGGGTTTGACACAAGAGCATCACTAGTTGCGCGACTGAGGCATTTCCGCCAGTGTCATCAGCCATCAGTGAGTTGAGTCCCAAGGTGGCCATCTAAGGAAGCCGCCGTTGACGACTCGTTTAGGTTTACAGGTTATTGTTTTAATACTTCGCCACTAGATCAAACACGGTCGCTTGTACTCTGCGCAAAGCTGGGCTAAATGAACTCTGTAAGACAGGCGGGCTTCTGCCGTGCAAAGTACATGCCCTAACTAGCACAGCCAATAAAACGTGAGTAACTCAGCAACCGTGGAATAATTCCTTCTTCCTAGAATCATTAGGACTAATTCAGGATTACTAATCCGATGTTCCCGCCGGAAACAACCAATGCTTTGGAGACACTGGTTGAGAGACACCGACAGTTTGCGTTTGTGCTCTACGATGTGTTTGATTAAAGAAGCAGGATAAATTGCACTGTCCCAGTGTAATCTATGCAAACGACAGACAAACTGACGTCCCGTCAGCGCCAAAGGTATTAGAAGTCGGCAAAAGCTGTCTTGGCCTTCTCGGTTGTCTAGATAGTCCATCGGAACCTATACAACTAGCCAGATAAACAAATTTACTCACTGTGTCGACTGGCTTATTTGTGGTCATGATAGTTGGGGTTGTTGCCATTCACTTTTGTAGCAGCATTTCGCATTTTGCCGGCGTGAGACGCATGCCAAAACGTGTGGCTGATTTAAGTTATTTCAAATTGCATTTCTGCAGAATCTGATCCAAGCAGAGCAACTGAAGTGTTCTTTGAAGTGGTCAGGCCATCTCTCAAGTCGACGACTGAAGGAGGGAATTACCGTTCGGTCCTTCCCGGATAGTCTTTCATGGACACTTGCAATTTTTGACCGATTGGTCAAATCAGCCAGAATATGGCGCGGCATTTGCCCACACCGAAAGTCTACTAGATCTCTCTGGCCTTCAAAATCTACCACCGTTCTCTGTCATTCTTCAAGCTCCTGGTTATTCGGTATTAAAAGATCTTCATGCGTCATCACAGTCACTAGTTTTCGGTATGATGAAATATATCTGGTAATCTCGATTATATTGAATGTTCAGTTGGGTAAGTCAGATCACCTGAACGGAGGGTTTGCAAGGCTGAGAGTATTGCTCCTTTAATCCGATTCAGTGCAACCTCCTAGCAATCTTCGTCATCTGAATAAATGTGCTATTCTCGTAGCTTCCTATCTAGATCAGCTTGATACGCTTGAGATGCCGAAGCTTCTCAAAAAAGGTGGAAGGAACTGTTCTTTTTGGCGCACGAAATTCCTAAAGAAAGCGAGTGGTAACCAGGTTTATGCAATCGCCTGATCAGAGTTAGATTGTGTATACTGTAAAGAACAACAATCAATAATTATGGTCCTTCACCTGTAACTGATAGCCACGTGTTCCACTTGAGTTTACGGCTGTCTTGTGGTTGTTGGCCTCCACCTAACTCGATGTGAGCGTTTGTTTTGGAGGTCCCTACCGGCTTGGATCAGACGGTTGTGTGCACAAAACCGAAGATTTCGCCACTAATTGTCGGTGCACTGAGAATCCAAATCTACCACCTGATTATGCTTCTTTCGTACAATCGAGCATTATTATCGCCCGCTACGACTACCATCTGTCTTTCTCGATAACCAAAGAAAGCGCGACAGATTTTCATAAAACCCGCCCTTCTCAGTTACAGAACTGTTGTCTGTTGGGGCATGTACCGGTCCGACAAGCAAACACTGTGTACCGCAGTGACCTGCATTGTTCACGATTGAGCCGGACGACTGTGCAGCTCAGAAATAACTGTTCACTGGGATCCAGTCCAGTAGGGCGCTTTCAGACCTGAGGCTGAGTGTAAATAGCAAACCGTAGACGCCACAAGCCATTGCATCAGAATCGCCAAAGTGATCGTTGAAGGGTGAAATGTGAAATGTTTGAGCTCGTCCTAATGGGCGTGAGGTGCATAATAACGTGGGGTCTTGTGTGTGTGTTCGGAAGGCACAGCATACATTACCACATTTGGAAAGCAAGTTTCCAGAAAGGTATACCTGTTGACAGATTTGACATGGAGTACGGATGTTGAAGGCTGCAGTGTGGATCAGATCATTAGTACGCGACTATTTTAGGGATAATATCGGGACAAGGAACAGTGCTTAATGGACCAGAAGATGAGCTGACCACTATGCATCATTTGACCGATGGTGAAGTGATGTAGGGGAGGTCCAGTGAGCGAAGGGCGGTAAGGGCGAATAATACCTCCAGTTTGCCCATGCCAAAGAAAAGGGCTTGGTGACAGTGTCCCACCTTGGGCCTTTGACTCGAAGGTCTGACCCTTAAAGGCAGTGGTATGATGTAGGATTTACTTCAGGACTCCAAACCTAGCCTCAGAGCCAAAAATTTCAACCGCGGTGCAGCAGTTGTTGGGGCTATCTCGCGTCACATTTTCCGGATCCAGTGGCTCATTATGCGTAAACTTTGACTGCAGGAGGGCGGCCTCGCCCAGGGGCGCAGGATGTATGGTATCACTATCAATGCACATGTGCACAGCCGGTACATTTCCAGAGGCACCAGACAGATTGTGATTGCATTGGTTTCGGCCGTAATGAAAAATGCGCCAGCAGTCACGGTCAACAATCGGACGAGCGGAGTTCGCAGCTTCCAAGGCCGACCTTTAATAACCCGTCCATTTTTGGCAAAAGACTGCATCGCAGCTTGCGTGAATATGGACATTCTGGTCACCTGACGGAAACACTTTATTCAGACTACTTGTTCAGAACTGCCTCAGACTACTATCGCAGGGGCCAACGTTGTGATAGATGCACTTCTTCCAACACAAACGTAAATAAGGTCTCGCCATATACTGTTATCTCACGGTGCTCTACAGACTATTGTTCCATGTAAACAGCCATTTGTCAAGGGCCTCTCATCTCCAGCTTGTCCTTCATACAAATATTACCCGAGGGGTGATCCGTTTCGCAGTGGAATTTTTAGCGCTTGTTGTTTCTAGCGTCATGATTTGATCACTGCACCCAGAGTACCATATTCATCGAATAAACCGTGTTGTTCAGTGCTATCGGTATTGAAGATTTTTGTGCCGCTTGAAGGGAACTTTTTAAGCCCTGGTCATATTTAGAAAGCGGTGAACAGTTACCTATTCTGGTCCTCCGTTTTGAGTTAGTCCACCAACCTGGTTGAGGCCATTTTTCAAACTCTAGATTCCTCGTCGCTTTACTGACAAGTTTGGTCTGAAAATAACCGTTTATTCATCGAGCTGCGTATTGCTGATGACTCCTGAAAAGGATAAAACGGCTGTACAGTGCTTCCCGGCATTCACTAGCATTCACTGGCTGTATTCCAGTTTGGCAACATCACCGATATGCGACGGCGGTCGTACTGAAAATGTTCGACAGGAATTTATCAAAGGAATTAAGGCTCGGAAAAACCTAACAACGTGTGGTGGCACTTGACTAGCTGAGTTTATAGAGCGAAAGGCGCTAGAAATGTGGTTTATATTCAGCTAGGTCTATTTAAATCTGCAAATGTATTCATTCCACATGCTGCATACCTCATCACTTCTGGATTACAAGACGCACAAGGATGAAACAATTTAGATAATCCTTGGCACCTTGAGATGCGTGATGAACCTCGGATCTTGTCATCGCGTTTTATGGACGGAGTACCCATCAGCTTTGAGAAAATGTATGGTCTGAGAAAGCGCCATCTGTTGGTGAATTTGACGCAGAATATTTTAGTTGAATGCTTTTATGAAGAAATGTTCTCGTGGGTTTACTACAGTGTTGTTTATTTTTCGTATCAAGCAGTGGATTAAACAGAAAACAGTTAAGTGATCCGGAAACGTTTGTTTGTAGGCTAGCATGCGGTCGAATGACATCGATAAACAGAACATTCCGGTGGAAAATATTGCTTTGCGGTCACTGCCAAAGGAACCGTATAGGCTGAGGCACCTTACCTCAAAACTGGAATCCGAAATATTAACCATAAGAAAGTGTGGGGAGAAATTATATTTTTTTCTGAGTACCTTTCCGAGCCTTGGACTCTAACGCTGGGCCCGCAGGATGGCAGACAAGTTCTCCTTGGAGGAGCTGGTGACTCAGAAGTAGTATCCGTTTACATCCAGATGTTTGACCAAGCCGAAGGGTGCAGGAACAAGAAGATACCTCATTCCCGACGGTATCACGCACAGTGGATGCTTGTACAGCCATCATCAACTCATGGTAGTCCATAGTCTCATCTCGATCGTACAGGGCACCTTGCCGGTTGTGGGGGTCAAAGTTGAGCGACAAGAACTTTCTCCGCGTAATACCAGCTTGTACAAAGTGTGAAGCACCCCGCATGAGAGCTTGATGGTCACATTCACTAGCACACTTGATTTTGATTCTCCATCTAGACTAGTTGGCATATGGTGATCTTTCAATAAAGTTCATTTCTACTTAATGAGGAAGCCACTTCCATGGCAGCAGTTTATTTGTGTGATTCATCCAGAACTTGACGCAGAGTGGACCATCTCTTTCAATGGCCCACGACGAGAAGGCAGTAACAAAGCGCTGTGAGTTATGTAGCGGAGACAACACCATCTGCAAACAAGAATCAGTGCAATCTTTTATCAGAGAGATTGGTGATGAACGTGTATAAACGTAGAAAAATAGATTGATGCTGAGCAGATTAACACACGAGCTGTTATTGACCCAAAGGCGCGAACTCTGGGCCCATTTCACAGTCCACCTTAAAGAGAAAAAATAACCGAAACAGGGATGACGCTAAAAAGAGTGGCTTTTCGTCGGCGTAGTGTAGCGAAAGGAGGAAGGTTTGTAAAATGCTTCGTAAAACCTTGATATTAGTGGCAGAGAGGTCGGGATCACCAATGTCCTTGGCATGCGAGTTGAATGGCAACATGGTCACAAAGACCGTGAGATGTCCCCTTTGTTGTTTTTCTTGCGGTCCAACATGGAAAACAAATAACCACCCGAAAGCCATTGTAAAAACAAGAGGGGACATTCAAAATGTTCGGAAGTCCATGGTACGACACATCAGCAGACCGCAAATCGAGGGCTGCGGTCAGTGAACGGAGAAGATATTTAACTTATCAATTAGCACGTATGAACTCCAGCCCTTGTTTTCTAACATATGGCTCAGCCTCTAAGACTAAACTTTCTGAAACCACAAGTGCCTAATAGTAAACTCCCTTTGTCTACAACCACACGCGGCAGACATTTCATGTGCACACACCAGTGAATGTCATGCCACGGCACTTTCTGAATGGCATGCATCCAGCTGCCGTAATAATGAATGTGCTTGGCAAGCTACCCGTTTTTGTTCTCTGAGAATTTTGTTCGCGTCGTGAAAGCAGACGATCCTTGGCTGTGAGTATTCCTCACCGTGGATATTATACGGTCGTAAATCAAAACAAGTACAAAATTGTTGTGCACGGTTGACACCAACAAAAGCATGCATGGGATGATAGGAATCGTGCGATCAGGTTCCTTTGATACCAGCCGATTGCGCTGCATTGTCCAAAAACGTCATCAAGTAGAATACAGGTATTCACAGATTCACGGATCGGTACACAGGATCAAGGCTTTTTCCAGGCACCAATCTTGGATAGGGTTTGTCCTTGTTTTTCAGCGGCTTTCATTCACCTGGGAAAAAAGCAGAAAAAGAGAGTAGAACTACTCTCTACGTTCTCAGCGACGGGCGGAAAGCGTGCCAGCGCGAAGATTCAACCAGAAGGCGTCTGAATACGCTCTGAAACCTGGTACTAGATGCAGCATGAACAGCCGTCAGAAGAAGGTTATTACATTCACTGACTGCCAAAAATGATAAAAGTCTTTGCTTACTAGGGCTGTGCGCACTGAGAGCGAAAACCTTACCATCCTGCCCCCACCGTGTTACTTAGGCCGAAAATGATAAAGCTGTTATACAAAACTTGCTCAAACGGGGTGCAGGTGTAGCGACCCAGTCACCCACATATACAAAACTTGCTCAAACGGGATGCAGCTCATTATTTGCTCTCATCAAAGGTGGCAAAAGGCTGGGAGAAATTGACCAAACGCCGCAAGACGCGCTTCATAATCATTGGATTTAAGGCCAGAAACTCTTTTTGTAGCACCCCGTTACCTCGGTCTTGAGTCCTGAGTAGACAACTTGGTTGTCACACTGAAAACACTGTTTAACGCAGGCCCTATAGAATATCTGAAAGTCTATGCGGGTAGTACGACGGAATATTTACAGAATCATCCGTAGAACGGCAAGTGTCTTCTCAGCCGATGCAATGAGAAGGACGTTTTAATAGAGCCAGATACCTATACCCTTTTTGACATCTATCTTCATGATGCCATTCGGCCTAATCAGTCCATGCACAAGGGCTTCCGCTAGGTATCCTCAGAGTGAAGTACGACTTTTCTTCATTCAGCGGAGGATGCCTGTACAATAACTACTGCTTTGCACTTGGTATCATAATAGTGGTCAGCGGCCCTTGAGTCCGCCGACCTTAGTCAACCTTCACCCGTTTGGCCTTCTTGGAATGGTTGAACGTTGTGCAACATGCACACGTTGTGTCGCACGCCGAATAATTGCAACACTCAAGCCCGCCAACTAAGATGCCAGCTTTAGTTTGGAGAGAAATAGGCAGACATAACCGCGTGAATCCAGACGTGGTGATGAAGTAACCAGGAACTTCAACGCTAAAAGTGTGACCAGCGTAGCGACAGTCAGCCCGGCGGGAATGGTAGGGGCGTTGCCACCAAAAGCCGAGCATCGGAACAAACCCTTCGGCGAGGGAAAACTCAAACAGTGGCCAGATGCACTTTACTGCCACTATCGATGGACCACAAGAGACGTGGACAAAATGGACATCCGTCTAATTTAAGACGTGAAATGCAATGTCGTACTTGTTAGGCCTGGTGGAATTTCAAGTGTATGGGTGAGCAAGACGACAGGATAAACCAATCATTCAAATGTCCCCACTCATTTATACGATCCAGACACCTCTACCTTGACGTTGCTACAAATTCACGCATAGCGAGACAACACTCGCTGATAAGACAGAATCGTCAGTGATTGAATGGTAACCGTTTGATGTAGAGTGGTTACGACGAAAGCCTGATAAACGAACTTTTAGCCAAAGGCCGCGCCCCCGCCCAAACTGCCAAACAGAGAATCTTAAAGTGAATCATCAGCTTCCAAAAAGTCTCCTAACGACCCGGCGCACATCCTTTAGAGGTGCCAAAATTGGGTAGCAGCTTTCCCCGAATAAAGGCTAGAAACAGGCTCCCGCTTGGCGACATGTCAACCGATTCCAAACTTATGACCAACCCGCTGATAACTGCGGATATATATGCTCCTCAACGTGCCCTGACCCAAATAACCACGGCTCGGGTTTTTGTCTTGTACTTAACTGTCGCAGGGAGACAATGCCCGTCGAATAGGGTGCCCTCCGAATGTAGAATGTTTGTTGCTTATCTCCATAGCGCACGATAGCGATGGCAGTGTGAACTCTACGCCCTCGCCATAGGACATAAGCTTGGTCGGAACAGCTCCACTGAGATTTCACCTACAGATCAGCCACAAGCGTTGACCTCGATGTCTAGGACTGCTGCGACAGCCCCATAGACAATGGCAAATTGAACAGGAAGGACTTAAGTTTACCGCTTCCGAAAAGTTGTAGCTACAGGGCTATATGTAACGAGCTGGTCATGCCAATTACAAAGACGTGTGAGTCCGTAAAAACACAAAGGGAAGGGGACCACAGATAATAAAAACACAAAATTTTGCTTAATCGGAAAGCTTGCCCCTGGATTGACAGTGCAACTTTTTGAAAAATGAGCCATTTTGGCGTGCCTCCAGAAAAAGCACTCCTCAATGGTTGCGTTCAACGCAAAAGTGACCAGCTAGGGGCTTATAGTGGTGCTTTGTCCGCCAGAGAGCTCCCGGAATCTCAAGGAACCCAACAAATAAATAATGTTAATTTGCTTGTTCTTTAAGTGCCTCAGACTTTTCAGTAAGCCCCTTGGCATTCCAAAGTTACCTTCCCATAAACAAACGTCCGTGTTCCTACTTAGAAAAGGCTGGCTCACGACAGACGTATCTGACGTGGATATCTCATTATGCAGCCACTCTATTTTCCTAGCTAACCCAAAATATGGAATGGCAGGTTGGGTTGCCATGGAATTACGTGCGGCCCTGATCATCACGATCGTTCTCTCCGATACCGCTCCTGCACCTTTTCGTAATGTACTGGGAGTTAAACTTCCTCAGAGCTCTATTCGTCCATCGCGGCGTCGTCAACCGTTGCCCTATTAGTGCACAGCCTATGGTAAATATCAGAAGATATATGCACCGGTAACAGTTATTTTACCGTGGTTGACAGCAGTTTACAGTTACTGGTTGTGGCACGTATAAAATAAATAAAATGCAAAAAGTGGAGGGGTCAAGATGGAACTTATCTTCTGCGAACACCTTGTGAGAGCCCCTGGGTGAATGGCCAGAAGAGGGAACGTGTTTCTTGTGCAGTATAGCTGCCAGATGTGCCCCGTATCTGGTTGACTTCCTACCCCCTGCGTGTTTTGACTGTTGTGTTCTACTATATATAGGAAGCTTTGATGTGCACATATATCCTAGGACATCTCCGTACGAGACAGGAAGCGGATATTTTTTGGTTTTGGTCTATGAGCGAGACAAGGTTTTGCCTCTTGATTTTCGCGTCTACGGAACGAACAAGTCGTGTGGTCTTGTGAGAGCGGATTGTATGCGACAAAATCGATAAGTCGAGCAACGAGCACCGAAGAATGGATCCGAATTCAAAACGAAAGTGATCCCGACAAAATGTGCTGTACTGTATAGCAAAATATCAATAAATCAATTAATGTACAACAAACCTTGACAGTTATCGACCGACAGTTAGACCCACGACAAACACGGAGACAAGTATCAAGCGTGAGAAACCAGTTCGAAAAGTGCCCAGAATATTCATTTAAACAAGCGATAATACGGTTCATTTTAGGAACCAAGAACATGTTCGTAGTTTGTGCAACGCAATGTTTTTATGGATGGGATAGAGATGGGGTGACGAAATAATAAGAAAATGTCAACGAATAGAAGGCAGGATTAGGCGGGACATTTGAATTTACGCGGTTGGTTTCAGGGAGATTGGGCGGGAGAAATTTTCAAGCGTTTGTGCGATACACGGATGTACTGGGAAAATTGATAAAAGTGGTAAAGAAACAAGAAAGTGGCTGTTAAAATCTTTCGGGTCCTTGGAGCGATGACCACCTTCTTATACAACCAGTTGACTTATTCTCTCTCTCGTTTACCGCCGCACAAACCACTTACTCGCAATACCCGTGGGATGGCGTTAAAGCGTATGGTGTCTGGTAAACATTTGGAATCGGCACCGACACAGCGTATTGGCGCACCCACATGATACCGCGTGGGCCAACTAACATCTACGCCAGGTCTGGTTATCTCCAACGAGGGACGATTGGTTTGCATCGATTGGGCAATGTGACCACTGTAGGCTGACTTTTGATTTCATCCACGGCTGGGCCAGGAATCAAGAACCTCAAAAGCTAACTTGTTACTTCTGCCGTGCATGTATCTTATGAATGCACGTCTTTTTTGGGCAACTTAAACTGGGGCCAGCTTCAGTGAGGTAGACGTACGGGAACATTGCTCAGGAAATCTCCGACGCCTGGGCAGTGTTCGTCTCAAACAAACCAGGGGAAACTCGAGCGGGTCAAGAGCTCCCTCAGAGGGTCTGATGTCTTTAATGAAAAAATGTTCAAATTATTATTCAAAAGATAACTACAGGAGACACCGATGAGCTGGCATTTCAGAATTCGTGGGACCAGCGTTAATAAGAAGCCCGCCAATGGGATATACGAAAAATGGGCATAATATTATACCTTGCTCGGAAAAACAAAATATACTACTTTGGCACAAAAGACGCCACCTAACAAATAAACCTACCGCACCTCCCTTGATGGGTAAAAAACAGGCACCCACGACCAGACAAATAATGATATCTGAAGCCTATAATGAATATTATGCGGGTCTATTCTACCACGGCTAAGTTGTCACATACAATCCTAACGAGGTGCGTCTGCAAATAGCCTCTAAATAACCTGTTCTTCACGGAGGATGTTATCCACCCTTGAGCAGGACAAACCCTTCAACACTTTGGGGCCAGAAGTGATCAATGATATAGGCGGGGCATTTCTGTCCGACGCTTCGTCAGCTTACCCACGGAGTGAACCTCTCACCTGTTTAAAAGGAGGTGACAGTCAAGCTGATCTATAAATCCGGTGGTTGCTTAGTCCCGACAGCTAGAGGCCCAGTAGCTTCCCAAGCATACCGTGCATGGTGCTGGAACACATTCAGTGGGGGGCTATCTCAAATCACCTCATCAAAGACGACTTAATACCCCAGCCCATTACGTCTCGTCGAATCCTTCCGCACTCCACAATCCCATTTTCAATCCGAGCCTTGCCCTACTGTCCGTAAAGTCATGAGGAAGCAGTAGCACTAACGACACCATGGAAGTATCGTGAAACGCGGANTTCTGCCGTGCATGTATCTTATGAATGCACGTCTTTTTTGGGCAACTTAAACTGGGGCCAGCTTCAGTGAGGTAGACGTACGGGAACATTGCTCAGGAAATCTCCGACGCCTGGGCAGTGTTCGTCTCAAACAAACCAGGGGAAACTCGAGCGGGTCAAGAGCTCCCTCAGAGGGTCTGATGTCTTTAATGAAAAAATGTTCAAATTATTATTCAAAAGATAACTACAGGAGACACCGATGAGCTGGCATTTCAGAATTCGTGGGACCAGCGTTAATAAGAAGCCCGCCAATGGGATATACGAAAAATGGGCATAATATTATACCTTGCTCGGAAAAACAAAATATACTACTTTGGCACAAAAGACGCCACCTAACAAAAAACCTACCGCTCCTCCCTTGATGGGTACAAACAGGCAACCCACGACCAGACAAATAATGATATCTGAAGCCTATAATGAATATTATGCGGGTCTATTCTACCACGGCTAAGTTGTCACATACAATCCTAACGAGGTGCGTCTGCAAATAGCCTCTAAATAACCTGTTCTTCACGGAGGATGTTATCCACCCTTGAGCAGGACAAACCCTTCAACACTTTGGGGCCAGAAGTGATCAATGATATAGGCGGGGCATTTCTGTCCGACGCTTCGTCAGCTTACCCACGGAGTGAACCTCTCACCTGTTTAAAAGGAGGTGACAGTCAAGCTGATCTATAAATCCGGTGGTTGCTTAGTCCCGACAGCTAGAGGCCCAGTAGCTTCCCAAGCATACCGTGCATGGTGCTGGAACACATTCAGTGGGGGGCTATCTCAAATCACCTCATCAAAGACGACTTAATACCCCAGCCCATTACGTCTCGTCGAATCCTTCCGCACTCCACAATCCCATTTTCAATCCGAGCCTTGCCCTACTGTCCGTAAAGTCATGAGGAAGCAGTAGCAATAACGACACCATGGAAGTATCGTGAAACGCGGATGCTGATTAGAGAGTATCTTAAAATCTGCATGTGTCGTGTAGCAGCAACTCACTAGATGACGTATCACAAACACTCAAACAACGTGAAAGTTCCCGGTCCACTTGTAACTAAACATGTACACTACAGCTTCCCATCCATTGTTGTTTACACAGTTACCACCTCCGTCACACTCCAGGCCTACCAAATTCAACCACACTGGGTTAAGTTGTATTCATGTTTGTGCATGCATCAAACACGAAAGAATACCCCTCTCTTCACACTGCATACAATAAATAGGCACGCAACTCAGCCGAACACACAAACACTCGTGCACAGGACAGGAAGTCAACCGAGCTATACAAGTCTCCACGGATAACCACGGAACGCGTGTACCAGCTATACTGCAGAGGAGTCACCCCCCTCGTCCGGAACTTCAGGCAGGTACTTTCACCGGTTGTCCACTTTTCGCATTCTATCCATTTTTATCAAGGCACCTAACTAGTGTATCCAAAATCATCCTGGTAAACAGACTTTGCCGGTGCTTGTTACTTTTTTGACTATCAACTTTATGACGTTACAACTAGAGCACTAAAATCTTCAGGCCGCACGGGATGCCATCGGGCATGTGGATCAAGTTGAATCCCAGGACTGAACGCGCCACAGGACTAATACTCAGGCTTCAGAATGTGGTCACACATTAGAACCACGGCATACGGAAAGCCGGCTACTCTCAAAGCACCTCCTGGGTCGAAGGCATATACAGGGGATCTCTGAAGCTGGTCTCGACAATACGTACAGTCATGTCGACGAAATGCTATTTGACAATGGTCACAAGGATTCACAGTCAAATTAAAGCCAAGATCGGAATGACGGTAGAATCAAGAGGGATGTTTTCATTGTCTTGCAGAACGAAACCGCTTTACGTCGTGCAGATTGGGATGGTTACTCATCAATCGGCACCCGACCAAAAGAATGCATATCCTGATTGGTCGGTACGTGAACCAATCAGAATCAGGCAATTTAGCCGAATGCCCATTGTTGCTTCACGCGGAATCTCCGCGTACTCGCAGGTCGAGTCATAAAATAGGAGTTTTTGCCCTGGCTCTCCCGTTCTTGTTTTTTCAGCGGCTTCGCTTACACAGCACAAGTGAAAAATGGCGCAGAACGATCCAGGTTCACAGATTCGGGCAGTAACTCTGCCACCAAGAGAACTCACATAGAAAGTCACCTAAAAGGCATTCGCCATTTTACTAATGATCCGACGCACCTTTTCAGCGGCTTTACACAGCACAAGTGAAAAATGGCGCAGAACGATCCAGGTTCACAGATTCGGGCAGTAACTCTGCCAGCAAGAGAACTCACTCAGAAAGTCACCTAAAAGGCATTCGCCATTTTACTAATGATCCGACGCACCTTCTCCCGTATCACTCGCATGGAATTCCAGATACTCTATGGGGCCTACGTCAGACCGCTCCTGGAATACGCTAACCACGTCTACTCAGGACGCACGATAGACGTCACCCTCATTCAGCTTGTCCAGCGAGCCGCAAGAAGATGGTTGTCGGCCTCGGATTCACGGATTCACGGATTGATACACAGGATCGAGGCTTTTGCCCAAGTCTCCCGGGTCGGTTTTGTTCTTGTGGGTCAGTGGCTGTCGTTCACCTGAAAGGCACAAGTGAAAAAAGGGTGTAGCACTGCTCTTTATGTTCTCAGCGCGGGGCAGTATGCTCGCCAGCGCGAGGATTCGCATAAATAAATGTCTAATAGTGCTTTAAATTGGGTTCGAGAAGGAGCGTGTACAACCGTCGGAGGAAGGTCATTCCACGCAGCTACTAACCGAAATGAAAAAAAGTTTTGTCTAACGGATGTGTGTGCCCTGAGCTTGAAGATTTTCCTACTATGTCCCCGCCGGGTGTTTGCTGGGTCAACGGTAAAAAACCTGTTTGCCAAGCTTTGTTCAAACAAGGCGTAGGTAAGAATTAGGTCCCCTCGGAGGCGACGGTACTCCAGGGGAAAGAGAACAAGCGTCGCGAGACGCGTTTCGTAGTCCACGGACTTGAGGCCGGCAACAATTCTCGTGGCAGCCCGCTGGACACGCTCAATGAGGGTAACGTCTTTCGTACGTCCTGAGTAGACAACTTAGTTGGCGTACTCCAGGAGCGGTCTGACGTAGGCCCCATAGAGCATTTGGAAGTCCATGCGAGTAATACCGGAGAAGGTACGTCGGATCATCCGTAAAACGGCGAATGCCTTTTAGGCCGATTTCTCATGGCGTAGTGCGAAGGACAAGTTTGAGGAGACCCAGATGCCTAAATCATTTTTGGCATCTATCCTCATGATGTTTTCTGGTCCCTTTTCACCATGCATAACAAAGGCATACGCTGAATCCCCTCCAAACGACACATGGACGCACTTTTCATCATTCAGAGGAAAGTGCCAGTCCAACGACCACTGCTTGGCAGCGTCTACATCCATTTGGAGGGCACTGGCATTGGAACTCCAGGATTTCAAGTCATCCGCAAAAAGTAAACATGGACTCGCAAGAACGTCCGTGAGGTCGTTCACGTAGATCAGAAACAGGAGTGGTCCCAAGACGGAGCCTTGAGGAACTCCAATGGAGAACGGCGCTGGAGAAGAGTATTTCAAGCCTATTCTCACTCGGAATGATTTGTCTGATAGGAACGCCTTGATCCAGCGAAGGATTTTCCCTTGAATCCCGTAAGACTCGAGTTTGTGGAGCAGCGGGACGTGTGGGACCCTATCAAATACTTTTGAGAAGTCAAAAAATATGGCATCCGATATGAGTCCTTCGTCCTTGGCTTGAGTTAAGCTGTCCATAAACACGAGCATGTTTGTCACGCAAGAACGGTTTGGGAGAAATCCGTGTTGAGCTGGAGATATCAAATTGCTGGAAGTAAGGTGATCTAGGATGGCTCGCTTCAGAATGCGTTCCATCACCTGGCACGGCACGCTAGTGGGGATTATAGGCCTATAGCTGCCAGGCGATAGTCGGTCAAC
>NW_008751755.1:845968-847325 GCF_000715545.1 Opisthorchis viverrini
TCATTTCGGGTAGGAGATGCGTAGAATGATACTCCTCCAACGGTTGTCCACGCTCCTTCGAGAACGCAGTTCAAAGCACCACTAGACATCTATTTATGTGAATCCTCGCGCTGGCAAGCATACTGCCCCGCGCTGCGAACATAAAGAGCAGTGCTACACCCTTTTTTCACTTGTATCTTTCATGTGAACGACAGCCGATGAACGACAAGAACAAGACCGATCCGGGAAACTTCGGCAAAAGCCTCGATCCTGTGTATCATTTCTCTAACGGATCTGTGGCTGACGACCGTCTTCGTTTCAGCTCTGGCTGCAACGCGCTCTTCAACGGCCATTGAACACAATGGGGCTTACGTTCATGCGTCCTGAGTGAACAATTCAAAGGACAAAAAATCGTTCAGCTGTAGCACCCTTTCGGTGCCGAACTGCCATGCCACCCGAAGGAAGCACGAGGGCTTGGATAGTGCCAGGTTCCCCAAGCATAGGGGAAGTCGAGAGGCAGAGGTCGGGTTCAAACCAAACGGTCAGTAAATTTGCGTTCTAACCACTCGGGCCATCTCGCCGTACTTTAGCATTACTCGTCTGATGTTCCTACCAGACCCATGCAATTTTCCGAGTCATCGATGGTCACAAACTCAGGCAGTTTCCGAAGATCGGTATGTAGCGGCCACTTCTCCTATCCACAACGTAGAACAAATTGAACTGCAGCATTGTGCACTCTAGCCTTGAGGGTTAAGCTGATGTCACATGGACCTCAAAAATATCGGTCTTGCAAACGATTCCATAGCCTTCGGGAAATGATCCTCTTTAGCCTTTCCCCTAGAACTTGTGCAGCTACCCAAGTAGTCGAAATTTTCCACCACACTGCAAGCGTGGGGTCCTGGTTTGCTCCCGTCCAGTTTTGGAGTGGCACTTTTCACTACAGGTGTGAAAGGCATACCAAACTGTTCAGCAACATTATGTATATTTGGAGGGGATCTGATCCTAGAAGATCAACATCTTAAACGAATGTCGGGGAGTATGTATTATCCTGAGTTGTTGAAGACAGATGGAAAAGAAATAAGCAGTACGTCGATTACGAAGCTGGGGAGATGGAGCGACATTAGTGGTCGTGCTTAATCTAGAAGAGAATTTGACATATACGCACGTGTCCGTGGGAAGAGGCGACAGGAATTTAGGAGACGCCTTTCGTCGCCAGATACCTCCACAGTTTCTGATGGTCAGCGGAGTCAGAATCGGCTTCCACATCGAGAAAAACGGTTACTTTTGATTGTCGAGTGGAATCCGTCACGAAGAGACTGGACATTACCGTGGTGTGACGGTTTGCGCACCTCAGCGATCCATTGAGCTATACTGGAGA
>NW_008751755.1:847601-860329 GCF_000715545.1 Opisthorchis viverrini
CATTCTGTTGGTATTTTGACTTCACTGCAGATATTTTGGAATTTCGAGGAACTTGCGGCCTCTGTTGAAGGGTGCTAAATGTAGGTTGCATTCACTAGGCGCTTCGTTGCGCTGAAGCAATTCAATTGCAAGCTGGATGTCTACTGCCGACGGGGGGCTGGTGTGGACATTCCACTAGGACTCATATGGCCACTTCAAAGATTCGGCTGATGGGACCTTACTGTTCTCCAAGATGTTCAGTCCATTCATGATGGTGCTTGTCAGACTAACTTGTAGTTCCACCCTTTCCGGAGATGGTTTCACGAACATCCGCCCTCGGATCAGTTGTTTGAATTAACCAGAATGAAGTTGGAAAAGCTTTCTCCATCCTTCGAGCTTTCGCTATCCACCAGCACTCCCTGTAGAATCGTAGGCTCTTCATTATTCGCTGTTCGAGGTATATGCGTGCGCCACCATAGTCGTTTATGGCTGGTGTAGTTTCTCCGGCATCTCTTAGAGCCGCTGGTGGTAACGAGGTCCGTTCTTTGGGGTGTGCATGCATCATCGGTCGGACGGTTCAAAGTAGACGTGAGCATGGTTTCTCTCACCTGCCGGTTGTCTTCTAAATCTTCTAAAATCATGAGTACTTTTGTGCCGCCTGAGTTCGGGAATTTTATCAGCTAACTTGATATTTTTGGGCTACAGAAAAGATTTGCGGGTGATGAACTCAGTGGGCCTGAAGCGGCCGTCGTGTTCCAGACGTAAAACTGATAGACACACATGAACGCACAGTACGATAGTCAGAGTCAAGTAACGTAGTTATGACGAGATACCTACGTCTGTGCACGGGTGCAGAAACTCTACGAACACACACAAAAACTGCTGGTTACTATCACTCTTTAATCCGAAGCGCTCTATCCCTCAGGGATAGGATTGCAGTCTAGTTAGGCGATGAATTAGACGGCAGTTGCAGCTTAGTCTGTGTGCAGACAGGAAGGTTTGATGGAGCCGGTAAGTTCAGGAATTACAGGAGAGCAGTGTGATTGGGAATGCACAGAAGTTCTCCTGGTTGTTGCGCAAGAGAGCGTCTAAAAGATTGTCCGTATTTAGCCAATCAAAGATAAAATTGGAGACGTGTCATATAAGGCCAGTGCAGCTTTTGGGAACCTGCGTCACCTGTGGCGTAGGCTTGACACCAGCTCCTCTGTCAAGGGTAGAGTTTATAATGCTGTGATGCTACTATATGGATTACTACTACTACTATATGGACCAGAGACCTGGCCGCTGCGCGCCGAGGACGTCAAAAGAATTTCAGTGTTTGACTAACAGTCACGAATTTACGCACCAATTTACCAGCTCCCGATTCCAATGGGGCGAGATGGCCCAAGGCGCGAATTTACTGACCGGAAGGTCCGTGGTTCGCATCCGACCTCCGCCACTCGACTTCCCCTGTCTAGGCTTGGGCAACCTGGCAGTATCCCAGCCCTCGTGCTTTTTTCGGGTGGCATGGCAGCTAGGCACCGGAAGGGTGCTACAGCTGAACGCTTTTCTTTATTTCTTTACCCCACTTCCCCGAATCTGAGGCAGCTACAACCACTGTACGTCAAGTACGCGGTTATTACATCTGACATTGATGATGATGATGCCATATAACAAATACGACTCTCTGGGTCTGTGGGCGGAACATTTTCAACAACAATTTATTTAGCCACCTTATATTCTTCATTCAACCCACCGTCACTATAGTTTCTGATATTAATATGACTGCACTGAAACGCCATCGGTATGCTGTGCCAGATATGATTTCCCCAGTGTTATTCAAGAATGGAGGGGAGTCTTCGTGCCCTGCCTTGACTAGCTTGTTTGTACGTATTTGGGTTCAAGAGTGTTTGAGAGGGATGGGACCAATCAGTATTCTCTCTCGCTTTCAAGAGGGCGTCCGAACCAACCAACGTGAGTGTCCTTATGCTTGGCTGGAGACACTGGATGATTTTCCGACTAACCAATGTCCATATGCAGGTTGTGTGGTTGAGTGTTAGAACTGCGAGTACCTGGTGTTCGTGGTATACTCGCACTAGCTCCTTACTGCCCCTTATTCTCACCATAATAGTTTGTTCGCTAGGTTTACGTAGTCCTACTGAAGTACCCTTCGCGGACGCTGCTGTCGTTGACGATATTGAGTTCAGTCGAGGGTAAAGTGGATATTCCACGTCATAGCTATTGCGAATCGTTGAATAGGAAACTAACTACCCGAAGGATGGACTGTGTTTTATTTTGCTGGGTTTTGATTTAGATATGGAACAGTGGTTACGTAATTGCCGTCCAAGCAGATCAGAGTGGACCGATCAGGGTGCCTACGTGGGCTTGTATGCAGCTTCTTGAGAGTCTTTCGGTGTTTTCGGGCCTGTGAATGAGAATGCGGAGGTTGGTCGCATGATCTTGCCTGTGGTTTGACTGAATGGCCTGATCCGACAAATGAAGAATATTTTTCCCTGTTCGGCGGCAACGCTTCACTAATTCGACTCTCTTAGCCTTAAGAGGCTGGTGTAGCCCGACATCACGGCAAGTGGAATGTGGGTGCCTGCCTCCTGATGCTCCGGAGTGGGATATCATCTAATTCCTGATAGATGTTGATTATTTCGATCGTACTGAATGATTCCGTGGTCCATCTTTGAACAATAAAAACATGCAACGTTTAGGGCTAAGCTTTTCGAAACTATCCATGGTCGAATGAAGGAATTCCCAGAGGCTGTGGTGAAAAACACTCATTTGTCTACTAGTGAAGTATAGAACATCTGTATTGCTTTCACCAAGCCAGACAGACTCATGTACACACGGACTTGATCAAACATGCTTTATGCATGGAAGATATAGTTTGCTGGCCCATGGGCGACGTCTTCGGAATGGCGGGTTGAATAATTCTTCGCCGGTTCGATGCCGTACCCTGTTGGGCTAGCGCCAATCCGATGTCCTCTGTTTGATCGCATTTCATTTGCCGATGTGCCTCCTCAAGTATTCTTCGATATCCACTAACTCTCTTGATCGACAAGCTAATGAGACGAACGCTGAAATGGCTTCATAATCCTGGTGTTCAAACGTCTGCTGACGAAAACCTTGTCTATCTGGAAAACGCAGGCGACATTGTTCTCGTATTTGAAGAGAAGGCACAGGTATTTTTGAATGAATTGACCAAAGTTACGCGCTTCGTATCCACAAATTGCAAGGTCATGCTCCTGGACATGTGGTCACTGAACACGTCACTTGCAATTCAAGGGAGGCACTCGAAGTGAAGCGTGTTTCTGGTATTGGAAGGTGTATTAGTTCGGATTATAGTGCGACAAATGAGGTTATTGCACCAACTTCTAAGGCTGGGCTTGCGTGTGTTGGTGAGACACCCATGGTAGCAAAGCGACATATCCCTGAATCTCAAGGGACTTGTTTGTCAGGCTACAGTACTGGCTATTTTATTGTATGGCTGTGACACGTACCTTCCGTTAGCAGTAGAAATGAAACGTCTTCAGGTCTTTGACAACCGTTGTTTCAGAACCATATCTCATGTAGGGTGGTACCCTCGAATCCTCAACGAGACAATTAGCAAGTGGGTAAATGTGTCTACCACACAGAGATACAGTGGGTTGTACTGCGCGTGATGAATCTTCGTTCACTGAAAAATGCTGCTTTCTGTGCCCTATTTGGAGTAGCGTGAGCAGAGGAGTGGTCAACTTTTGATCTGGCTGAGGGAAATGGGGTCGCTTACGAAGAGTCCAGGTGCCGTTGGTGTGACTCGCTTTCCAGGATGAGGCACGCATATTTAGAGACACTAGTCAATGCCTGTGTCTTTGTTTTCACTTTCTATCGAGAGTATCTGAATGGCTATTTAGAAACGTGAGCACTTCATCAGACCAGCTCTTCTCTATCCATTTTTACTCTTTTCTTCACAATATAACATTCAAGTAAATTATGGCTGCGTGGCGGCGAGGTATCAGTGTTGAACACTGATGTGCTATTGGTGTTGATGATCTGGTTTTTATACCGGAAGGAAAAGTACTCACCTTTTAGCGAATTGCGCTCGTTTGCATACCAGTCTGGTTTTGACGAGAGACTTACCTGGAATCCAACTGAATCCCGCGTTTATGATCAGTGTATTACGTCTATATGTTTAGCTTTTACTTTTCGGTTCTCAGGACCTCTCCTACGGTCGTTTTTAATAGTGTTTTGGTTCCATATTCAAGTGGGCACTAACTTGGCATGTCGTCTAATTAATCCCACCATGCTTTCAGCCGTTCGACTAGAAATCTGCAGATATGCCAGATATTGAGGATCCAATGGGTGATGGTGGAGATGCAAAGTCTAAAGCACAATTGAAGAAAGATGCTAAACGTAGCAAAAAGCTTGAAAAGTTTGAAGCTAAGCAGAAGAAGGCAAAGGCAACTGATAACGTAAAAGTATGACTCCGTCTGTTATGAGCCTAACGCTTCTCCAGGAGAAAAAAGGAAAGGAGCCGAAGAAGAAGAAGGATACAGATATGGTAATTCCTTCTGTGATGGAAAATGGAATGAAAGGTTTGTCAATTTACCCACCGTTGATCCTACCCGACATTTATTCCAGACGTGGGCCAAACGATGCCAGAATCCTATTCACCTACATATGTGGAAGCACACTGGTATGATTGGTGGGAGAAATGCGGATTCTTTAAACCAGAATATCAGGTAACGCAGTTTGCTGTCCATACCTTCTGGCCCAATGCCAATTCTCCGCTTAAGAGGGCAGTTTGTATTAGCTGGTCTTCAGGATATTGAGTTTCATGGTCAACCCTCTAGGATGCTTGACCCAAAATGCCTTTGCAGACTCTCCCTATGTATCCTACCATGTCAAGCGCGAGTCTGATTCGGCTCACACGTCATTCAAGTGCTTGCTAGGAATGGGGATCCCCTGGATTTGTCCTGCCTCTCTCCTAGGGACTTAATAACTTCCCCGTTCGTATATTCCACCCTTCCCAACTAGACCACGCCGATAGCTTCATCCATTCTTCCCTGACCCCGTTTTATGACAAGATTTTGATAAATATATCCACTCTTCATTGTGAGTTCCACCCCGGTGGTAAGTCTTTTTATCCGCACTGTTTGCCGTTGGTATTCCTCATGATTGTATCCCAGACATTTTATGGAAGACCGCTTGAACTTTGAGGCTTTCTTCCTTTCTTTGACAGCACCCTTACATGACTTATGTCTAGCTCCCTTTGTTTTTCTTTTTGCATGGAAATTTTTGGTGCTACGCAGCCTTAGATGAAGTCCCATACTCACATCAAAGGTGGCTGCTGGCCTATTTCAAGGACTCGCATTTGTTTTTATAGTGTAATTTGAACTTGCACCTACAAAGAATGTGGTCGTCAAACCTGAGTCAAACAATTCCAGTCTTCTCAGCAGGGACATGCGTGTATGAGATTAGTGCGTGGACTGCTTAGGCATTGGTTGACCAGTTTGTCACTTTCAATTTCCCACCGTCTTTCAGTCTGATTCTGCGGAGCCGCGTAACCAATTTGTCATGGTCATTCCACCCCCGAACGTCACGGGCAACCTGCACTTGGGACACGCACTGACCAACAGCATTGAGGACGCATTAACTCGGTGGCACCGAATGAATGGGGATCGGACCCTATGGCTTCCGGGCTGTGATCATGCTGGAATAGCCACACAGGTAAGGGAGGCCTCGGTGTTTGTGTGCAGTACCCGCCTGACGGAGGGGCTATTTTCATCAGTTACGGATGATAAGTTTTATTCGTGTATAATTGAGTGAGTCGATGCTGGGAGTCTGAGATGCTCTTCATAACTGTTTAATCCTTTCCGAGGATAATCAACAGTGTTCGTTTACGAATTCGAATGTCAGACGAGTTCCCTTGTACTGTAGTTGTTTGGCTTCGTCTTGCATGACCAGCTTCAAACTTGACCTCCGGGAATCCTTAAAGTTGGCGAAATCCGAGTAGTTTCACGCGGCATCGGTTGAGTTATGTGAGGGTGAAAGGTGAGCCCAATGCAAACCCATGTGTCTGTTTCAGTACACTCATTTTTTGAGCTGTGGGTGAAGAGAGGGAGACTTGTTTGTGTGACTGATGCTTTGGCCTCTACCCGGCTAATTACTGGTAAACTGATGACTCAGAGATTTGCTAGACACTTGTGTCAATCATGTTCACTGTAGATGAAGTCAATTTCTAATTCGTATCATTGGGTTGGCCGGTTAAAGCTCCAAGAGGTCGCTGGTCCATAAGGACAGAACGGGCCTTATTGACTTAAGCTTCTGCGTAATAATGACTGTAAAGCCTATTTAACTCTGTACAAGTGGACACGACCTGACTGACGCCCAGCTTACTCTAGGCCCCAAAAGATTGAGTTACTCGCTCGAGAATCTTGTCTCATGTTTTTCTAGTCAGTTACCATGACGATCGCTGTTAAGTTCCTGCCGGTGACGTACTCTATACCTTTGTAACTACGAAATTTCCTACTGTAAGAAACATGGTTCAATCGTCAGAAGTGATCGCTTGACTTAATCTCTGAGGTAGAGTTTGAGTGTTATTCCGAACCGTTCACGACCTTCGACAAAGATGTCATAAGCGTCAGGCCTTTGGATTCAAGACTTAGATTATTAAAACAATGTGGTTAGTTTGGGGGGAAGCAGTCCACCGAGCGCTCCTTCCGTATCGGAACTCGTAATTTGGATGCGGGGCGATCGATCGCGTGTCGCTAGAACGTGTAGGCTTAGTTTACTTTTTTAGTCATGTCGGTGACAGTGCGCTCCATGCTTTTCTGAAGTACACTCTGATGAGTCACTCTAGTTATGAACACTTTTGCACAGCAAACATCGCTAAAACAATGCTTAGGCCTGTTTCATTTACCACTCCTCACCCATGGACTTGTTCAAGCCTCAGTAAGAGTGAACTGAGGACATCAACCGAATAGTGGGCGTGTGATGTACTGCTTGCTTGATACCGCGATGAGACACACCATAAGCCATGTACGAATGAATTCCTTGGTGTTACGGGTAGGTTTGGTTCCGATGTGAACCTGCCAGAGCCCCATTCAGGGATGCCAAACCATAGTGTGGCTCACGTTGCGTTGGACGATTCTACAGAAGGCTTCATGTCGTTAGTTCACACGCATGGACCCAGTGGAAGACTCGTGATTTCAGCGACTTTTTTCAACGAAAGTAACTGACTCCGCACAATCCCTAGGTTTATGAACACTAGCATCCTATGGCGTCACCCTTCAGTGTCAACATTGATTCTCCGTCACCAAAAACAAACAATTTTCACTGGCTTACTATCTTCGATATCCAGACTCGTCACATCGTGTGATTTCAACTCATGGGGTACCAAGAGCAAGTCTGTCTGCCATCTATTGATTTGATCAACCTCCCTCATTTCGTTTACAGGTTGTTGTTGAGAAAAAGTTGTGGCGTGAAAGAAACCTTACCAGGCATGACCTTGGACGTGATGCGTTCGTTGAAGAGGTTTGGAAATGGAAGGAAGAGTGGGTTTCTTTTTTTGAAGCTTCTATGACACTCATGATGCGTTGAAGGTAGTTCGTTTGTTGGCCACGTGTTACGTTCACTCATTCAACGGGCCTGCCCAATTTTTAATCAGAAACATAATGATGTTCTGGGGGGTAGTGTTTTTCAGAGCAAGTTGCTTACGTCAAACCTCTTATGAAGTCTGTCAGTGTATCGGATCTGAATTCTGTCCTTCAATCTGGTAGTCAGAACGAAGCCCATGTTGGTTTGCTTAACCAAAGTGGGCATGTCGGTTTCACAGTCATAGGAATATCGACTGATTTCCACCGCGCAATTAGAAATTGATCTTTAGGAGTTCCCAAGGAATGGTGTTCCATGGTTTTGTTAGACCTCCAGGAAAAGACCGCTGCCATCCACATCGGACCGACAACAATTTGAGTAGCTTGTAAGATATTTCGTGCTCAGTTCAAATCTTAACTCGTTTGGCAAGACTTCATAATCTTGCCACGGATTAATAGTTTCTCCGAAACTGAGTGTTCTCACAACTAGTCAACTCAGTTCCTAGTTATCATGAGTCCATTGTTCCCACCGTTTTTTGTTGTTTCCAATTCTAGAAAAGGTGACCGTATCTACCAACAGCTGCGCGCGTTGGGCAGTTCTTGCGACTGGGAGCGTGCTCGTTTCACCATGGACCCGTCCATGTGTCGTGCAGTTACCGAGGCGTTTTGTCGTCTACACGAACAGGGCCTGATCTATCGAAGCTTACGTCTGGTCAATTGGTCCTGCAGTCTGCGTTCGGCTATCTCCGACATTGAGGTAGACAAACGGGAATTGACCGGTCGTACTCTGCTCCCAGTCCCGGGCTACGATAAACCGGTGGCGTTTGGAGTCATTGTTTCATTTGACTATCCGCTTGTACCAGGTGAAAATACGGTGACGGTAATCTCGCTTTTATGCTTTTTTTCGGACGAGGCTCGATGACCATCCATCCTCCGTAACTTTTTCACAGAGCCCGGAGATCCTGCAGACGGTATTCGGTTGACAGTGGCCACAACGCGGTTGGAAACAATGCTTGGTGATACGGGAGTGGCCGTCCACCCAGAAGATGAACGTTACCAGCACCTCATCGGGCGTACTATTCAACATCCTTTGGTGCCGGATCGTCTGTTACCAATCGTCGGTGACACATTTGTCGATCGTCAGTTCGGTACTGGTGCAGTGAAGTTGACCCCGGCACATGATCATAACGACTGGGAGGCTGGGATGCGCCACAACTTACCTGCCATCACTGTCATTGATGAAGATGGAAAAATGACTGCTGCTGCAGGCCCAAAATTTGCAGGTACTAATGGCTCACTAGATTCGCATCAGTAATGTGTGTGTGCGCGTGCCTTTTTCCTATCACATGTGTCGTTGAGCAAAATGTGGGCGACTTAGACATCCCATATTGAAGTTATCCAACTAATCGTTCGTCTGACCTTGAAACACCCTCCCACAACCACCTAAACAGTCACCAATTTTCCCATATTTTATCGTTAAGGCCTCAAACGATTCGATGCACGTGAAGCAGTCCGCAAAGCTTTGAAAGAATTGGGTCTATATCACGGTGAAAAGGATAATCCCATGGTCGTTCCGATGTGTTCGAGGAGCAAGGACGTCATTGAACCGCTTCTCAAACCCCAATGGTATATGCGATGTCAGGAAATGGCTAACGAGGCTATGAAGGAGGTATGTATGTATTGTTTGTCTCCCAATGAGAGGGGGTGAGATGGCCCAACTGGTTAGAGCGCGAATTTACTGACCGGAAGGTCCGTGATTCAGGCCCGACCTCTGACTCTCGACTTCCCTGTCTAGGCTTGGGAAACCTTGCAGTATCCCACCCCTCGTGCAACCTTCGGGTGGCATGGCAGTTTCCAATGAGAATTCCAGTTCTTCCTTTCAATACTACACATTCCAATCAGTCTGGCCCGTGCGTTTCTCTTTGAAAATATGCTCACAAAGTTTCCAGCTTTCTTGTGACAAGTAAAGACTTTGAGAAAATTCGACTTAGGTGTAGAAAATCTTTGAACTGTGAGTCAACATCCGTCATGACCACCATGGAGAGTGGAGGTACTTGGCCCGTCCTGGGGTTGAACTACCTTCGGTGGGACGACTCAGCAGTCGTGGCTGAGCGCCTGTGTGAGCTAGTCAGAGGAGGAATTTCTCTAAAAAGATCCCCGTGTGAATGGTACCCGAGTTGATGTTGAATTAGGCCACATTAGCAGTCGACATCCTATGCATTAGGTTTTCTATTTACTGAAAGACTACAGTTTGACCGAATTTTTCTCCTCCAACGCCTTGAATATATATAGGACCGTGAAACTGATCTATATAGAATGAGTCGAATTTATCCTTAGCTCGCACCATGTTGCCGCGACTGATCTCGTTACTCATTTGAGTTAGGTACTGCGGCATGACCTGTGCCGAATATCAGTAGCCTTACGGAATCCAAAACAAACAAAAGGACCCTCACAGAGACCGAGGGCGTTGGCATACTTTGTCATATCAAACGATACACTTACAATCACCGACAGTTCCCGGAACCCCGCCATATACGTTGAACATCTACGTTAGTCTATTCTGTTTCTGGTGCCCTACATTTCCGCCGCACTATTTCAGTCCGATCCACATAGATGCCTGAGAATCTTGGTTGGATATTCTTCCGCGCTCCCAACGGCTGTGCAACAACTGGTACACTCAAACTGATTGCGGCAGAAACCACTACCGTATACATGCACACTATCTTGGAGCTTACTTCAGGACAAGACTGTTAACGACTTGGAATATTCTGACATTACCTTGCTCAGATTCCATCTAGATTCCGTAATGAACCTAAACAATCTTGCGCGACTGGGTGGAGGAACCGGTGTAACATGGTCGTGACACGCCAGGTCGTCCATAGATTTATTTGTCCGGTTGGTTCCATGTCCGACCATAGTATTTCTGAAAACTCAGACCGCTTTCTTCCAGCTCACGCGCTTTTGTTCGGACAGAGTCGACCTGCTACTAGTACCGATACTGTGTTTGACAATTCCGTGTGGTTTTCATCGTTGACCATTTCTCTGTCTCTGTCCCTTCCAGGTAGCCGAGGGTCGTCTACGCATCGTGCCCGAGATGCACGTTCGTACTTGGAACAGCTGGTTAACAGATTGTCATGACTGGTGTATTTCTCGGCAGTTATGGTGGGGGCACCGTATTCCGGCTTATCATGTGTCCATTTTCAACGCAGAGACAGGTGCCTACGATATGTTGGACGTGAGTTTCATTGTCAATCACCGGCGCCCCTGTGTTTAATCTCCTCAAATTAAAAGTACTCATTTATTTGTGTTCCAATGTGTAGGGTACACTGAACAGTTCGTGGGTTGTTGGTCGCACGGAACAAGAAGCCTTGGAACACGCGTGTCAACAATTCAATTGCCATCCGGATGTGATTCGTCTCACTCAGGACACAGATGTACTGGATACATGGTTCTCCTCACAACTCTTTCCTTTCTCCGTTTTCGGTTGGCCTGATGATACGCCCGACTTGCGCGCCTATTATCCGGGCAATTTATTGGAAACAGGACACGATATCCTATTCTTTTGGGTCGCCCGAATGGTCATGGTCGGATTGCGTTTACTCGGAAAACTCCCTTTCGACACGGTCTACTTGCATGCAATGGTGCGCGATGCTCATGGGAAGAAAATGAGCAAATCGCTTGGCAATGCCATCGATCCAGTGGATGTGATTCACGGAATCAGCTTGGAAGGTGTGTCTCCATGGCATGTTTTTCTGATGCTTATACCAGAGTAACTTCACATCCACTTTTCAGCCGGGCGATATGGTACTAGACGCTTTTCGGTTTAGGATAAAGTTATGGAATTATCCATGAGCTGTTGCTTTTGTTCGGTGACTTTCATTGAACAGTAACACAGCTGACAGCGTACCGACAAATGTGCGTCCCAAAGTAAAACAGGCTGATGTGGCATCCTTACATCAATCGCCTCTCAGGATGTTCGGACAGCAACTCTGGAACTACAAAACACTGATCCGAATGCACTTCCGTGATGCTTGAATTTTATGCTTTGAATTTGACAGCTCGCTGTCCATGGATGTTTGAACTTCTTTCGGTTTTCTTCCTGTCCTTTAGCCCTGCAGAAGCAACTTGAAACTGGCAATTTAGATCCTCGAGAACTGAAGCGTGCATGTGAGGCTCAGGCCAAAGACTTCCCAAAAGGTATTCCTGAATGTGGGACGGACGCGTTGCGCTTTGCTCTCTGTGCTTACACCAAACAAGGACGAAACATCAATCTGGACATCCTACGTGTACAGGGATATCGCTTTTTCTGTAACAAGCTCTGGAATGCAGTCAGGTAAGCGTTTCACTGTACTTCACCGGACTGGTTGGTGTTGATCACTGCCCGTTCAGATCCCTAACCACTTTGGCTTTTTCTTACCGCTGCACAGCCCCGAGCGTTAAGCACTTGTGTCAACAATTCAATTGCCATCCGGATGTGATTCGTCTCACTCAGGACACAGATGTACTGGATACATGGTTCTCCTCACAACTCTTTCCTTTCTCCGTTTTCGGTTGGCCTGATGATACGCCCGACTTGCGCGCCTATTATCCGGGCAATTTATTGGAAACAGGACACGATATCCTATTCTTTTGGGTCGCCCGAATGGTCATGGTCGGATTGCGTTTACTCGGAAAACTCCCTTTCGACACGGTCTACTTGCATGCAATGGTGCGCGATGCTCATGGGAAGAAAATGAGCAAATCGCTTGGCAATGCCATCGATCCAGTGGATGTGATTCACGGAATCAGCTTGGAAGGTGTGTCTCCATGGCATGTTTTTCTGATGCTTATACCAGAGTAACTTCACATCCACTTTTCAGCCGGGCGATATGGTACTAGACGCTTTTCGGTTTAGGATAAAGTTATGGAATTATCCATGAGCTGTTGCTTTTGTTCGGTGACTTTCATTGAACAGTAACACAGCTGACAGCGTACCGACAAATGTGCGTCCCAGACATTGTGTAAAACTGTTGTGGCATCCGTACATCAGTCGCCTCCCAGGATGTTCAGGCAGCAACCCTGGGACTCCAAAACACTGATCCGAAAACACTTCCGTGATGCTTAAATTTGATGTTTTCAGTTTGACAGTTCGCTGTCTACGGATGTTTGAACTTCTTTTGGTTTTCTTCCTGTCCTTTAGCCCTGCAG
>NW_008751755.1:865714-866587 GCF_000715545.1 Opisthorchis viverrini
CTCAGGCGGCACAAAAGTACTCATGATTTTAGAAGATTTAGAAGACAACCGGCAGGCGAGAGAAACCATGCCCACGTCTACTTTGAACCGCCCGACCGATGACACATGCACACCCCAAAGAACGGACCTCGTTACCACCAGCGGCTCTAAGAGATGCCGGAAAAACTACACCAGCCATAAACGACTATGGTGGCGCACGCATATACCTCGAACAGCGAATAATGAAGAGCCTACGATTCTACAGGGAGTGCTGGTGGATAGCGAAAGCTCGAAGGATGGAGGAAGCTTTTCCAACTTCATTCTGGTCAATTCAAACAACTGATCCGAGGACGGATGTTCGTGAAACCATCTCCGGAAAGGGTGGAACTACAAATTAGTCTGACAAGCACCATCATGAATGGACTGAACATCTTGGAGAACAGTAAGGTCCCATCAGCCGAATCTTTGAAGTGGCCATATGAGTCCTAGTGGAATGTCCACACCAGCCCCCCGTCGACAGTAGACATCCAGCTTGCAATTGAATTGCTTCAGCGCAACGAAGCGCCTAGTGAATGCAACCTACATTTAGCACCCTTCAACAGAGGCCGCAAGTTCCTCGAAATTCCAAAATATCTGCAGTGAAGTCAAAATACCAACAGAATGGAACCCTTCGGCGGTGAACCCCATATTCAAATAAGGTGAAGAAAAGTGTGCAGCGACACCCATCTAACGACCATGCTTTCCAAGATGCTCACTGGTATTGTCGTAGAATGATAATTCATCATCGGGAGAGTAAGAATCGCCATAATCAACCACGGCCCGGACTTTTCGGTCACATATCCAGTTTTTTACAAGCTTTGAAACTGAGCAACTCCGCTTGACATCATCATCATC
>NW_008751755.1:866597-870904 GCF_000715545.1 Opisthorchis viverrini
TTTCTGGCTTTTCGGTTGTCCATTTCTATACTTGAGCAACCTGTCAACATCTTGAACTTGATCTTAACAAGGAAGCTGTGGAGATAGAACAGTTCACAAGGAAGACCTCGAGCTCTGGATGGAGGCGACCCCAACGTGAGCTGGATACTATTCGAAACATACCAGTGATTCGGGGGGTTGTCCCTAAGCCCATTGCAGTGTAGCAGCTTGGGCATGCGTACCGGCACTGATGGTGTTCGTCTCTTGTCAGTTGCAAAGGATCTCAGAGTTATGGCAATGCTGAGCTTGAAATCATCCACAAATAATTCTCTAAAACTGGTATGCGCTTCCACATTACTTGGAGCTACCAGTCGCTAACTTTCCTATATGTGGTCACTTCCGATATATGGTCAACATGCTCCAGTACCACGTGTCAAAAAGGGAAGAGTGGCCTTCGGGAGAGAGCACAGGAAAGCGGAACTAAAGGAACTGACAGTTTTCGAAAGGTCGGCATGGAAACTGTTTAAGGAGACTCAACATCTTTCCATCAAACTGCAGAAGTTGCTGTGGAGATTTACTACATACCGGTCGAAAATTGAAGGGGAAGTTTGGGATGGGATCCAGGGGCTTCTCTACCACCACGAAGTGCAAAGGTCGTACAGAGGGCCAATTAAAAAACATCCCACTATCAAACCACATTCACTCTGTCGAGTCACGTGGTTCATGGGTGAAACAGGTTTCCCAAGGAGACCTTGATGCTGTAAGTAGGATGCTTCAAACGAAAAGTGGTAGAGCCAAGTCATATCACTTCGTTTATTCACAAGAATCCAGTTTCAGACAACCTGTTCGGAAAGTGAAGCAACTGATATAAGACTCTCCATCGCGCCGCGCCGAACGAATATGCTCGTTCTGACCAATGAAGCCTAAATCCGGTCCTGCAAGTGCTTAACGCTCGGGGCTGTGCAGCGGTAAGAAAAAGCCAAAGTGGTTAGGGATCTGAACGGGCAGTGATCAACACCAACCAGTCCGGTGAAGTACAGTGAAACGCTTACCTGACTGCATTCCAGAGCTTGTTACAGAAAAAGCGATATCCCTGTACACGTAGGATGTCCAGATTGATGTTTCGTCCTTGTTTGGTGTAAGCACAGAGAGCAAAGCGCAACGCGTCCGTCCCACATTCAGGAATACCTTTTGGGAAGTCTTTGGCCTGAGCCTCACATGCACGCTTCAGTTCTCGAGGATCTAAATTGCCAGTTTCAAGTTGCTTCTGCAGGGCTAAAGGACAGGAAGAAAACCAAAAGAAGTTCAAACATCCGTAGACAGCGAACTGTCAAACTGAAAACATCAAATTTAAGCATCACGGAAGTGTTTTCGGATCAGTGTTTTGGAGTCCCAGGGTTGCTGCCTGAACATCCTGGGAGGCGACTGATGTACGGATGCCACAACAGTTTTACACAATGTCTGGGACGCACATTTGTCGGTACGCTGTCAGCTGTGTTACTGTTCAATGAAAGTCACCGAACAAAAGCAACAGCTCATGGATAATTCCATAACTTTATCCTAAACCGAAAAGCGTCTAGTACCATATCGCCCGGCTGAAAAGTGGATGTGAAGTTACTCTGGTATAAGCATCAGAAAAACATGCCATGGAGACACACCTTCCAAGCTGATTCCGTGAATCACATCCACTGGATCGATGGCATTGCCAAGCGATTTGCTCATTTTCTTCCCATGAGCATCGCGCACCATTGCATGCAAGTAGACCGTGTCGAAAGGGAGTTTTCCGAGTAAACGCAATCCGACCATGACCATTCGGGCGACCCAAAAGAATAGGATATCGTGTCCTGTTTCCAATAAATTGCCCGGATAATAGGCGCGCAAGTCGGGCGTATCATCAGGCCAACCGAAAACGGAGAAAGGAAAGAGTTGTGAGGAGAACCATGTATCCAGTACATCTGTGTCCTGAGTGAGACGAATCACATCCGGATGGCAATTGAATTGTTGACACGCGTGTTCCAAGGCTTCTTGTTCCGTGCGACCAACAACCCACGAACTGTTCAGTGTACCCTATACATTGGAACACAAATAAATGAGTACTTTTAATTTGAGGAGGTTAAACACAGGGGCGCCAGTGATTGACAATGAAACTCACGTCCAACATATCGTAGGCACCTGTCTCTGAGTTGAAAATGGACACATGATAAGCCGGAATACGGTGCCCCCACCATAACTGCCGAGAAATACACCAGTCATGACAATCTGTTAACCAGCTGTTCCAAGTACGAACGTGCATCTCAGGCACGATGCGTAGACGACCCTCGGCCACCTGGAAGGGACAGAGACGAAGAAATGGTCAACGATGAAAACCACACGGAATTGTCAAACACAGTATCGGTACTAGTAGCAGGTCAACTCTGTCCGAACAAAAGTGCCTGAGCTGGAAGAAAGCGGTCTGAGTTTTCAGAAATACTATGGTCGGACATGGAACCAACCGGACAAATAAATCTATGGACGACCTGGCGTGTCACGACCATGTTACACCGGTTCCTCCACCCAGTCGCGCAAGATTGTTTAGGTTCATTACGGAATCTAGATGGAATCTGAGCAAGGTAATGTCAGAATATTCCAAGTCGTTAACAGTCTTGTCCTGAAGTAAGCTCCAAGATAGTGTGCATGTATACGGTAGTGGTTTCTGCCGCAATCAGTTTGAGTGTACCAGTTGTTGCACAGCCGTTGGGAGCGCGGAAGAATATGAAACTGGCAATTTAGATCCTCGAGAACTGAAGCGTGCATGTGAGGCTCAGGCCAAAGACTTCCCAAAAGGTATTCCTGAATGTGGGACGGACGCGTTGCGCTTTGCTCTCTGTGCTTACACCAAACAAGGACGAAACATCAATCTGGACATCCTACGTGTACAGGGATATCGCTTTTTCTGTAACAAGCTCTGGAATGCAGTCAGGTAAGCGTCTCACTGTACTTCACCGGACTGGTTGGTGTTGATCACTGCCCGTTCAGATCCCTAACCACTTTGGCTTTTTCTTACCGCTGCACAGCCCCGAGCGTTAAGCACTTGGAGGATCAGATTTAGGCTTCACTGTATCGACAGTAACAGTTTTTGCTACCTGCGGTGATCTGGCTCTACCACTTTTCGTTTTAAGCATCCTATTAACAGCATCAAGGTCTCCTTGGGAAACCTGTTTCACCCATGAACCACGTGACTCGACAGAGTGAATGTGGTTTGATAGTGGAATGTTTTTTAATTGACCCTCTATATGACCTTTGCACTTGGTGGTGGTAGATAAGCCTCTGGATCCCATCCCAATTTTCCCCTTCAATTTTCGACCGGTATGTACTAAATTTCCACGGCGACGTCTGCAGTTCGATGGAAAGAGTTTGAGTCTCGTTGAACAGTTTCCACGCGCGTCCTTTCGAAAACTGGCAGTTCCTTCAGTTCCGCATCCCTATGCTCTCTCCAGAAGACCACTCTTCTTTTTGATAAGTGGTACTGGAGCATGTTGACCATACTCCGGAATTGATCACATCTAGGAGAGTTAACGGCTGGTAACTCCAAGTAATCTGGAAGCGCATATCAGTTTTAGAGAATTATCTGTGGATGATTTCAGGCTGAGCATTGCCATAACTCTGAGATCCTTTTCAGCTGACACTGACAAGAGGCGAGCACCTTCAGTGCCGGTACGGATATCCAAGCTGCTACACTGCAGTGGGCTTAGGGACCACCCCCCGAATCACTGGTATGTTTCGAACAGTATCCAGCTCACGTTGGGATCGCCTCCACCCAGAGCTGGAGGTTATCCTTGTGAACTGTTTTAATTCCACAGCTTCCTTGTTAAGATGAAGTTCAAGATGTTGACAGGTTGCTCAAGAATAGAAATGGACAACCGAAAAGCCAGAAACGAATTGGAATCAAGATTAATCGCTCACGTCGGACCTATTTCGAATTCGGCGGTATTTGTGCCTGCAGGTCTCGTGTAAGTTGCCTCCAGACCAGTGTCCAGATTGGTACACTATCACACAACCCTTGGCCGCAATACCTGGTTTAAGGGCGCTAAAAGAACGACGTGGCTATATGTGCTATGCCACTGAGCTTCGTCATAACTCCCACTAATACAGTCGTCCTCTACAAAGAACTTCAAAAAGAAGCCTTTGAATGTTGGTATCATACCAGCTGCAACCTTACGTACCGTCTCCCCTTCGAAGACACCACAATCCGGAAGAGAGTCAACGCTCCTTTGATCTGTCGGGAGGACCACTGAACCTATACTATCACGTCCAAATTAGCTGCTTCGTGGTTCTGATTACCCAGCAGA
>NW_008751755.1:871101-872392 GCF_000715545.1 Opisthorchis viverrini
GCGCAGTCCATCTCTTACGAAAACCATGTACAACCATACATGCGTACCAAAGAGGGAGGAACACTGTGCAATCTTTCCCTGTTATAAGTAGGTAAGAGTATGAGAAATGAATATCATGAATCACATCGTGTTCGCACGTGCAAGAAGCGTATGATTTACGCAACGGAATGGTTGATTTGGAAATACACAGACATCTTCCAAGACTACTGATTTTGTCAATTATGTTCACCCACAGTTGCGCCCCGGTGGGACTCCAGACCAATTACGAGCGTAGATTTGGGTGTGAGTACCACTCAGGTCAATCGTTTGTGCGAATGGAATAAATGGTTGACATGTCGTGTTATCTTCTCGATACGTCTCATTATCTACACTTTCATAACCTTAAAATTAGCATCAGACTGTCCAACTGTTCTTTGAAGTTTCCTTGTATTTATCCCTGTCATCTTTCTCGTTCGTGCACTTTCATCAGCCTTAGTCCTGCATTTATCTTCTGCTAGATATGCGCTCTATCATTGTCTGGGTCAGAACTTTGAAGCACCGCATGACAGTGGTGGTTCTTTGAAGGATCACTTATTCCGCGTACGAAACCATCCACTATCTTCCGGCACGGACCGATGGATCTTATCCCGGCTTGCGAACGCAGTCCAGCAATGTAACGACGGATTCAACAAGTTCCAGTTCCCATCGGCTACAACTGCGTGCTTCAACTTTTGGCTGTATGAACTCTGTGATGTTTACCTTGTAAGTATGAGCTAACAGGAAAATTGCTTGCTTCAAGTGGTGCGAATTGCTTATGAATATTCCTCCCAAGCTAGCTATTGGTCTAGTGGCTTTTGCAGTGTAATCTCGTAGCCTTATAAGAATCCTTTAATCACTAAGTCTGGTCTCTTGAAGCTGATGGACAAAGAGCGTACTAAATATTCTAAACCGATGGCCTCCGTCGAAAGAGCTGAATAACCAGAAGACCATTCGGCCTTTCACCCGGAGATTTTGCCGCCATATGGGCCAGATTATTCAGGCCCACCCATGTTTTCTTCGGCCTTGGAAACCGCGCACACAGTATTCACTTTACTAGAGCTGTAACACACTTATGCTCGAAGTATGAAACGAGTGGACTCCCGTATGCTGAACCTAGATAGTTTGGAAGAAAGTGGCATCGCAAATTATTTGGCACGTGTGTATTCCTCGGATGATTTGTACCCCTCACCCAAACGTACTTTCTGGTGGGAGCCGTTACAACTTTCCCTCCGTGTCTGAATACTGTTCATGCCCGATCTCTCCACCTGTGGTG
>NW_008751755.1:872411-884218 GCF_000715545.1 Opisthorchis viverrini
TGGCACGTGTGTATTCCTCGGATGATTTGTACCCCTCACCCAAACGTACTTTCTGGTGGGAGCCGTTACAACTTTCCCTACGTGTCTGAATACTGTTCATGCCAGATCTCTCCACCTGTGGTGTATTGCATGTTCTTTCCACAGCTCTGTCACCCGATCTCCTTCTTGTCCACAGGAATACACAAAACCGATTGTGAAATCCTCCGAACCTGCCACAGTCGAGCGTGCTGACCTAGTTCGACAGGTGTTGTACCTGTGTCTCAACTATGGCCTTCGACTTTTACATCCTTTCATGCCCTTCATAACAGAGGAATTGTATCAACGATTGCCCCGTGCTGCTACTTCGCCAATGACCACGTCCGGTCCGCATAGTCTATGTGTCACTTTGTACCCGGGGTCGACAGAGGTGAGCCTGTCCACTGGAATCATGCTTTCTGTTGTAAAGCTCCTCCAAGAAGCTCACTCAATTTTTTCCATGCTTTCAGTGTGTCACAGTACACATGTTCGTGATGACAGACTCCAAAATATCCAGGACGTTTTGTTTGGTTCAACTTGCACGGAAACGTCATGGGACTCATGGCATCTGGACAACTATCCCCTAACCAAATTAGGTTGTACGAAATACAGTTAGATGTACAAGTATACTTTAGTGTGTCAGTGTCTTCAGTAGTTGCGAGATTTTTAGATTTGAGCAGTTCTATCCTTTCTGGTTTTTCCGCGCCATAGCGGTGAAGCACTGGACTTGTGTTTTGCTCTTGTTGAAGTTGATTAACAGCGTATATCATTAGCCTTGAACGGTGGATATCGGGCGTGCGAGATGAGCATACTCCGGACACAGGTTTCCAGCATTCATGACCCAAAGGTGGACCACTCGGCTGGCGCAATCAGAACAGTTGTTGTCGGGCAAGGCAAGCATAGTGCTCAACAGGGACACACTCGTCATTTCAGATACAATAAATCAGGTGCATCTAGCCCGAGCGGGTGCAGCGGTAGCAGTTAAAAGCACTGCACCTTCGGGGATCTTCCCTTCTGCTGAGCTCTAATGAAAACCGAGCTGGGGTCCAGTGCCATTTTTGCGCAGGAATGTTCAAACACGCGTGATTTAACTTATGATGTGTCTTTCGGGAAGTTCACAATATCGGGTTGCTCAGAGTTTTGTACAATTATGTGGTGCGTTGATTCACTAAGTCGAAAGAGGATGGTCTCATGTAAGCTTAGCTGCCTAACCCGTCAAGCTAACCACCAATACGGACCCTGGAGTTCGTTACATTAAGCTTAGTTGCTAACCACCAATACGGAGTGTGGAGCTTGTGACAACATGTTTGGGTCCGTCCTGTCGAACATGTACTGGCAAGACCAACAACAGTCGACACTTGGTCTTCCGGTTCCAGGAGGAATGTGTGCCTTTTGCCAGCTCTACACAATGAATAGAATGTGTGATACGAATAGTTTTTTCCCATTTCCGTACCACCACTCCCCCTCGTTTTCTATCCCTCAGGTCTGCGAATTGCGCGATGAAGATGGCGTGGAAACCGACTTCTGTCTTGTCACCAACATTGTGCATCGTCTGCGTGCGCTTCGGGCGGCCTATCACGTACTCCCACAAACAAAGAGCTCTGGTGCTTTGGAAGCTCAAATTTTGGCTCCTCCCGGTGTGTTGACCACTTTGCAGAGCGGCGCCTATTTGACAGACGTTGTGGAGCCGCTTGGCAAATGTCGTCTAGTGCGGGTGACTTCTGAACGCCAGGAAAGTGAGTTTATCTGGTAGATAGATACCTCAGGCTATAAAGGAGGTGATCGTTGAACCTCTTGATTTTTTTCCCGAAAACGCTGCATTATCATTCAACGCCTCTATACGCAGAAGCAAACGGACGCCAACTCGCTCCACATACCATTAGGACACTCCGTTTTTCTTCATTTTCTTTGGTATTCCAACGAGACCGGTCTTTCTCGTGGTATTCACTGTTACGGAGTTTTGATAACTCTGTCCACAAAGGAGGTGATCGTTGAACCTCGTGGTTTTTTTCAACGCCTATAACTATACGCAGTAGGGGACGGACGCCAACTCGCTCCACATACCATTGGGACACTCCGTTTTCCTTCATTTTTTTGGTATTTCAACGAGACCGGTCTTTCTCGTGGTATTCACTGTTACGGAGTCGTGCGGGGATGTTCTATCGAGGTATGAAGCAGAGGGCTTCATGTACCCATGGGGAGACGATCCAAATCAAGTTGCCCACACCTTCCAAAGCACTCAAATAAGCACACTGAACAACAGTAAGACATCTTAGAGGGACTTAACTCGGCATCCTTTGAGAGCCTCATCAAGCTCAGCACAACGGTAGACAAGCGCTAGGTAGACATCCTGGCTAAGAACTGACAACAAACATACCGTCGGTGTCGTTTGTGTTTCATATCCTCTAGGAATCGTGTAACCTACCATGTGTCTACACCTCCTAGACACTCGTTCAGGCAATCTGGATAAAACTGACAGCAAAAACGCCATCGTGTCTCCACCTAGGAAGTTTGGGGATCAAGCGGTCCCTACCCTCCAAGGCGAGTCGCTCCGACAGCACCCAGACTTTGCGTAATTTGTTTCATATCTCTCTGCCAGGTGAAAGGCTGGCCACCTCTCTGCTTCGGCACTTCGCATTAGACGCGGAAAACAGCAGTCTCTCAGGCAAACGATGATTTGGCATGAGCAATACATGGCCTAACCAACGCAGCTACGTGCTGGAAGTACGCCTACCTCAACACTTAAAAACACAATTTCCGTGGATTGAATGCCTCTGACTTTTTTAAAATCTTAATTCGCTAATGTTTGCATCTTTGTGATTGATTGAATCCCTAAATAGCTCCTTATACTTGAAGTATTTGGATGATGTCGATCGTATGTAAGTCCATCGATCGGTTCACCTTACAGTGTGCTCACTCAAATGTTTTGTCATTCGCCACATCACACCATCAAGACATTCACACAGTCACCAAATCATGAAAATCCTAGCATGGCGACCATTCAGCTAGGTGATAAACGAGCGACTGTGCTTTTTTATATCACAATACGTGTATAACGCCACCACCACAAGGAACTACTTGCTGGATTTAAATAGGGTAATTTGTGAATGACAAGTAGATTGAGAGTTCGATGGAATCTGTTTCTTTGGCAAGAGCCAAAGATGCCCTTGCATCTTCCTAAGAGGGATTCGACGGTGCATTCGCATCAGACCTGTATAGAGGTCACTGTATCCTGTCAGCTGAATCGTTACCACTTCGCTTTTCCTTCACAGGGAAATTGTCGCATCAGGAAAGACGTTCCTCCGGTTCTCATTCCGCTATAGACTGTACTCAGCACATTTTAGGTGTATATACGGGCAAGCGTCCTTGGTAGCCTGGTCGGCATAACACCAGTCCAGTAAGCAGGTTGAATCACACTCGGCTTCCGACGAATTGGAACGTCTTTCATCGAGGAGTGACAGCGAATGTTCTGAACTTAAGTGCTTGCCTGGAAAACACTACATACCGAGCTTTTTGATGTATGTATGGTGACGCTTGTCTCGTCCCAGTGACGACTGACTTCTCCCAACGCTACCGCATCTGTGCGCTCGGGACCACTTCGACCGACCCAGTCAAGTAAAAAAGCCCGTGGTTAGAAGCTGAGAGTTGTGACATCGCGGGTTAAGCCCGCTGCAACAGCTCCGTGGTCACCTGAGGTAGTGTGTAGGCAAAACAACTGCCACAGCTCCAACCATCGTCCTTGACTTTTGTGTTTGGGTTCCGAAAACGCAGCAGAAGTTTACCAGTCACGCACCAAGAGCAACTGTTTAACCGGCTCGTTTAGGATTTTGCACACTGGAGGTTGCAATATCAAGAGGGACCGGGTAATGTGAACAGTGGTGTGCCATCATTTACTTCCTTCCAGTACCTGGGATCAACAAACGAGTCATTCTAAAAAGAGACAGGGAGAGGATTTATGAAACAGTATTAGAGGAGTGGAAATTGCCGGCAGCAGCTTTTTTTTGCTGCATGCACATGACCTGTCTGACGGTATCTTGCAACGGCCAGCGAATTATTGGCTTTGTATGTAGGCTACGATACTGTCAGGGCGCCAGGATGACGGCTAGAGCTCTCTAACAAATCCTTCAGTTCAGAAGCCTGACCACAAAGCAACGGTCACCAACATTTGTTCCATTTCTAACTCTGGTAATTGTTAGTCTGGCCTCTTTCCACTAAGTAGCCCGGATGCCGCGCGAACACACCCCCGTGTAGCTCAATGGGCCGCAGAGGCACACAATTGGCAAGGTCCATTCTCTTTCAAACCGGGAAATTTTGTTTCAGGCTGAACCTTGAAAATCACCTGTGCACATTGATCCTATCTCTCCTAACCACAAGATCCTTTCTACTGTGTAACATCTCCTCAATTTCTCTTGGTCTGCTCGTCGCATTCAAATGAAATTCTCATACCATGTCAGTTCTCAATCTCTGAATTACATCTTTTCTAGTTGTCACTTCTGGATGTATTGGTGCCACAGTTTCGGCTCGCGATGCTCTGTTTGCCGCCGACATTCCAGAATCTAATATGCAGGATGATGAACAGGCTGTAGACGACAGTGATGAAGATATGGCTGGGCAAGCCCAAATTGCAGAGCCATCAGTTAGCAACGGTACGTCTCGTGTCCCTGCTACCTGTCAACTGTATCTTCATTTGGCCGGTCACATAAACATCGCTCAGGAGCAGCAACGGACACAAACTCGACTAAATCAGGTAGCTCAGTCACTACGCGCATTGAATGCGGAGCGTGCTCGCCCGGAATACCAAACTAAGGTCCCGCTTTCGAAACGAAATGTGGACGAACGACGGGTAAGTTGAGAGCGAGCCAAATAAACGTTGCCTATGGCATTTTATTCTTAAGAAAATACTACAAAACCATGCACAGAAAAAAGTCATTTTGATAGAGTAGGTGCCTCTGGAGAAGGTGCCAGTGTGTCAGGAAAGTTGAAACTGTCAGTGGGGACTATTGATCCTAGCCTTTCAGCATGCTGTCCGCGTATGGTCGTACCCAAGTACTGAACTTTTCTATCGTCTGATCCGTTTAACATTCCCAGTGGCTGACGAATAACCTCCCTCTAATCTAATCCACGAACTGTTTTAATTTGTTCGTTAGTTTTGTTGAAATATCGTTTGTTCTGGTCTTTACCGCCCGCAGTTGTTTCATTTAATATGGCTTTAAATTAGGGATCGTTTGAAGCAACACCAAACCTTCCCAAATAGCTGTCACATAGTGGTTCCGCAATCAGTTTTGTGCTTGCACTGATAGGACTGTACCGGGACAGTCCAAGGAGATGGGGAAAGCTGAAATTCGAAATGTCCCGAAAGCTACAATGGCGAGGCAAGCAGGGCGGTGAGTAAACTGATAGAAAAGGGATGGTTGCAAGTTAAGAATCTAACATGAATTCCTTACTAGGAAAACAGTAACGATAAAGTTGAATAAGGAGTGAACCAGTCTACGGCTTGCAAAATAGCAGATATGCCTTTCCTTGCTTCCTCCTGAATGAGGGCTGTGAATGGTGTTTAGACTGTTCCCATCAGATATGTTTCTTCCAACTTTCCGGTGTTCACCGCACTCTTCGAACCTAATTAATCCAGTTTTCTCATACTCCTTTCTGAAACACCGCGAAAAAGTCTACATATGATCAGAAATGTGTACGACGCGACGTTTTTAATAAAATCGATGAGGCTCGTCTGGGGTGCGACTCGCTCTTCGCCATTGGCCGGTACGGTTTCGTTTCCCGAAGTACCCACTGAAAAATCAAGGTAGTAGCCACTACCTGTCAAAGTACTGATACGTTGAACAAAACATGAGGGATAGCTCATTGATTCACTTCACAAGAATAAGTGGTTTATCGGGTACAGAGAATCATTCCTCGTTGATCGTTACATTGGGTTTTGTGATCGTTACATTGGGTTTTGGGGACAGTTTTGATTCCAAAGTGTCTGCGGTTTAAAATACCCGACTCTTAAGATCTATTGCCTGTTCACCCTATTGTTCTCGTTTCTCGTTCCAGCTCCATGAACTGGAAGTTGAACAGCAACACTTGGAGGATATGCTCTCCAGCCTCGACACAATGGCCGAGTCAGAGAGCACGTCGGGTCACGTTTCCACGCCGCACTTACAAGTCCAGCATCCGTTGTTGCGCGCAGTGGTTTCCCTATCCCCTCACAGAGAGATTTCTCATGAAATTACTGATATCCAGTCCTCGATCGAACAGTACGCGACTGAGGAACTTCTTGGTGGAAAACGGGTAGGTTGTTCTCGAATATATATATATATATATATATATATATATATATTAGTAGCTGGGTGGTTTACTTATCACCGGTTCGTTTGTTGACCTTGGCAATTGGTTTGCAAGCGTTCTGTTACCGTTCGAGGATACATCGTCACTGCCCGATCAGGTGGGCACTTTTGCTATCTGTATTCAAATGATTTCTAGGGGATATGATCAGGCGTATCACGTCGGAGATATCAGTAAACCAACCAACCGCAACCTGGTGATAGCTCTGGAGCGATGACGAAAATCACTGATGGAAATCAATTCCAAAGCTCAGTCACAGTCAACAGCCGCACAACTCGCAGCAACTCTCTATTTCGCTGCGCGATTACGCCCCCATTGGATGGATGTACCAGCGGAACTCCCTGAATGAGAATCCAAGCACACATGTGGAATTATCAAATCTCTGTCTCCCCTACTTGTGCAGGAGAGCTCCTCAACATTCGGTCTGCACCCAAAAGCACATTAGTATGGGGTCAATATCTCCGGTTTTATTGATTGTAATTCGCTAATAGCTCAATTTTTGCGTTTGATTCAAGCGTTCCTGCCGAGACTGCGAATTCTTAACTAGCTTTGACGTGATATCGATCGAATGTAAGCCTATTTACCGGTTCACCTAGCAGTCTGCTCACTCAAATGCTTTGTCAGTCATCACATCCGATGATGTATAGTGATGCGCCATCAAAACATCTTTGTTTAGTTGACAACTGCCACATCACAACAGTCTGAGCATGTTTATCATTCAGCTAAGTGACAAATCAGTGACTGTGTTTTCAGTTTACTGGTGGATGGACAGAGTCTGAAGGAAATGAATAATAAAATAATCGTTCAGTTGTGACACCCTCCCACTTCCCAGCTACCATGCTACCCGAAGGAAGCACGAGGACTGGGATACCGTGAGGTTGCCCAAGTCCTAGAATCAGTCGAGGAGCGAAGGTTAGGTTCCGACCACGGACCTACCGATCAGCACGTCCGCGCCTTAATAACTGAGTTACCTGAAGGAAATTGCTCACTTTAGATCTGTGTACTGGCCATTATCTTCTGTCACCTGAGTAGCTATCACTCACCCTTCGGACGTAGATTGTCGCATGTGTAAACGATTTCCTGCGGCTCCCATTCTTCTGTTGTTTAATTCCCCCCGAGGAAGACCCTCCCACGAATCGACCTATTTAACTAAGGTTTATTGTGGAAAGTCCATCGGTAAATTTGATCAGCATCGTCTGATTGGACCAATTAACCTTGATGTCCAACTGGCCAAACTTTAGGCTCCATTTAGCAACAAGAAATGAGCGAAGAGGACATCCAAGTCTCGCTAACCCAGCAACGATGGACAGTGGGTTTCATCCAGAAATGAGCTCCGCTGTTCCTGAAAATCCCGGATGAATGTGATCTTACATCACTTGGCTAGCTTACAGATGCCCAATGGTGGCGACTGAGCTGTACTCATCGGACAAACGCTGGGATGACGCCGTTCAGCACGTGCGACTAGTTGCACTCAATTCATTTTGACGAGCAACTTGTAGAGCATTCACAAGATAGTCGATAGAGCTAAGTAAGTACTACACTTATCGTTTACACTAACTCCAAGCTCGTTTGCTGTCGGGTGCTCCGTAGACATCCCGAAGTGTTGAAACAGTTGACTACTCAATAGTAGTCAGATATCCGAGGAACTTTGACGCATGGACAAAAACAAGTTGAAAATGTACATACAGAAACCTGATTGTCTGCCAAGCCTCCGTGAAACGACATACGGTTTTCCTTTACCACGTCTTTCTCTTTTTTCCAAATCAAGGAGTAGTTAGTAAAGATGGCATCCAAACAAAATCACACTCGTGACTCGTTCATCTTCGGTTCTTTTCTTTCAGCTAGAATGTCGGGCCCTGGTGAAACAGTGGCTTTCTTGGGTACTTCGACTTGGCGAGATACGCAGCGTCCACGATCAAGTCAACTTTGAGACTCTGTTTCAGTCGTGCCTTAAACAGTGTTTCGAGATCGACGGCCTGTATCTGGCTCGCACCCAAGAACCTAGCCTAGCTGATCTTGCCGCAGCATTCTTTCTACGTTCCTGTTCCAATGCCTCGTGTGCTCACGAACGCGTTCAAAGTTGGTTGGCACGACTAAGAGAGAAATTCCATCAACACACAGGGGTAAGCGTATCGCCTTTGGTTGATTGGATTGTTGATTGTTTCGGAATGAGGTACGCTCTACTGTAAGCCCCAGTGACCGAATTGAGTGCGTTAGGTGGTAGAATTCTGGTGCTACCCTTGTCATCTTTCCCTTCAGGACGTCTCGACATTGGCGGGCCTCCAGAAATCAGGCAGATCAATATGTGCCATTTGTGCAGTCCGCCGGTACTGTGCACAGTTCCCCAACCCGGCATACGGCGTTTGAGGTGCACTGAATTACAAGAGACTTTGGAAAATGAATCCTGAGCGAATAGTACCAATCAGACTGCTCAAAAGAGTACTCCCTCTTCCTAAGCAACGCCTTTGAGGTGTTGCTTAGTTAGGTCAGGCCCAAAACAAAACCAGAGTAAAAAAGGCCTGTGAAAAAACCACACCTTACCACCACTGAGGTTGCACATCCAGTATAAAAACGGTCACTACCAATAATTGAGTACATCGTCAATATTTCACCACAAATATTGAGTTTGGCCAGATAGGTACCACTCCCCTTCACGTCGGAAGCACCATAAGTTGGTGAGCTCCACTGAACAGTTGTCTACCATGTATCCATAAGCAACTTTTCAATAGCTCTATTCTTGTTTATCGTGACGCACCACTTGAGCCCTTTGACGAAACGGCGATGGTCTTGTGGAGTGGTCCTCATTGGCATATAAAACAAGTTTGACAATGTGAGCAGCGCTCAGCTCAACTGATCATGCCTCGTCATGGTCCGTTTTGGATAGATAAGTTCAGCCCGATTGTCAAAAAATGTTTGCAGAAACGCTATCATGCACAGGCCAAACTGGTTCGTATCGTTAGCATCTTCAGTCCTGTTCCAAGTGACGAGGTAACCGCGAGGTTATGAAGTTAATCCAAGCAGATATTCGTGTGTACAATAGCGTGCCAGTTCTGCTCAATGGGACGCTTGAGAAAACACTTTCATACTTCAAGGTGATAGAAATCGTGTGACCGTATCGAGTGGGATCAAACAGGTCCATCTATCGACTTTTCCACAAAAGTAGGGACATACTACATGGGGGTTCAACGTTTCAATACAGCGCTTGATGACGATAAAGTCAACTTTCAGCAAGCCACAAAAATGCGGATGGATAGTTGACTAGGTATAAGGCACTGGCAAGAGTAGGGTATTAACGCGCCTGTCAGTTAACCGTTTGAAGATAGCCCCCTCCCCGTGATCACACCTGGACAGATCAAGGTCACGTTAACTCACTTCAATCCGATTACGAAGAAACCGTACTTGATTGTCGGGGGCGAATAGTTCGTGGACCATTCGGATGTCTAATGGCAAACAACCACTGGTTCTTCAAATGAGCAAGACGCTTTGCGACCGAGGTGGGTGGCAAGGATATCTCATTGAAATAATCTAGGAATGTTGACTAGAAAACAGGTTTTGCACCCAGCGGTACTATCGGCGTCTTCCATTAGAACGCTTCAGTTGTCAAGACACTGCAAAGCCCTAGATCGTGACGGGAACAAGGTCGGCAAACGTTTTGAGTGATACATCATCGTCACCATCGACAATGATGTTTCGCTGCCGTGCAACAGTGATTTATTTGGAAGCCTTATTTTGAAGGAAAGAATAAAATTGGATGAGAATGGGAATTAGCCCCAGCCTACCACAATCATTTTGAGGTGCCTACACCTACAGACACACATTCAGGCAATCGCGATAGAAACCAGTAACAAGAGCACCATTAACATAGATTAGCAGCCATATACTGGAGTGTCTACATCCACGCGCAATGTGGATCACCTGATTTCCACCCTGGAAGCCGAGTCACATCGGCGACACGCAAACTTTTCATAGTTCCTATCATGCCTCTCCGCCGGGTCAGGGTTGGCAACCTCTTTGCTTCTGCCACTCTGAATAGGGCACGGAAAATAGTACTCCCTTCGGCAAACGATGGTTCGGCATGCGTAATAAATGACCTAACAAACGTAGCTTCCGGAGCCGGACACCCTCTCTGATCCAAGTTTCTATTGCGCAACCGAACACCTGAAGATGTCTCGGTTCTGCTGACTAAGGATGCATTTCTCACAGCCATACAACAAAACAGCCCAATACACACGTCCCTTGAGATTCAGGGACATATGGGCTTGACATCATACGTGTCGCCAATCCCTTCCAGGGTGGGGACCGCGTGATCCTCATTGTGCCTGGTTGGAGACACTACAGGATATGGCTGCCAACCGATGTCAGTGGCGTTCTTGCTGTCAGTTTCTATCCAGATTGCCTGAGTGAATGTCTGGAGGTGTAGGCACCTCGGAATGATTGTGGTAAGCTAGCACCGTCCACCTTTACTCTTTTCTTTACAATAAGGCTTTCAAATAAATCATGGTTGTACGGCAGTGAAGCATCAGTGTTGAACACTGATGTCATGCTGTCGATGATGTTGATGTCTCGAATCAGAAAAAACGACCTGAGTCTTGCAGATTCATGCTTTGAGCTCATCTGTCACACTACAATCAGAACTAATAAAACTTCCCTGGATTGTTAGGCGCGTGTTCGGTGACTGCATGTCCAGTAGAATGACCTTACGCTTTATGAGTGCGAAATGCACACCAAAGAGCGGGATGATTTTGGTGAGTTCATCCAAAAACCCCCGTGCCCTTTCCTCATCTTCGAAGACGAGAATGGTATCGAGTACATATTCTAGGTCGACAAGGTTTTCGTCAGAGGCTACTTGAACACCGGGGTTTGAAGACCTTCCAGTATTCGTCTCATTCTCACCAATCACAAATTTAAATAAGAATGGGGATAGCAGACACCCCCTGACGGACGGCGCTTTGTTTAAGTAAGCTTTTGCAGAGTTCTCCGCATACTCCAATGCGTCCGGAATGTTTGAGAAATCAAAGGACGAAATATGTTCACAAACTTCCGGGACATTCCTCGATAGGCGAGTATATTAAGGAGAGCAGACAGAACAGTGATATTGTTAGTCGTTTGTACCCGTGACGTTGTTCTAGAACAAGATGGAGTGTGAAAATTTGGGGAGCGCAACCGCTAGCAGGCCGGAATCCCGCTTGCTCCTCTCGAGTCATGCTTCACGGGCCACCACAAGGCGACGAAGCACAAGTGACCTTTGAATATTACAAACGCATGTGTGGGACCAATCTTGCGCGCTGGCTACTACTGTCCGGGATCACAACTGTAATAGACACAACCCAAATCAAAGATAGTTTAACTTGACAGAAGCGCATGAGCCTTGATGCGCACCGTGGATGTGTAGCTACCCTTTCGCCACATACATGATTGTACAGGTCACCGCCACTCGCTGGATCACGAGATCT
>NW_008751755.1:884854-888906 GCF_000715545.1 Opisthorchis viverrini
AGGGATTTATCGTTTTTCAGGTACATTTTGACGGTAGACAACCGATATCGGATGTGTATCGTGGTTTGTACTATTAGGGAAAAAACTAGATCTTGGGATGAAGGGCTCGACTGTGAGCTGTGTAGTCAAGTTAGTCACGATTGTAGCATGATTTGTGAGTGCAAGAAAAAAATAGATCTCGTGATCCAGCGAGTGGCGGTGACCTGTACAATCATGTATGTGGCGAAAGGGTAGCTACAGATGAAGTTCGTGTAACCCTCAAAACCCTGACTGAAAAAAGTAAGCCTGTCGACGTGTTTGATGTTATCTGTACGCTAGGTTAGGATTAGGTTGCCTCCATTTTCTCATTTGCATCCTTTAAAACTCCATCCGGATTCCCTCCAAAAGCACCAATCATCCGTATATCATATGCATATCGTTTACCAAACTCATACGTTTTCCTTCTATTCTCTTCCAGGTAACTGACCTCTTCCCACAATCAATGTGATGACCAAGTGTTACGAAATGAATAAAATAAGAACCGGTTGTATGCAAATCTTCTTTTGGCTAAACGATTCCCGGGCTGTGTATACACTGTGGTGGCCTAGCTATCATCAGTTCGTGTCACTGCTAGCGGCGGTCTCTTCTTTTGGGTCGATCTGTTTTTTCACTACCGTCTTCTTTTTAGTAGGATCAGCCAACAGTCTGCGGTCCAGCTCGAATTCGTAAGTGAATTCTGGCGTTGTGTCAACTGCTTCTCCATCTGGTGGTTCATAGTCTTCCGGACAATCGACCAGACCCCCGTGGATTCTAGGCGCTGTGTAGTAGGGTCCCTTGATTTTTCCCAGGATGTCTTGCACACAATCGCCTTCAGTCGTGCACGTAGTGGGTAAATAGAACGGTTGAATAGCGGCCTTGTACAGCTCCGGGGATGTCAAATAGAGCCAATCGAGAGCTCTCTGTTGCGCCCGCATGGCACGAGAAAACTGCTGAGACTCAGTTCTTGCCACATTTGTTTGATAACGACCCCATTGTTTTAACAGAACCGCACGTCGGTCAATTTCGTTTTCACTAAGGTCCACTGGTTGTCGCCTGCGCGATCTAAAACAGCGGAAAAAAGGTTGTTTCGTTGGCGACCATATAGCCTGCTTGGTTTGCAGTACAAAGCGAGAAGCACTGTGACTTACTCTAGCTCTTTGAGTAATTTACGATCGCCCTCCAGTTCCGCAACTGGTTTCAGCTGACGTTGTTGGCGATTGAATCGCTTGATTTCCTTTTCGATTTTTCTAGTCCTTCTGCGCAAACGATTCTGTTCAATCAACGGGTCTATCCGTTTTTTCTTCTTAAGTGGTTCGGCACTGAGTGTGACCATGGATAAACTCATTATTCAACTTACTAGGCAACCGCGGAGGTGTGTATCATAGAAGGAAAGAGTTGCACGGTGCGAAGGAGAGTTGGTTGTTGAGCAAGCACCAGACTAAGTATCGCCATAATCGGACCAAATAAACAGCTTACCGGGACAGTAGGCTCAGCATCACGATTTCAAAGGAATTTTCATACTCTTTATCAGGTAGGCTGAAACAGAAGAAACAGTAGGCTATCACGATTTCAAAGGAATTTTCATACTCTTTATCAGGTAGACTGAAACAGAAGAAGAGAGGATAAACACAACTGTTGTGTCTGATACTACTATGTTGGCCTTTCGCGTTCGTTCTTTTGCCTACCACGGTATACCAAAAGTACGGTGGATTGAGGTGGCTCTTTGGACATAAAGGAAGAGTGATCAGGCTATAATCTAAAAGGCGAAGCTAGACACCAGGGCAAGGAGTATCGGTCCAAAAACACTCCATTCTGATTGGCCCATATTCTGACCAGTCAGGAGTGCTTTCTGTTGGTCTGTCCAATCAATGTGATGGTTGATTGCCCTGAGCGGCTGGACTCAACTAGATGAGTAAACATGGGAATCCGCTTACGGCTCCGAGGTTACTTTTTGAGCGTTTGCATATTCCGCTTTCATCAGCCATTGGCACAGCAAAAAAACGTAGTTGCAGCTGCTAAGGTTTCACTTGTCGAGCATAACGAGAATAAGGCGATGACAGCTGAGTTGTTGCTTGTCCGATTGAGCAGGACTTGTGGTGCTACGAATCGAGCGACGTGGTTTTGATGTGCGACCATCAGTGGCCACATCTACCATGTTCGCCAACCGTCCCGAGGTCTACGACCAAGAAGAAAGGACGCGACTCATGGGCGGCAATATACCTCCAATGCATGCTGCTGACTAATCCAGTAGTCCAATTGCCAACGCCAGTGAGTTGACTGGTAAGGGCTTCCACGCTTCACCGTCAAGGCATAAATTGCTCCATCCGATAGACGGCTGGACGAGAGGGGCTCTGCTCTGGTCCTCTGATTTGCGGAGTACGTGGAACAACCCGCTTAACCTATGGATATTGCCCATTTGATCTATCCAGAGGAAGTTTCTTTCCTCAAGAATCACATGGCGTACTGATCCAATGTGCCCGGATGCACACAATGAATCAGGGGCATCCACGGTCCAACACGGACCCTCAAGCAGGAGCCACGTCTCTGAGCGCATATCAAGCCGCGGTGGTGCACACCCTGCTTTCGGCAGCCAAGATGACGTCACGTCGACGTCCCGATTCAGAAGTTACCTTTGCCATAGGTCATTCCGTCGGAGTTTATGAAGTTGTTTAAACAGATAACTTTATCTACAACATCGATCATTTCACCCACAAACAGGGTTCGGGTTTGGTCCCATCCAGTATTTTAGTACAGTCTTACATTTTCCAGGCATGAGGCGCACGTCAAACCGTGCAACAATATCAGACCATTAGCGTACTCAAGTCTGTGGATGAACATCCTGAGAACATTTCGGTCTCCGAGCCGTTAGAGACGGCTACATAAGATTTAATCAGCAGGTTGATTACGAAGCTGAGGAGAAAGGGCAACGAAATTTGCCCTTGAGTGAGGTCACTGGACCTAACCACTCCACCGTCTCGAAGCAAATAACTTAGAATCAGACGATATATTCCACGGAGAAGCGAACTGTTGCAAAGGGCCCACACAACACCGTGATCCTACTCAAGCTGTGTACTTAAGAATGAACAAAAATCTTGTATTGAAGCTGTTCACTAGCAACCCATTGTCACCATCGCCAACATTCAACACAGTTTCTCTGCCGTACAACCATCTTTTATCTTAGTATTAGCTTAACCCAATCATTCCGAGGTGCCTACACCTCCAGACATACATTCAAGCAATTTAGATGGAAAGTGACAACAAGAACGCCATTGACGTAGACTAGCGGATATACATGGTAGCACCTACAACCAGAAGCAGTGGTGATCACCCGATTCCCGTCCTAAAGGGCGATTAGCAACCCAGACTTTTCATAACTTCTTTCATGCCCCTTTCGAAATGTCAAGAGTTGGCCACCCCACTGCTTCCGCCACTCTGAATTGAGCACGAAAAACAGCTACCCCTTCTGCATGCGTAGTAAATGGCTTAAGGAACGCAGCTTCTGGTGCTGGACACATTCGGCAATGCAGGTCCTTGTCACAATCCAAAACTCGCCCTCTAATTGCCCTGTTACGAATTCGCCGAAACCAACCTACATCAACTATGGTTTGGAGATAACGGCTGTCGAATACCTGAAGACGTTTCAGTTCCATTGGCCGAAGGTCCGTGTCTCGCAACAATACGACAAAACAGCCCGTATTGCAGTCTGATACACACGTCTCTTGAGATCCAGGAATATACCGCTTTGTGTCTCAAATTAGCGGAAGCTACCCGGGCCTTGCAGCTTCGTACATCGACACTAAAGTTGGAACTAATACAACTTCCAAGATAGGTAAAACGATCCACAACTTTGAGTGTCTCTCCCTGGATTGTAACTGGCATGTTCAGTAACTGCATATTCAGAAGTATGACTTTACAGTTTGCGGGTGCAAAGTGCATCCCAAAGAACGGGATGGTTTTGGTCAGTTTATCCAAAAACACCTGAGCCTTCCCCCTTAGAAGACGAGAACGATGCCTTTATATTCCGGATCAACAAG
>NW_008751755.1:891448-891968 GCF_000715545.1 Opisthorchis viverrini
GGATGGGCAGGAGATTAGGTACGGAGCGGTTAAGTGATTGGCAGCTAAATGAATCAGGACTGTGGGGAGGAGTCAGTGAGTGAAGACCTGCAGTAAGGAATGATACTTCCTGGTTGCCCAAGCCTAAGAAGGGGGTTTGGTTGAATTACCTCACTTTGAGCCTTTGACTCAAAAGCATGCCCCACAATGTATTGGAGGGATGTAGGGTTTTGTTCGTGGAATACCCAGCCTTAAACTCAAAAGTCGGAACCACGAGGCAGCGTTCGCTAGGGTTTTCTAAGAATACTCTTCCCACAACCAGTGACTGAATAACCTGACTCAGATGGTTGAAAGGGGGCGGCCCGGCCCGCTGATAATCATCATCATCATCATCATCAAAGATAGCAACATCAGTGTTAGCACTGATGCTTCACTGCCGCACAACCATAAGCTTTGTCTAGTTATATATATAATTGTATTAAAAGCCCTACAGTGAAGAGAAGAGAAAGCGTGGGGGAGGGAGGGGACCTAGTGCTGGCCT
>NW_008751755.1:892067-895393 GCF_000715545.1 Opisthorchis viverrini
GCAAGGGCCCCAGCCAAGCCCAGACGGGGGCGCGGGGACCCAATTCTAGAAGCCGCACAACACCAACCACACTCAAACTCTTCGTGATCTCTTTGAGGCCTTTCTGCCAAGTCATGCGCTGTCCACCTCGCGGTTTNCACACCCTGCTTTCGGCAGCCAAGATGACATCACGTCGACGTCCCGATTCAGAAGTTACTTTTGCCACACGTCATTCCGTCGGAGTTTATAAAGTTGTTTAAACAGATAACTTTATCTGCAACATCGATCATTTCACCCACAAACAGGGTTCGGGTTTGGTCCCATCCAGTATTTTAGTACAGTCTTACATTTTCCAGGCATGAGGCGCACGTCAAACCGTGCAACGATATCAGACCATTAGCGTACTCAAGTCTGTGGACGAACATCCTGAGAACATTTCGGTCTCCGAGCCGTTAGAGACGGCTACATAAGATTTAATCAGCAGGTTGATTACGAAGCTGAGGAGAAAGGGCAACGAAATTTGCCCTTGAGTGAGGTCACTGGACCTAACCACTCCACCGTCTCGAAGCAAATAACTTAGAATCAGACGATATATTCCACGGAGAAGCGAACTGTTGCAAAGGGCCCACACAACACCGTGATCCTACTCAAGCTGTGTACTTAAGAATGAACAAAAATCTTGTATTGAAGCTGTTCACTAGCAACCCATTGTCACCATCGCCAACATTCAACACAGTTCCTCTGCCGTACAACCATCTTTTATCTTAGTATTAGCTTAACCCAATCATTCCGAGGTGCCTACACCTCCAGACATACATTCAAGCAATTTAGATTGAAAGTGACAACAAGAACGCCATTGACGTAGACTAGCGGATATACATGGTATCACCTACAACCAGAAGCAGTGGTGNCCGATTCCCGTCCTAGAGGGCCATTAGCAACCCAGACTTTTCATAACTTCTTTCATGCCCCTTTGTAATGTCAAGAGTTGGCCACCCCACTGCTTCCGCCACTCTGAATTGAGCACGAAAAACAGCTACCCCTTCTGCATGCGTAGTAAATGGCTTAAGGAACGCAGCTTCTGGTGCTGGACACATTCGGCAATGCAGGTCCTTGTCACAATCGAAAACTCGCCCTCTAATTGCCCTGTTACGAATTCGCCGAAACCAACCTACATCAACTATGGTTTGGAGATAACGGCTGTCGAATACCTGAAGACGTTTCAGTTCCATTGGCCGAAGGTCCGTGTCTCGCAACAATACGACAAAACAGCCCGTATTGCAGTCTGATACACACGTCTCTTGAGATCCAGGAATATACCGCTTTGTGTCTCAAATTAGCGGAAGCTACCCGGGCCTTGCAGCTTCGTACATCGACACTAAAGTTGGAACTAATACAACTTCCAAGATAGGTAAAACGATCCACAACTTTGAGTGTCTCTCCCTGGATTGTAACTGGCATGTTCAGTAACTGCATATTCAGAAGTATGACTTTACAGTTTGCGGGTGCAAAGTGCATCCCAAAGAACGGGATGGTTTTGGTCAGTTTATCCAAAAACACCTGAGCCTTCCCCCTTAGAAGACGAGAACGATGCCTTTATATTCCGGATCAACAAGGTTTATCTCAGCAGCTCTTTGAAAGCCCTGGTTTTGGAGACTCTTCTCGGTTCCTCTCACTTTCTCGTTCATCATAAGATGGTGTGAATGAAGAAAATGAACACCCCTGACACAAGCTCTTTGAGGGCTCCCCATATACTTTCACACCCGTAAGTCTCAGACTGCGAATAATTTATTACGTTCACAAACTTCCTAAGCATTCTTCACCAGGCAAGTGCCAAGTAGAATATATCGGCCAACCGAACCAAATGCGACTTGTAAATACAGGGATACTAAAACTGTGGGTCGTTTATAGGTATGGCGCTGTTCTAGCACCTCACGACTAGCATCATCAGAGACAGCAACACCAGTGCTGAAACCAGTGTGTCACTGCGGCAAAAACATACAATTTATTTAATTATATTTGAGGCCTTAGGGTGAAAAGAAGAGTGGGTGGGGAAGGGGCCTGTTGCCAACCTATCACAAGCATTCTGAGGTGCGTACACCTCCGAGAGCTCAATCGGACAATCCGAAAAGAAACCGACAACACAAACACCACTGGCATAGATTAGCTGCCATTTCTTGCAATACCTCCAGCCAAGCGCAGGAGGCGTCACTGGGACCCAGTCGTGGAGAAAGTACTGTATTAACGGCATACAAACTCTTCGTAATCTATTTTACACCATTCTGCCAACTCACACTTTCCACCTCACGGTTTGCTCTATTCTAAAGGATGCAGGGAGAATAACACTCGTTTCAATAGACGGTGTTTCGGCATATGCAGAGTCGTCGTCGCCGAGTCATCGTACTCGTCGGTGCTGGATGTTTTCCGCGACTGAAGTACCTCTGCAAAACCAAATACTCGGTTCGTGATTAACTCGTTAGGAATTCCCAGACGCCGACACCAGCAGCGCTTTTGAGACATTGGTGGTCAAAAACCTGTCCGCAGAAGCCATGTCTCGCAACCATACGACACTGCGGCCCTTACTGTTGCCTGAAACACGCGACCTCTTGGATCTAGTGATGTGCCTTCCTGACGCCACAGGTGGCGCAAATTAGTAAACGTGATTCGCGGCTTTGAGATTCACGCACCGATTCTATCAGAAACACTTCCGTCAGAGCTAACACAACTACCGGGATATGCCCCGAACTAAAACATTATCCTTGTCGTGGTGGTCTGGATTTATTGCTGCAATGGCTTTGTGGGATACACGGAGTGGAGCTCAGTTCTCCATGGTCCAACCATGCCAGGAAACCCAACGTGGAACAAACCGACGGAGGAAACCGAATCCCCGTAATGCGAGAAAGGCGGTCTGGAGGCAAAGTCGTACTGTCTTCGAGTGGCATGACAACTAGGTACATTGGGGTGTTACAGCTGAACGATTATCCTATGAGAAGTAGAGCGGACGAGTGCATAGTCGGAGTCCACGCTGGCATTCCAGAGGCAGCGTCAAGTAGTGGTCGGCCTTCGTCAATTGTAAGTGACACGATGTGGTCCAGTTGGATTCGGGGCTGCTTCGTTGATGAGCAAGATCACTCAGCACAATACGTAACACAGTGTACTCAGCTACAGCGACCTCTGCACATCGGGAATCTGGAAGAGAGTGAAGTTCAATACAGTACTTGTGTCTTGTACCTTTTTTCTGATATCCATTGTGCGATCAGGAGCCATTGTTCTCCTACTTGTTTCGGCGTATGGACAATAAAGACAGCTAAGTAGACCGGCTTTTGGGGTTTGAACACGTAAGTCGA
>NW_008751755.1:898514-943995 GCF_000715545.1 Opisthorchis viverrini
AGACGCTCCTGCTTTGAGAAGCGCCTTGGATACTTTTTCCCAGTGGCTGTTTATATCCGACATCTTACCGTCCGGCAGGCATTCGAGAAGCTGGTTCTGATAGTTTTGTTTGACTTCTGGGTCCACTAGCTTCTCAATGGCCAAGCGAGGTGTGCGCATTTTGCGTACACCTGAAAAGCGCAATGAAAAACAGCAGCGTACAAGTGCATGGTCGGAGCCCACGCCGGTGTCCCAGAAGGAGTGGCAGGCGGGGATTGACCCTCGCCACCGATAACTGACGGCGATGTGGATTCGGCGCTGGTTTGATGGTGAGCACCACGTTGTTAAGCGATTTCCGCTGTTCCGGAAATTCGTACTGCAAAGGAACAGCCTGTGATCGGCACACATCTGAAGTAAGCGATCTCCGTTGTCCTTGCGTCTAGTGTCCAAACGAAAACGACCACCCAATCGGGCCTCAGCAGCGCTTAGGCTAACTACCTGGGCGATCGGAGTGTGTGGGTTTAAGGGTCGACTGTTTCTGAACTATTGTCATGGTTGTTTTCTGCTTATTATTGTAATCACCCTATATACTCGTTTTTAACGCACATTTCAGCTCATTTCAGCTTGTTCTTGGACGAATGAAGCGTTATTTATTCTCCATAATCCGAATGCTCTTCTAACTCAGCCTCGGACGCATTTTAAACGTCTTCCTAAAAAGGAAGGCAGCATCGCTGCTTGCATAAATATGGATATACTGGTCATTTGAAAGAAACGCCTTACTGCCAGCAGACCTATCGCACAGGACAAGGACCACCTTATAGTACGGTTTCCCGCATTAAGGGGATTCGGTTTTCCCCGTCGGTCTGCTCTATGTTGGCTTTCCTGGCATGGTTGAACCTTGGGAAACTGAGCTCCACCCAATAAACCGATCGGTTGTAGCACCCTTTCGGTGTCTAGCTGTCATGCTACACACAGGCACGAGGGCTGGGATACTGCCAGGTCGCCCAAGCCTAGACAGGGGAAGTTGAGAGGCAGAGATCGGGTTCGAACCACGGACCTTCCGGTCAGTAAATTCGCGCTCTAACCACTTGGGCCATCTCGCCCCGCAATCATAATAGGAAGAGCAGCCAGACGAAGAGCGGCGAACCCCTGTACTAAGAAAGGCGTAGTATCAGACACTCGGGAGGGAAATTCGATGGAGTTGTGAAAGTCGTAGCGTTTCCTCCAAGTGCCCGGCATGTTGGTACTTATGGAAGCAGCTATGCTACCTTTCACAAAAAGAGGACCGATTAGAAAGTTTCGACTCTAAAAACCTCACAATCCCATCAGCCACGGTTGACTGTGGCCATCTAGGAATTATCCCGTGAGGTCGAAGGACAATTAACAACCATCAAGAGCCCGACGTGGTCTCAAGCGCATCTAATGTATATAATAGCATCAACGGTGAGATACCAATAATTCACTCCCTGTACTCTCAGGCTCGGCCCGTCCCCTGTAGCCGAGAAGGTCAGACTATCCACTCAGGCTAAATGAAGGGTCTTCTATATCCTTCCAGTATTTTGTGGGTCACACCGTTAAGCATAGGGCTCCATTGAATCCTCTTCCTCGGCCTGGGCAACTGAAAGTATATTTTGCCCGCACACTTTGTTCACGAATTCCCTGCTCAACCCCTTCCCGCCCTGCATGCGGTTGTCGCTGTATCACTTGAACGTCAGTTATCTGACCCAATTGCCTTACGCACCCCGTTGTTCTTCAACAATAAACAAAATAACACTTCAAGATCTACGATTTACCACCTACATAAGAGCTTTTAACCATCCGAACTCTGTGTCAATTGGCGAACGGTCAGTGCTCGCAGAGTTGTAATAGTAACAGTTTGAATAGTTTCTTCTTGTCTTTATAAAGGGCTGTCTCAAGGTACTTTACCTTTTGATGAACCGAATTCCGCCAGACGTCAAACCAAGGGCCGACATGCGAGTTGCATCACAGTCTGCAAGAGGGACCCGCTGGGGACAACCGAAACCCATGATGTCGATTTCAGCAGAGCAACTCTAAGTATTTTCACAAAAGCAGGCAAAACTTCAGGACCTCGCGCAAACATCGGCCTAACAAACACACGCAAGCAGACGTCATGAGAGCCACATTCATAATGAAATCACTCAGTAGGCCAAATTTGTCACATTGTACTGACGGTCGCTATATTTACAGCCAAACCGGAGACCAGTCGACGCATACGCGACAAAGCGGCCATTCAGCTCGTTACACCGACTCTGGTGTCCCTCTCACTTCAGTCCATCTTGAGGAAGCCTGCCGGCAGTTCAAAGTTGTACCCACGGTCCCCATCCTTCAATCCACAGCCCAATGAGCACACCCAGCGTTCAACTGCCTATGAAACGTCAAGAGGACGATACTTGCAGAAAGGACACTACAGCGTGCACATGAGGGCGAGGTGTTAATTGGGGGATATCGTGGTTACTATCGAAAGCGGGCGCCAGATAGATTACTGCGTCAATCACACGGATCAAGTCAGATCCAAGACACAGCCACCCCGTACGAATCAGCTTCATACAACATACTGTGGCCCCACAATCGAACCGGGTCGCACATATCTATGGATAACCATACATCCCAAATGGACAGGTGCCTCGTCCGTGGTACCTGTAATAGGGGAACAGAGGGGGGAGTGGCACACAAAATGTCATATGATAGGCATACAATCAGGTACAGTCGGGTTTCAAATGCGTTACACAAGAGCCGTTTAAAACGACCGGACACCACGCTATTCGCAAGTCCGTTCGGACCAAACACATTTACAGCCTGATTGGTCGGAGTGTCAGCCAATCAGAGTTGAGAGTTCCTCTCGGCCCCTCTCGCTTTACTCTAGCGTGACTCTATGAGATATTCAGTAATAACCCTAAAGAAGACTGTCCTAGGAGACTGTTTTTTGATACCTCAAAGTGAGCGGAACAGAAGGCAATGGACCGACACAGAAGTTGCGTTGCCGCCCAGAGGACACAACAGCTCCCTAAAGCTGGCAGCTTATAACTTTCAAGTTCTGAAACAAGGAGGACAGCGGACTACTGTTCCCTGTGGGCTGGACTTCTTTACTGTTGAAATGGGGGTTCAAAGCCCAGTCGCTGAGCCAAACTCTCCTCGGTTTCCATGAGCCTTTGATTGCGCACTTCATTGCATCCACAAGCTGCCGTTTCTGCTCTTCCTGCTGGAGTCGGCATTGTTCTAAGCCATTGAGCCGAACGGTCTCCCGTTGAACGGTTGACAGTAGCATCAGCGCTCCTCGCCTGCTAGACGCCCGTGAGAATTCCACGCATCTCGCTCTCTCACCGAGAAGCTTTCGAACCCTGATGTAAACCAACTCTCCCTTTCCTGCAAGACATCCTCTAATGGTAACGTTTACTAGTGTAACGGTGGTACTACTGGTGGGGAGGCACGTCAGTAGTATGTGTTGTTCGTGGAATTTCGCTTTGCGTCTTTTGAAATGGGGAGGTCTGTTGCGGAATCTTTGTAACATTAGCTTGGATTTGAGCGATGAATGATTGCAGTCGATGAATATACAGGAAAGTTCAAGAAGGCGCATTCAGTTTTTGTAAATAAGATGCAAATGAGAGTTTTGCTTCCCTGTCCAATGGTCTGTAGCCGGTCAGTTGGCATTTCTTAATAGATAACTCCGCAGCGAAGGCCTTCTTCCATTCACTAGTAGGTGCTGTCAGTGACTCTGAAGGGATATCGGGCATTCCGCTTGTAAACTGGCTTTGAGTGGTACAACCCAGCGTACTGTCAGGCTTCTGATAAAAGGTGCATCTCTGTTGATCGAGAAGCTGAGTGAATGGGGAGGGATGACGTAAGCATTAAACTTTTCAGATCTGTCTTAAACCTTCTACCTGACACGTACGACGGGCCTGAAGAAGTCCTCATTGAGCGAACCAAACACCGTTACAGAGTTTACCTTTCCTATATAAAATGAGAATAATATAAATTGTTGGGTCAAACCTTTTCAAGACCGATTTAACCGCCATCTGCGATTGCTCGGCCTGGTTATTAAATGGCATCGCAGCGGGCAGTAGAGCCCTCGAGGACTTAGGAAATTGGCAAACGCCTTTTGTTCCTCAGGTAACACCGAAATGCTGGTCCGGAAGGGCTCCCAGCTGATCAGAAATAGGGTGAAATCCCTAATCAAGTGTCTGTCTAACTCATTTGACTCTGTCAGGGAGGAAGAGGTTGTCTTAACAGAATGGGGTGTGTCGATAATGGTGTCCATTTTAGAAATTGTCGCCAGGATGGATTGTGGCAATCGCAGGGGAGTTAGTTTGCTTCTTGTTGTAACATTTCGCATCTCTGAAGTTTTTAAACACCGTCACCTGTTTCCAACCATGCACCTGTGCGCGCATGTTTATACGTGGAGCTCCTCAAAATTTGCCTACATATAGCAGTGTCCAACAAGGTCTTTAAGTTCCTCCATGTATCTAATTCCGTTATTACTGAGGCAGTGAGATGAATGTTGGAGTCTTTAAGCGCCCAGGGCAAGAACATTATCAAGAACATTATTGACCTGGAGTAGACAGTCTTTTCTGTTTTCATTTTTGAAGGACGTTAGAAGGAGCTAACATTAATTGAAAAACGGACCAAATCCGTCCAGTCCGCCTACACGTGCCTCGCGATCACAAAGTGCAGTAACGCTAAAGGCGTACGTCATTTGACGTGCCCGTAAGTATTTAAGGCAGTGCGGAGCGCAATGCAAATCTAGAAGATATCGTAGTAGCAGTGCAACAGAACCAGTTAGCGCATAGGATCCCCGGAACGGATGTGCTTTCGTCGGTGTACGCTATTTCTAACATCAAGAAGGCGCTTTGGATGGCTTCAAAGGACGTATTCATCAAACCGTTGTTGTTCGTCCACCACATAGTGTACTTCATACGGGAGTCTGGGACATCTTGAGGTATCCGACCACCGAAAATATGGATGCCAACGGCTGACGCCAACCAATTCGCAGGGAAGTTATCAGAAAATGGATTCTTGGTGAAACAGCCGACATTACACCAAGAGATTCATCTGCGAATTGCTATAACAGAGCCATGTCGTGGTACGTTTTACTGAGACAAGAGATTCCTCTGCTGCCTATTTCAGATTGTGCTCAACCTGAAGATGGTCAGACTTTGACATCGTAGAGGGGAAGGAGGGGCGTTACTCAGATTTTAAGTGCTGCAAGTGCGTTGGCCTTCTAGAGTGGGGTCTGCAAGCCTCTCTCTGTTTGACCAGAGAAGCCGGACCATGTGGCGACTGACTGACGTCTGAGGCTTTAACGTTTGGAGTCTCCAACCAGATTTTCTGACCGAGTGTCTGGGATGTTGGCAACTCGGGTATTCGTGGTGGGCTGGTACCAATTTCTCCCTCTCCCCCATTCCTTCTTCCGACTGGGGAAACAATGAGAATCGATTTCGGTGAGGTTATGAAAGTAAAGCACCGTTGTTCTCAGCTTATAAGGCCGTCAGCGATTATTTCAAGGACAATAAGCTGGCTTGCTTACGTGACAAGTATGCCCGTTTATCAACCGCTTCGGAAGCCTAACATAATACAAGTATGCAGGGAGTAGCTGCGAGTCGAAAGATGTCAAGGAACGATTTGGCAGAAATATACAAATTTCGCTATCAGGAAGCATTACTGCGCTGGTCACTGCTGCCTTTGCGGATAAGGATCTTGAGAGGTGATATATCAATCAGCATACACGGTCCGTTTGTAGCACTTGTAAACTGCTCTTTTTCATGCTCAGTATAATCTCCTTTTTCCCCATCATTATCAGTCACATCGCTGTACAAAAGTTCGTTTTACTGAAATACAACCGCTACCGCCCGCTCGTTGGCTCCAACGTGACTTTGAGACTTTTGCTGAGTGACTGTTGTTGTGACCGCCGGTTGGCAATATTCGACTGCTACTAACACTAAACGTGGACAAACATTTCAACTACAAACACTGGACTAATATATTCACAATTGTGGATTAATATTTCGTCGCCGGAGATCTGGAATACCAGGAAGATAGAACTATTCTTGGTGTGGTGGTTCAACGGAATACGGAACTACGGAATCTCCTATTTTGAACTGAGTCAACATTTACTTTTATCTGGCTTACATTATTAATTTGTTCAGTTCACTAGAGACTCCATAGGGCCGTTAACCACTACACGTTCACATGCATGATTCTGATTCGTCGCGCTGAATGAACAGACCCCAACCCAAATCGCATGTGCTTCACTCTTGATTTGCCCATCAATGTTATCTCCCACCTCCGTTGTGGGGCTGCTTATCGTGATCTTCTTAGGTTATCGGTAAACGAATTTTTGACAGCAATGACGACTGAGCAATATATATACAGTTTACAGTTGAAGATGTTGATTATTTCCCCAACTGTATGTCAATTTAGGTTTTCATTTGATTCCACATATGATGTGGCCCTCATCAAATGTGTGAAAAGAAATCAATAAACCCTTCTTCAAAATGCTCGGTGACTTCTCCACCTATGTCAATTTAGGTTTTCATTTGATTCCACGTATGATGTGGCCCTCATCAAATGTGTCAAAAGAACTCAATAAACCGTTCTTCAAAATGCTCGGTGACTTCTGCACCAAGAAACGCTGCTTTTGGTTTGCTTCGCTGACAGCTGGCCGGTGGTCCGGTTTGGCCAGTTTGCTAAAACCGTTTCCAAGGACAAACCTGGTGGTCCTTCGGCAAACGGCTCTATCGGTCCTCGCATTTCTCAATTTTCAGTGTCAGGCGGGGTGTCACTTGTTTTGCCCCCCCCTCGCATTTTGTATTAACCCGCCGTATCCAAATCCTAAACATCTTTCCTCAGCTTGTTACGTTTTCAAGAAGAAAAAAATACAGGGTGCCTGTTTTTCCCTGCGCGTATCAGTTTATGCGTGACCGCGACTAAACAAAATTTAAATGGAATAAACGGACAGAGATATATACTAGAACAGTTAACATGAAAGAAACGTTCTGAGAGGTTGAAGTTCCATCCCCGGAGAATATCGCTGAAAATGCACATTGACAGCTGCTCACTTCTTGCGTACTGGGTCGGCAACTCCGCTGGCATATTCAAGGTGCCCTTCTAAAGGAAGCAGCACACTTCAAAAATGCAGGAACCCAACGCGGGTTAATGTACAGCAGATCACCGAAAAATAACGAGGGTCTCTTGGGATAGTTCTTCTGGATGTTGTGAGAAGTTTCAGATATCTAAATCTCCTCTAGCATCGAGCATCGTGATCTCCATTGTACAATTTTTACCGTGAATAGTAGTCAACTACTGCTGCGACGAAACTGGATAGCGCGAATTCTGTGCCGTTAGACTATATTCGTGGCATCAGTGGGGGATCACCGACAGGCCAGTTTCTTCAGACAACCGATTGACAGGTTAACCGGAGGAACTTGCTGTGAGCCGGCTACGCTGGAGACGTTTTGAAGCCTAGTTCAGGGTTCAAGGTTCTAGGCTTACCACTTCATCAACAGACAGATACTGAATTCGAGGGGTCATTGACTAAAACGTTGTTCCTTTCGACAGAATACACTAATGGGGTTAACAAACCTTCTCTCTTGAACTGAACGTGAACCGATGCAAGTAAGTCCTAAATACTCTCATCAATGCCTACGTGATAGCTTACTTCATTGTTGATGGTTTCCAGAAGTACTGTATTTTGATCTACATAAATTGTATTGTCAAGGAAATACAAATAGTACTATTTTCGTCTGTTAAGTGATACCTGTTGGTGCTGGATCCGATCAACATAGACCATTTGCACTGGTCGGGCATGAGTACTATGGCAATATCGCAGTTAAACTGGCTTCAGCTTAATCCCACAAGTGGCAGTTACTCAAGGAAAGGCAAAACAGTGAGGTCAGGGCGAAAACAACCAGCAGACATAATACCGTAATCGTATTATAGGGCAGTTTACGCAGTAGGAATAGGTCACTGAAATATTTCTCGCAGGCGACCAGCACAATCAATGGCTGTTAGATGTCCCCGAAGAAATCCCAACGTCTTTTCCGTGCCTTATGGGTGAGACTTTTGAGTCAGAGGGTCAACATGGGTACACTATCGGGTAGGAATCACAAGTATATTTTCAAATGCTTCTGAATTAAGCCAAAAAAACGAACACCGAGTATTTTGTTGATTGATCTCTCCTCAGTACAATGAGGATGTGTCATCTGTTCGGGAGGGGGGTTTGTTTGCACTGACTCAAAGATTCCTGCTCACTGTGTACTTGGTTACTAGTCGACTGTGCTTGCCGAAACATGTTTGTGATCAAGGAACAATCTTATTAATTTCCTCAAAGCGTATCTACAAGTTGTGATACACTTGAAACAGTAAGTCATCCATTCTGCGCACTGCGCGCTGGCCATTGTTTTTGAACACGATGGCAGTCGGTCGTCCTGGGTCATTACTACACAATATGCCACTTCGGATAAATCTATGCACCAAATGGAAACGACACTCATTGGATAGCTGTGCAAAGTTTGGACCTGTTGTAAATTGAGAAGCAGCCCTTAATACAAGAAATTTAACAAAACCTCTTTCCAACCATTGAGTGGTGAAGACCTGACAAGAAGGCAGCAATGCCTACAAAGGTTTCAGTGTGTCCACTGGAGCAGGAATGCCAATAAGAGCCCCCGATCCACTGAGGCTTCTTTGATGAAAACCGAGTGCATACTTTTCAAAAGGGCTTGGAAACAATCGGTAGTTTTTATCAAACCAAATGAGCAGACCATCAAGTTGATCAAGTTTTAAGGCAGACGAAAAACCATCGGTAAGATATCTTCAAATCGCCGCACCAGATCAGTGGTGAGTGCCAGTTAACGGCTGTTGTTGGCTGTCGTGGTCGCCAAACCGTTACACTTAAGGGTTGGGGAGTTTCAAATTATTTCAATTATCTTCCAATTCAGGTGCTTCAATGGATGATTCATCGTGAGTGTCACTGGCAGATTTCTTTGAACTTCATGGGCTTGTGTGTGTTACGACAATTTACCTGGGGGAGGGGAAGTGGGTGATAACTACTCCCCCTTCTGGTAACTGCATACCGACATGTGTCAGCTCGACTGATTCACAGGCGTTCTCCACACGCTTTCCAATTCAACGCCTATTCCGTGCAGAGTTGTTAAAATGTGTCCTGGAACAACATCCCTATGCATATATTTTAGATGAACCTTGAGGCATAATCACTCATAGTCATCCGTACACTGGAAAGACATAAGTGGAGTTATTCCAAACAATGTATGCATCCTGCGTAAACTTTGGCACGAATTATGGATAATATTTCAGAGCGCCAGTAGTCAGGATAAACTACAGAGCATGCTTAGTAAGAGAGATTGACGCTCACCCGTCAATCCCGGGATCCATACCACGTTGTCACATGTGTTGACTGGCTTTCCGAAACAATGACTTCTTAGTTGGAAGTTTCACTAGTTGGATGAATCTTATTGTTCTACTGATCTAGTTACAGCTCATTAATAGCATGAGGAAATTTTGGAATTTTAGCGGAGATTTCGTCCTGTAAGTGAAGATACTCTATGCTGAAAAGCCGAGAAGCACTGTGGGATGCGCGCTGTCGATGATTCCCGATGATGGGGCATCAGACTGGTACAATGCTTTTCGGTTTCTCAGGAGGAAATATCGAATAAAATTCTCAAATCCTCTAGCACTACGAACAATGGTTCAATGACTTTGAAGACACCATCCACCAGCTTCTATAAACAATGACTCACGAAGACCGTAAGCCAGCAACGTGATTCCGTAAAAATGGGTGCGGCACTAAACCCTGGCTTTACGGCAAGGTCCATATAGCGCTCATGACTCAACACCACTTTTTTTAATAAGGACTTTGAGTTATTCTTGTAAATCAGTGGTGGACAGTGAGACACGTCACATACGGAAGGTCCTCATAGGACTGAATTCAGGAAATACAGCAAAGAAACGTCATCGGTTCACAGTAACCGGCAGATACTGGGACGTCGCAGTAGCCAGAACTTGGTACGAGATAAATTGTATTTTGAAGCATAAAATAAGGGGTTCTGAAATACCAGGTACATGCATAATTCGTCGAAAAAGTTGATTCTGAAGTCAAAGGTTGGAGACTAGCAGTGTCTCTCACGAAGTACTTGGTATAATGGAACGGACTAGGATGTCTTTTCGTCAGATGATACGTCCCGCCAACCGAAAAACGAACCACTGAGAATTCGTGTTGCAGCGTGATCAGCACCCACGAATCGACCAATTTCGTTACGTTTATGAGCAGTTGAGCTGTGGGACAGTGGTGGTAGGTGGAAATTCGATTCCCTCTTGGAAGATGACTGCCACACTGAGCGGAATACTGCTCGCATCACCTTTCCACTACTCTGTACGACTCAAGTCACCGCTGGTTACGACGACAACGAAGTCCGGTTTCATTGCATTCAAAGCATTGGGTTTTCTTTGAACATTTAAGAACTGTAAAACGTAGGAAAGGCAAGAATATCGTGAAGTTGTGCAGAATGAGCTCAGAAGCTTACGAAGAAACTAATTTATCCCATACTGATCCATCTGCGTACGATACACAGTGTTCCGATGCGCCAAAGTAATAAAGGATCCAGAAATGCAATCAGCGTGAAAGATTAGATCATTTAAACTAACGTGGGAACAGACTGAATTCAGACAAGTGCATCCGCGGCATATGTTTTCACACACTTTTTGTTAGGAATTATTTTCAAGGACGCCGCCCTGAGATTGTCGGTCCTCACGACCAAATAATCGATACTCGAGTCCTAAGTAGGCAAATTTCGCGTTCCTATGCACGTCATAATTTGCGTTCAGCTGTTTTATTTCGTTATCTATCATAAATCACTTTATTTGCCTACAATTTTGGTAAGTAGGACCTCATAAGATTTAGTTCTATATTATAGTACGTTGGAGTTTTTGGTTTGGGGAAGTAGACCAAATGTCTTCGGTTTCTTATGTGTACAATCGTATGGCTGCACCAACAAAAGTCACAAGATTAAACAGAGAATCGTTTACCCAAGAACCGAATCGAAGAATTCGAGACAATTGGCAGATCAATCAATAAATCAAAATGACAAATGTCTCTTCAAAAAGGACCAGCGTTTTTTCTCCAGAATAAAGCTTTTGGTTCATCTTTTCTAAATGCTCGAATTTTCTCTTGAACAACCAGAAAAGTTTCTGTTAAGGTACTACTTCCTCGTTTTTTACTGAAGGCTTTTGATGGTCCTTAGACTAAATATTCATAAAATGCTTTACCTGTAATGCGTTACCCGTTGGATCCGAAGTCATAAAGAAAAAAGGAGGCTTCCTCTCTATTAGAACGTTCAATGAGGAAGAATTCTTGGTGATATTTTGGTGGCGCGCATAGTCCAGGGGAACAAGCAATCTGCTCACTAATTTGACACAGGGTCGTTTTAGAGAGAGCGGTTTTTAGATGAGCGCCCAATACAGCGCTTAATACACTTACTTACAAGCGAATTTGGTTTTGCGGGAGACTCACCTGAAACCCAGCTAAATCTCTCCTTTTATGGCTTAATACACCCCAACGAAACATTCCTTCCGTAAACACAACAAAAGAAAACTTTTAAATTTGAGGGATCAATTGAAATTTCCTTCAGTAAGTGAGAACAATCTATGCTGAAAAAAAACGAGAAGCACTCTACAGCTGTTTCATCGTTGTTCGGACTCATCTGTTGTGCGCGTCTCATTGAACTCCAGGAAATTTCAGACTCGTTATTTGCAGGCTAGCAGTTTGAGCGATTCACCGATTCACAGTGTCCAATCAATAGTTTGATCGAATCGCACATAGGCAGAAATTAGTGACACTCACGTCAAGCAGTCACACATATCATCGACCGGCTCCACGATGAAAATTTCTCTCGTCAGATGAATTGTATTCTTCCACCGAGCTACTTATAGATCATTGGTAGCGTGAGGAAATTTCGGAATTTAGCGGAGATTTTGTCCTGGAAGTGAAGCTGAAAGGCCAGGAAGTACTGTGAGGTTCGCGCTGTCGATGATTTCTAACAAAAAGGAATCAGCTATACAATACTCGATGACTTTTCAGCAGGAAATCTCCATNATCTCCATTAGAATTCTCGAAGTTCCTCAGAAGTGACCCATGCGACCACCCATAGAGCTGTCGAATGTTTAATTCCTTAGACCATCTATTTTTCATATTTTTTTTGGGCAACACCATTGAAAGTAGGACCTACAGATATCATTTTTGATGGCTGTGTTCTTGAGTTTAACAGCAGTGTTATCGCGCACTAGACAGTGCAAGTAAATACAAGTGGACTTGCTATGCATCCTTGAGACGCAGCTGATTATTCAGTCCGTCCAAGGGACTAAACTAGAGTTTTGTTGTCAGTACCGGGGCACCAGATCCGCTCTGAGTTCCGTTATGAATGGGAAATTGTTTCATTAAGATCCCTGTGTTGGGTGGACATTCTGAACCGTGTTTTAACTTTCATAAAGGAAACTACTCAGGAGGTTGCTGAAAACTCTTCGACAGCCTACGTGCGGTCTCGCCCTTCTTGGGGCGTTACCCGAGTTTCCGTCAACTTTAGGTTCTACTTGAACTCAGATTGAACTGATTTCGACAAATACACTCATTTGCAAATCAATTTGGTTTTTACGGGAGACTCAACTGAAACTCTCGTTTATGATATTCTACAACTGAATGTGCTGCACACAAATCGCCTAATGTTTCATTTGGCACGATATTCAAGAGATCGCAGTATATTCCCATAAAGGAATCTACTCACAAGATTGCTGAAAACTCTTCGACAGCCCATGACCGGTTTCGACCTTCTTGGGCCGAATAGAGGGCATATACTGCTGCTTTCTTCAAGGATATTGGCCAGTTGTCCTCTTTGTCGATCAGAAACTTGCGTCTGTTGTCTTAGCTCACAAACAACGTAGAATACATTTTTGCTTGGATGAACGATGTGTGCTGTGGTGTACCCATTTTCACGCTCCCAATGAACGCATGAGGGCGTCATCGTTCAAGTCTAGGAATCAGCATTTACCTTCTCCTTGTATGAGGAGGTTGCCAAATCAACCGGCTTCAGAATAACTTTATGCTGACTGTGAACGCTAACGAGATATCCACTTGAATTTGGTCGGCCCAGTGCAGCAGAACTAGGGCACTGATATTCTACCTGTTGGGAATTCTGTGAAGCTCATCTCAGGCCAGAGAGTGGTTGTCAGTAAGTCAGTATTATGGTCTTACCAGACAATTTTCTCATGTTTGCGCATTTAAAAGCAATACCTCGACTGCTTTTAATCTTTCTTTCGTTTGGTGTGAGTTTGGAGGTGAATTTAATGACTAGAAAGTCAAAACCGGGCAAAATTATTCGTTTTCTGATGATTTCTTCCAAAAGTGTTCTATTTAAAGAACACTAGCAGTACTGTCGTTTATATCAACGTCCTTAGTAGGTTGGCTCTGTTCTTGTGTAACGCATCACGCTATCAATTGAATGCACTGACTTCTGGCCACCGCTTGCTGGGTAGTTTCGGTTGTGTTATTGATCACTTGAAGGCTGAGATGTGCTCCATTTCTTTTGCTTTAACAGTGTTCCTTCTGCAACTGGCAGATTACTAATTGGGTGAATTTCGCTCGTACAATATCAAACTTCGATTTGACAGCGACATAGTGGTTTCCTCTTAAATATGTAAGTATGCCGTTTCACAACATGTAGGTTCCCGAAGACAGTTAGACTACCTTTCCCAGACCACGGGGTAAAACATCAACTAAAGTTTCTATGAGTTTTACTCAGACAATGAATGATAACCAATAACTTCAGATGTTTAACTTGGTAATCGGATACTTCAAAACCTCAACAAATAGAGGAACATGCCATGTGTGCTCATAGTTTTCTTCAAAAGTACCTTTAAAAACGTCGACTGTACTATGAGCAGAAGAAGCGTGCAAAACAAACTGCTTAAAGTAGCCATTTGACGACTGACCTGGTTGCTGCGTGGTCCATTGATTGTCACGTGACTGACTACGGTGTATATACAATACAGGCAGCAAAGCTTGGTGAACAGCTCAACATTCATTGGTTGTTGCTATTGCTGAAATGAAGTTTTCACCAATCAACTGCATTTTCTGTTCTTTAAAGCCATCCGTAATAAGCATCTGTAGTTTCACATGCATACCTTTGAGGACGACACCTTTGTCTGGTAAAATCGATAGCAGGTGTATACGGAGTATATGTGTAGTTAAAGTATCTGAATGTAAGTTCCGTACGCAATGTTTTTACATTAAAGTTGTTTGTATCAAGAAATTGAACAAGTTAATTTCGATTGTTTGTTCTTTTTGTCATTTACTTTCAAACGGTCTTTTAAGAACTGCACAACACAGAGTTAGGACTCAAGGAGTTGTTCTCATCCACACTGCACTTTAAAACTTGGCACATTATGGAAAATAAATAATGCGATGTAAAATTATCACTTGGTTTTGTAGATGTCTGTGATGGTGTTCTTAGCTGTGATCAAGGACAGCCCATTTATGCATAGTACCGGTTAGGCCCTCTAGATGCTGATGAAAGGCTGAAAGCACAGTACAGCTGTTTCATCCTCATTGGAATTCATTGGGAGGGTGAATCTCACAAAGCTCCTTTGGTCTCAAACTCGCGAGCCTCCAGTTTGCACTTTGGATGGACGGGATGGCTCAGTGGTTAGGGTACGAATTCACTGACCGGAAGGTCCGTGGTTCGAACCCGACCCCTGCCTATCAAAATGTCCTGTCTAGGCTTGGGTAACCTGGTAGTATTCCCTTGCTTCCTCTTGGTGGCATGGCAGTTAGACACCGAAAGTGTGCTGCAGCTGGAACATTTAATCGTCCGGCCACAAGCGACTGATCAGCGACTCGCACACAGACAGGATGTAGCGCCGCGGATCCCTCAGTCACGGGTTTCACATCGGGTTGTCACATATGTTGACAGGTCCTTCAAGAGAAGACTTCCCAGATGGGAGTTTCGTTCATCCCGTCTAAGTTGGGCCTAATCACCTTGCTGATCAGCCGCTCGTGGCCGATTTAAACTACTTGCCCGGAGGCTGTAGGTTCGAGGCTCCCCGGAGTTCTGCAGAACGCGCACTTCCGGTGATTCCCACTATCGTTAAATCATTTGTACAGTACTCCTCGGCTTTTCAGCAAAGCCTGACTTCATTTGTAGGACGAAATCGTCACCGAAACTCCCGAATATCCTTACACTATCAACCTTCGAATGATGTGTACGAGAGCTCCAAATCGTATCAAGAAACACTTTTGGTGGTTGCTTATCAAGGCTGACTTGATACCTGGGAGATAAGGAAACAAAAATTGGTTGTTTCGGATAGAGAAAGTAAAATGGAGACCAGAATGAATTTATCCGTTAGTGTGCCTTCATGCTTTGTGTAAGCTTCCATTTCTAGTTCAGACATCATCATCATCGTTGGGAGCAAGACCATGTGAGAAGACTGATGCTTCATTGCTGTACAACTGTGTCAACGTCCAATGGAAAGAAGAAAGAAACAGGGTCGGGAGTGACACTAACTGGCAAAGTCGCCTATAGCCTCTGCGTTGACTTCCTCTGTCACATCACCGTCGGAGATAATGCAACGTCCGAGAAACACATAGCTCTCGGCAACTTCCAGTGCCACTTATGCAGACTTTAAAGTCAAAACACAGCATAGTGGAACGTCCTAATCCAACCTTTCGGTTTTATTGGACAACCATCTTCAAGGATTTCTACAATTAGTTGATTGTAGACTTCTAGGGTCATTTCCTTAGATGGCTCAGTGGTTGGAGCGCAGATTTACTGAGGGACAAAGGTATTTGGTTATTTCGGAATCATGACAAAATAAGATAGTTTTTCTTAGCGTCGGACAATGTATAGATTGTATAGTATAGCATATAGTATGCAGTATAATATATAGTATAGTATAGTATGGTATAGTATAGTGTAGTATAGTATAGTACAGCATAGTATAGTATAGTATAGCATAGTATAGTGTAGTATAGTTTAGTATAGCATAGTATAGTATAGTATAGTATTGTATTGTATTGTATAGTATGTAGTATCGTATCGTATGTTTAGTAAAATGGATCATAGCCGCCACAAGAAACAATGAAACGGATATTTGTGTAAAACGTCTCCATATCATGAGTGGCTATCATACTGTGTCAAACTGTGAAAGTAAATGGAATGTCCTGAGAATTAGACAAACGCGGAAGTTCCTTTTCCCCAAGTCTATTCTAATCCGAAAATTGAAGCAGTGATCTCAGTACCAGGTTCTCAGTCTGTTACGGTTAACGTATAATATTCCATAAAATGCAATTTAAAGACACCTCTAAGTTTCACTGAATTTGACTAGCAAATCAATATTTCCCCAAGGGAATCGCACTATGTCAGCACATATAAATTCCTCATCAGTCTCCCAAAGGCCAACCTCGATTAACCAAAATTGACTTTCGGCAAAAACGTGACCTAAATGACATGGGCCTGCGTATTCTTATAAATTACTTCGCGTTTGTGTGGAGCGTTCTACCAGTAAGGGAATTTGGTTAAATTAGGGATGGGAGAGTGTTAGCATGTAAGTTAGGAATGTCTTTAGAATAAACGATCTTTCGTAGCAACCCGGAAGGTCATCATTGAAGAGATGCTGCAACTGCCAAGTTATGACTAGGCCATCCGAGTTGTTCTTAGACAGAAAACCAAAATGCAGCCGAGAATAGGGAGTATGCAGTTGTGAGCTAGGTTGACAAGGCCTACTTCATAAACGTGATCAAACTGACAACCCACTAGTCAATCCTAGATCAGGTCAGACACCAAGGCGACTGGTATCCGAGAGAAGTTTGGTGTCACACAAAGTGATACAAACATAGGAGAGTTGAATTTTAGATTCGCCTCAAAAACGATGAAGGGACGTAATCTGCCCGCAAATGACTGAACTGATAGCCAGAGGAAAATACAATAAAATAAACTAACGTACGCTACTGACGCGGATTTATTGTAAAACTTTTACTTACAAACACTTGTCAAACACAACCCAAGTGCATTATTGAAGGTTTTTCGATTGGATCTGACTTAAAATAGCCTAGAATTTAGCTTTGATAAATGGGATATTTAGAAAGGTCAAACTGACTGACTAAATTGTCGGCGGCTTGGACAAAATTTTGCTCTTCTCATTTTTGCCAACTGTTGGTCAATCGTTGGGAACCAATTGAGAAATAAGTTGAGTTGAATGTTTTTAACTTTCGATTACGTCCACACGTAATTCCTGAGGTTCATTAACAGCCGAGTGTGGAGATTGTAGACGGGTTTCGTCAAAGCGTCGTTTGTATCACATTCCGGTTTATCTACTCAGTTGAGCTCCGAAGCAAATCAAGGGACCGTGCGAATTCACATCTTGAGCCAACTCCACTAGAGTCAAGTCCAGAGTTGATGCGAATGTATCAGGAAGGTCACAGTCCTGAAAGCAATCACTGAATTCTGCAAGTCTACTAAGACTCTCAGCTCCGCTAGACGTTGACCAGACAGACAACACCCTCTCAACATGCAGCGCATCACAGCCTTGTATCAAACCAAGACAGCGCGAGTCAGCGTTGATCAACGCCCCGAAATATGCAGTGCGTCACAGCCTCGTACCAAGGCCAGACCGCGTGCGTCAGCATTGGACCAAGTTCAGACAGTGTCTCTCCAATAGATAGCTTGAGAATGTTGTACCTTTGCGCTCGCACGCACTGACGCTCTCGCACTTGCTTGTTTGGAATGTAAGTGTTGCTTTCCCTTCTGTGAGTCTTTTTTTCGGCATTAGGCACTAGAGTGGGTCAGCAGCGAATGAGCAGATATAACAGAATGCTGCCTACCATTGTCATTCAGTTTCTTCTTGTGGATGGACTACTTGGGTGGCCATTGCAACCTACTTTTTCATCAACAACTTGAGAGAAAACACCAACAATCAGAAAAAACCCGCGTGTTTAAGATGGTACTTAACACTGAGGACCAGCGGCTGTCTGAAGCAGTGCTTATTGTACCGTTTGACAAACGGCCTTCTGTCTCACATGCACAGTTCTCTTGAGAAGGCATTATCTATCTAGAAAGGGAAGCGGAAGATACTTTGAGAAAGTTCTTCGTAAAAGCGGACGAACGAGAAAATCCTTTCAGCAAATATTTCGTGCAGATTGAGTTTCTCAAGACGGGAACTGCTGCAGAATTCTGAAGAAGATTTTGATCGAAGGAGAATCGTGTTTTCATCTCTGCACTGTGGCGCAAATTCCAACTCAAACATTCCTGTTATGGAGACACGTTGAAGTCGTCATCAGTGAAGAGAACTGCTCGGGTGTGGTGGAATGATCGCTGAATACTTTAAGATTTCATTGTGAAGCATACAGTGTTTCTGTAAAAAAAAACGAAGGCTTATAGTCCAGGAGAAGAGGAGCAGCTCTGTCTCTGTCTTCGCCTGATACCCCGAGATATTATGTAGAGAAAGGGTAGGTCCTTAGGAACTTGATGACTAATTTTTCACTCACCACAAAAGAAAAATCGTGGTGACAAAGCAAGTTTCATTAACTTCGTAGAGCTGGTTGCCAAATAAAAAAATTCTTGGAACTGTTTTATCTGTGAATATGAAGGTACATAAAATTAGGACATTTTGACACTAAAAGGGGGGAGAATAACTCAAAATCCTGACTATCAGCCCAAATCAAACTTGATTCGGTCTGGTTTCAACTAAGTCGATTTGAGAAAACTAGAAACAATCTACTCATTCGCACGTCGCCTGAAGCTGACGGCAACACCAAATGGATTCGGTAGAGCAACCGTTCGCGCTTTTTCAACAAGCACTCCTCGGTTTCAGTCCCAGCTTATAAGTGTTGTTTCTAACCTCAAACTCTGTTGATCAGTGCGACCGTTTACTAGAACAGAACTTGAGCACAAGTCAACCAGCTGGCCGTTTCTACAACAGACTCGATCGGTTTGTGAGGGTGAAGACACGTTCAGGAGGCAAACACTTCTAGTTCACGAAGACTGTGGTTAACGTGTACAGCGAGGTCTTCCCAGTTAGTTCAGGAAGACGTTGGTAGTATTGCTGACAAGTGAGAAGTAAACTTGTCATCAGGTGGATATCTAGGTACAACGATGTATCTAAGATGTATGTAAGAGAAAACAAAGTCTTCCAGGTGTGTTTTCGAAAACTACAAATCCGTTGTGTCGGGATAGGAGAGGCTCAGGTTTTCAGTTGAATGAACAATGGTTCCCATCAGTCAAATTCATAGTGGTGGTTTTCTCTTTCTGGGATATTCTGGAAAATTCAAACTAGCAATGAAACAACTATTTCAAACTCACCCATTCACATCTGAAGAAGACAAGCCATTGGATTTTGTCGAGCTCCTGCGCAAGATTGCATATCCAGCAAGGTACATTAAGAACAAGCAACTGAGTTCCTTTAAAGCCACAGTCATTTGACCTGCGCACAATGAAGACCAACAGCATCCTCAAGGAGCACTACTGATGACTTCTGGTTTCCCAGGTGGACAACCACTCATGTCCAACATCATCTTCGCAGAGTTGGCGCTGAGACGCCATCCAATTAGATCCAACATCCGTTTCTCGTTTTCTATTGTGTCATGAGCAACCGCCCATTGGGTATGCCTCAATTGAGCCTGCCAGACTTTGCGATAAGGAAAAAACGGAAAACTGGTCGTATTGTCAGGTCAAGCATACGGAGCTGGTGTGCAAATATACAGGATGGCTAAATGGCCAAATATGGTCACTCGTTTTACTCCTTCTGTTCAGCCAATGGTCGCATCCTGCTAAGCCATGTTTGGTTGGCTCCGCCCACGCATCTGCTATCCGAAACGTATGGTGTCGATGGTCACCTCAGGGGCGCGTCTTTCTAGCGCCGGCGCTCAAACAGAGTACAAGATTGACAGAAACTCAGACTCCGTCTACCTAATGAGTTACAAGAGGGACGAAACCGTTGTTTGGCTTTTGAAGAAACCTGATGACAGTTCAAGCCTTGTCCCACTTGAAACACGGCGTTTTGTGCAGCACATTCAGCTGACGAATATCGTCAACAAGTTAGGATTCATTCGAGCCTCTAGAAAACATAAACAGCAATTCATTTGTTTTCAGCACTTACCTTGCCATGACCCGCGTCCGACAACCGGTTGGGTCTGTAACGGTTACCCTTCCGTTTAATTACGCCTCCGAACAGTTTCACAACCGCGTGTGACGCCCGCCTCACAGGTCACAATGGGTCACGCACAAAATCCAACCGTTCCAATGGCAGTTTGACATTAGATGTGGAAACATAAATGCAAGAACAATAACGATAGCAACCCCAAATTTTAGGGTTGTTCCGACTTTTTTAACACTGAGTGCCCTAAACTGGGTCCCAGACAAGTAAAGTTGACAGGAAACGTTGGAACTGCCCAAAATTTGCACCGAGGCAACATGAGGGATTCAGCAGATGACCATGTCCACGTGGCGGTGAGATACTGGGCGCGAAAGGTCAAAGTTGGAGGATGGCCTAAGGAAGAAAAACCGATAAAATTTCGGACGAAAAACGAGAATGGGGAACGGAAACAACATAACGATAAATCGCGTTGCGCATGGTAAATTAAGCAATGTTTGACTGCGTATTCCAGGTGAGAACGTTCGGTCACCTTTCCCTCCTAAAAGCATTCTAATGTATGTTGTGGTGAGTGAAATTTGCTTATGAAGAACTCGATACTACCCACTCTCACGCGTAACTCTTGGACTATCCTAAGCCTCTGTACCTATGCGAATGTCCCCTTGAGCTAACAGAAGGTCGAGTAAAATGTGGAGTGATAGGATTTTGGTGTAGCTGAGCTAAGAACCTGCGCTGTCTGTGTTATATGCCCAATTTTAGGCTTTGTTGTTCACGCAACTCACAAATTTACTTGAAATTCTTCTTGCACTTGGTATCCAAGGTGAAAACTCGAGAGAATCTCAGACAGTGGGTAAAAATGAGCTACTATCTGCCATGATCTGCTGAGCATGTGATCGATTTCGTTACCGATGGTTCCCACTTGTGTTCAGATGGACTGGCAGCACTCAACTGCCACGGTCAAGTATGCAAAACGAGAAGGCCGCAGTCCAAAATTTGGGTTTTCAAAGACCTAGAAGTGCAAGTGAACTAGAAAAGATGTGATGTGGAAGCAGTAAAAGAAGCAACCAATGGGGAAGCCTGGAAAGCAATAAACAGCAATAACAGCAGTGAACTTTAGGACAAACCGTTTTGATGCTGGCAATCCGTCCCGCATTAGTGTCAGCCGGTCTTTTCTGGTCCGATTGTCTTTTTCACTTGGTTGACAGAGATGCCGAGGCTACGAAATCATCGGTCATATTTTAGGAATTCGAGCGAGAGAGTGTCTGTTCCCCCCATAACTGAGGGTTAATCAGTGCATCGGTGAGGAAGGATACATTCATGACACATTTTTCACCGTTGTTTACCCCAACAATCGAGCGACCACAGTTTCATGGATCATCCTCAGGCTTATTCTTTCGATTGCCTGATGCTTAGGTGATGGGGAGAGGAACTCCCTAGTCGTACTTCAGTGCAGAAAAAACGAAGAGGTCTTAAATGATCTGATCTTACGCAGGCTGACAATACTCCGAGTGAATTTGGCAATCGCCGTTGACAATCTGAGATGGAATTATGTTCGGTTGGTACATTGTGGGAACCAGCGTGTAACCCCACTCGTACATGATGACAACATAACTTTGTATGTTATCTGCTCGGGGGGGTTGCTGAAGTCAAAAATAAAACTCGAAAGTTCTTCCCAAAGACGTCATTCTGAGTTGGCCCTTGAGTTGATGTGTGGACAGGTCCTTGATGATTTGAAAAAGCTAAACCAAGACTTTTACATCGGACTTGGAGGGATTCTTCATTCATTTTATTGCGTTTGGCAGTCAGCCCGAGTCACTTGCTAACAAGAAGAGTTAGTAGACCGGACTCAGCAATCACTGATTCATAAAAGGCCCGTAGACGTGTGGTAATCAATAACCAGAGTTGCACACTCCCTCACCCAACATATTGTGATCCATATAACTTTATTCAGTAGCCAAGGATAACTGACCCTGTGTGATTTGCTTGTAAAAGACCTGGGGTGAAATTGGATGCGGTAATGGCTAAAAATGGGACTCGAATCAATGCGGTCGTGTTTTGAGCCCGATATTCTCTTACGTACTTCTAAAACGTGTTAAGTAAGGCACCTGAGTTATCGGATCTATGGTTGGGAAAACAGTTCGGCCAGTATAACATGTAATCATTTAGTGATTGATTGATTTAATGATCTTTGATCACATGAAACCAGGTAATGCCCAGAATCACAAAATATTAGCCGATTCTACGTCAGTTCCCCCCACTCGTAAAGCAAAGTATACTTTGACCTATTGCAAATGGAATAATAAAAAACTGCAATTTAAAAGCCCGGTTACGTAAAGGCAAAATACCGAACAAATTTTGCGTCAGTTGGACACTACTGCAAGCTGTAATAAGCTGGTGAACCTGGTTGGTGTATGAAAAACTGAAACCCTAGAGTGAAATGATGTGCGCTAAAACGTTTCCTGGCGCAAAGTATGTTGAGCCTTGCTCCCATTTTCACTGTCCAACTGGAAGATGGTATGGTTCATGCAAAATTTGTACAACTCTCCCTTTCATACAAATTGAAATAAAAAATATCTACAAGCTGGTGCCCAAGTGAGCTCCACATAGATGATTTTGCCACCCAAATAACTGGGATTTAAAGTATTCTAAAAGACTTTGCTAAAACTGTCCATGTCCAAGAGTGCAAATCAGAGTATCACTCAAAGTATGACTCATTACTATTCTGGGATTATCTGACAAATCAACATTTCCGAAAGCACGCACGTGTGCTCACGATCAATTATAAATCTGAGGGATAGGTGTATTTAATCAACTTTAGTAGGTCTTTTTCCTGCAGTGTTTATCTGAATAACTTGCGTCCTAACTAAAAGATGGTAAGGCACAAACTTGTGCAAAACAGAAGCCGTAGAGAGATATATCAGCAGACAGAATTGTGCTATTACTCAGTATCCCGAGGGTTTCCAGGAGCCACTGCATTAGGCGTGGGCACTTCAGGAATTCAAATCTAAGTGACCCGGTCCCGGTAAGCGTTCTCCACAAGATAGTAAGTGTTACAAACGCAAACAACCTGAATGTTTATCGAATAACCGGGCTTTTGTATCTAGGAAACATCCGGGGAAATACGACGGACAGTTATGAAGAAAGATAGATTGTGAAACGATGAATTAAGAATACAGTGAGGTTAGGGACATGTGTGACCTACCTGGGGACTTTTTCAGACATTAAACACCAAACTGTGAGTCAAAGCACCTTTTCTTCTTTATGTGCTCTTGTTAATCGTTTCGGCTATCGGGTACGCATACGGGAAAGCTTTGGTTATAAACAGAAATGCACCATATTTTACCGTTATTTTTACATTGTCCCAGCTCCACTGCCTTAGTGTCGGGAAAGCAACACAAGGGTTTTATTGCGAACAAGCGAGTGCAAAATTACGAGAGATATCATGGTAAATAAAGTGAACTTTTGGCCTTGAGTTCAGGCTGCCTGATGGGCAATGGGTGAACACTCATCATCGTCAGCAGTTGTAGAATTGATTGACTATTTGAGCGTCCAATCAGCAGCTGAGTTTTCTCGCCTCGATGTCTGATGAGTCTAGGTAGAATTCGGCCATTCTGAGATTATTTTCATCAATCTGACCAACATGACAACCATGCTATTTCACATTTTATTTTTGACGACAAATTATTAAAACGGACTAACGGCAACAACATTTCAAACCATTCTGTTCCGCTTCAGGAAGCTTTGGTCACGTGATCATACCACTGCTGGTTTTTGCAGACTACTGTCAGGTGACTCCAAACAAGATATTGGCGTTTTTGGTCATCCTTGTTTGCAGGCTACAACCAATTTGCGAAATTTGGTTTCTAAGACATCCCTTAACTTCACATTAGTTTGTGGAGGCGCCCACTCGAAGCTCAAGCTACTTACCACTCCGGCGTATCCGGAACGGAATCAAGCTATTTGTGGTTCGGTGAATCCCTGGGTTGTGAAGCAGTGACCGTATTGTTAAGACAAGTCCCCTCACCACCACGCCACAAAACCCGAAAGGACGCGTGTTTTCCCATTGCAAAAAATAGTCAGTTTGAAGATGGATGACTTGTCAAGGCAGGCATTAAAAAATAGATGCACGTTCTTGCGTACGTATCCGTATCGTTCTGGCTAGGTTAAATGAAGTTACGCAGCTCTGGAATATTGATTTCCGACAGAAACTTAGTAGGGTGATTTAAGAAGAACAAAATACAGTAGTCTAATCACATGGACACGAAAATTCCCCGTCCTCATCCACGCTGAAAACTTCAACGCACGTTTTCTAAAGAACGCAGAAAAATTAGTAACTAAAATGGGATACATCGTTCTAATAATTTTTTCAACGGCTGGCCTGTCAAAAGTTATGCGACGAGGAAAATTAAGTATACAATAACTAGGAAATTCACTGGAGAGGACAACTGCACTCCACCTAACTGGATCTCTCACTGAGTTTTGAGAATAGTCAGGATAGAACAAATCACTTTTTTTCGGGGGACGTCTGCGTTGTTCTTGTTCAAACGCGTAAGGGAAGTTTTTCACCTATCAGGTTTTCAGAAGAGATTCGGTCATGCAATAAGATCAGCGTAGCCTGCATGCCAGTCGTTCTGCTTTCCCTTGAGTCTCACAGTCTCTGCATGGTCAACCGAGTATTCGGTGATTTCACTTCCCTCGTTTTTTTCGTTTTATTGTATCAAGTATTTTATAAAAAATGTGCCGACTGATTTCTGTGTATTATCAGCGCTCTTATTCTAATAAAATTAACCTAAGTATTGGGAGTATACTACAGCACCCAACTACCATCAAGGTGAAGATGCTTCGCAGTCGGGACCACTTATCTTCTCCAGATAGTGCACCAGGCAAAGAATCTTCTGCAAACAATCGATGGCATTCACACTGTGAACCTCCTGGGAACACCAGAGAACCGGTAAAGATGATGTGCAGCGTAAAATAATCTAGTGGACCCCCTATAGTTGAGCTGCGTGCGCCCTACCCCAAACAACGTGAATTTCTTTATCACGCATTTACTGGTGCCCTGGACGAGTATCGATCAGTTCACCCTCAAGAATTAGGTAAATTGCTCAACTGCCAGAAATCACGTTCTCCATCGACATATTGACTAAATGTAGGAAACCTTACCCTGTCAGCACCAGAGACTAAATGTTACTAACTAGAATGATTTGGGTGCCTAAAAGTCTATTCCGAATCGATTTTCCATGTGTAGAAACAAGTCTTGAAATAAATCACTTTCCACAGGAGATTAATTTAAGCAGATCATTTATTACAGTGAACTTTATTTCCGGTCTATTAATTCACCTGGTTGAGGGAAGAAAATACATGCCGTTTTATGTGCCGTTTCGAGCGACGTAAAGGTGGACCAAAGTCAGGTCACCCTTAAACTACCCTCAGCCTTTCAAGGTTTCGTGAGCGCCCATATTTTTCTACAGCTTACGGAACATATGAGTTAAAGTGAAACATGAGTTTGACGGGAACTCAGAGACTGAGTCTGTTTGATGAGCCTCAAGATGGGCAAAGCTGCCGTCATTGGCAATAACCTTGTGAGTATTCCTCAGTCCGTTCAAACATGCTGCAGGAATATTGAATTATTTTAGTTCGGTCACTGTTGTGACAAAGATCAAACCCAAGATAAACCGGAGTTGCTTTACAAAGAATATTAGGTTGACAACACCAGTGGAGATCATTCTATCATGACACGGGTTCCAGAACTTGTTTACGAATATCAAAGGGAATGTTTCTTAATACAAGAAAGAACACTATTTAAGGTAAAACAAACAAACAAACAGCTACAGAGAACCGAACGGATTTTCTATGAAATAACTGTACACATTTGCCATTAGGAGAAAACCAGACGAAAGGTTTTAGAGAAGGACCACTGAATGCAGAAGGATACTTTACAATAATACTTGCTGTAAAACGTATAAATGTTAGATTTCTTAGGTGAGTAGTGCTGATATCTGATCATCGATTGATCCGCTCTGTTGAGACATAGGTAAATTTCAGACTGTCTAGGGGGAAGTTAATCAGATATGTGAACCTGTAGGACTTTGCCACCAATGCACCAAAACTTTGGCCGTCAGTGCTTGTTGTAAACAGAATTTTTGGGCTCAAAATAATTTTCCGATTCAGTTTAGCACGGTCTTTCCATGAGGTCGTGCATTCTTTAAATTGAAATACGCGAACGCAAATTGGTGCTCATCTTGTCTCATACAATTTTTAGTTTCTCATTGCCAAGGGTCCTTTTGTCACTAAACTAATTAGCAGCACACTGTGTGTAAATGTATTTGTTCTTAGATGCGTGAAAGCACGCTCTGCAGATTATACTAACTGGAACATGACGCGGCCTTTGTATAACACACATTCTTATTTAGAAACATCGTAAAACGATTCAACTAAGCAGCATTGTGAGCTGTGAGCTGGTCCTTTGTATAACACACATTCTTATTTAGAAACATCGTAAAACGATTCAACTAAGCAGCATTGTGAGCTGGTGAGCTGGTCTATTTCACCTCTTATGTACATTGTGGTGTAAAAGTGGAACATAAGCTTGTTGGAAATTAGGGAGCTGAATCTACCACGTAAAACCAATGACCGAAAGATTTTCAGTAGCTTTGTAAGTAGTTCTATTTTCTGGTTTCGTTTTTTCTCACTTCTCAGGATGGTCGGTTTCCAGGAACTATGGACCCTTCTCCTAATTATCCATTCAACCCGACAGTCTTCACCTGCAAACGATAGCGCAACAGTGAAAACGTCCATTGAAACCACACACCCTCCAGTCCCTGCTTCCAACATGTCCACCGTAACGGAGAAAAACAATTTTGTTCTCCAAAGAACTAACTTCACTTCAGATCCAAACATATTTCCTATTTGTACTCCTGCGTGCACCAATGGTGGTATCTGTCGCCGTATTGACAATGATTTGTCGTCCCAGTGTCTATGCCCACTGGATTATGAGGGGCAGGCCTGTGAGAAAAGTAAGTGCAGAATATCATAAACGAGAGATTCAGTTGAGTCTCTCGTGAGAACCGAATTGATTTGCAAATGAGTGTATTTCTCGGAAACAGTCCAATTCGGGTTCAAGTAGAACATAAGGTTGGCGGGAACTTGGGGACCGCGCCTACCTGAAGGGCGAAATCGGTCGTGGGCTGTCGGAGAGTTTCAGCGACCCTTTGAGTACGCCGTATTGACAATGATTTGTCGTCCCAGTGTCTATGCCCACTGGATTATGAGGGGCAGGCCTGTGAGAAAAGTAAGTGCAGAATATCATAAACGAGAGATTCAGTTGAGTCTCTCGTGAGAACCGAATTGATTTGCAAATGAGTGTATTTCTCGAAAAGTAAGTGCAGTTTGTGTTTGGTCTGAGTGAACGCGTCATCTAAAATGTAGCGGTTGGTGATTTCTGAGCGAAAGCAGTGATATAGACACACATATGCCATAACTCTATCTTGCTTCATGACAGGCTCTCAGTCTGTGCTGACCAGTTAGAGCACGACACTAAGTCAAAGTGGCTATCTCTATAGGGAGGTGGTGTGATTGCGTGCTCTTCATAACCGCCACGATTTGCGGCTCGGTTAACCAACAGACAATACGATGGAAAACACGTGTGACTTTACGTTCAAGTGAGGGTTTGATTTTCAGGGAGTGTGTATACAGGACGGACCCGAAACTAGGCACAACCAATTTCGGACTGTTTGAAAATGTTGCTCGGTTCCACAGCCCCACATGCAACCACAAGCAAGTAATGCTTGCCAGCCATCTTTTCTGTCATTTTGTCAGTCCTCTTCTCAGACGCGACGTTAACTGCTCTAGGTACTCCATGCTCACTAACTTAGACCTTCTACCCCTGAGGTGAATCAACAAAATACGCAGCCAACAAGGCTGCGCAATAAACCATTCTGTAGCACACCCGTTGGCGACATCGGCCTTTGGCATTGTCCGCTTCTGTTTGGCTCCACCACTGCTGTTCTAAAAGAAACAATAAATCTTTGTTCTGGTATTAGCAACGTGAGTTTGTTTCACAGACATTGACCACTTGCGTGCATTAAACATGACCTCTTTGCGAAGGATTCGCTAGGTTTGAACTCCGTCCACTCCTCGGAACAAATATTCTTCAATGGCAATCAATAACAGACAGTCCTGAAAGACGTTGTCCAAGCTCACCAGACGTTCAAACTACTTTCCACAGAGTTATGCTGGTTCTCCTTGCGAATAGGAGTGGATTTCAAGTGGTTTTGGTCACGTATTACCAATCAGAGGACCTAACTTTAATCCCTACATGAGCTGTCAGTTCTCATTGTTTACTCATGTGATGGAAATAATACATTACTTATGAGGTTACTGAAAACCTCATGACAGCCGACGACAGGTTTTGCCCTTCTTGGGGCTTGCTTATCCGGTAGAGGTAGTCTCATCATCCTCATGTCTTACTTTCACTCCAGTTGCACGCCATTTGACCCGTACTATCAACTGCCTGCTTATTTGGTTTCGACGGGGGAAACTCAACTGGAACCCAAATAAAACTTTCATCCTTGATGTTCTTCGGCAACGGAATGTACTGCATCAGGCCTTCTTATGTTTCAAATGGTACGACACTCGAGATACTGTGATCCATTGTAAAGATTCAATGCGCTGCTGTCAGCGCTACTGAAAATCCTGTTTAAGACCATTAGAAATGAGAGGCCCCGCTGGAATCCAGGTGTGCCTTCTGTCAAAACCAAAGTGGTAGGCAGATAAGTGTACATATATTTTGAAGTTCGTGCAGTCTGGGTTCACGTAGAACATAAGGGTAACGGAAACTCGGGGACTGCGCCTACAAATGAACCCAAGGAAGGCCGAGCCGGTCGTGGACTTTATGCGTTTTGTTTAGAAATGAGGACAGAAGACAAAACTGTAGTTTCTTTAAATGACCAGTAAATTTCGATTTGGGAAAACGTACCGCTTCGAAATGCGCATGTTATCGGCGCTCTTAATTCTATCAAGACGCATGTGTTAGTCAGAAGTACAAACACTACAGAACGCTGAAGATTCCAGCTAAACTGAGAAAGACCTGGGCTACGTTGACGGACCGGACATTTCACATCAAGTGAATTGCCCTGCAACGGTATTGATCGATGGCCTGAACCGAACAGCTGGAAACGTTGGACTACTCTGTCTGACATTGTCCAACATGCCGGTTGCCATAGAAATAACCACCATAGCTTCTTCTGTTCTTTGATAAGTATCTACCAGACAAATTGCTAGGTTTGACGACGTTAGCTTTTATTCAGTCAGTAGTATCCCATACAATTATGATGTCCGATATACACCGTACAAAGAAACAATGGCTTTTTAATAAGGCCGATCACACCGGACTTTCGCAATCAGCTTAGATTTTCTAGCTGGCCTATCATCAAATACATAACTTGTTTCAAGAAAACAGATAGTTTTTCTCTTTAGAAGACAACCGTTACTGTTTAAGAATGCGCTTAGTTTGCGAACAGTTACACTACGGTTGAGTCATTTTGTTTGGTGCCTCCGATGAGAAATGACACACAATCGACTGTTCAAAAATTTTCGGAGGTGATAAATTAGCCAGTACTGATTGACTGATTGGCTGTAAGTCAGGTGATCAGGATATCGACGGGTACCTCTCTCCTCTGCTATGACTACAAGGCACCCCTTTGACTGGATGAGTGGTAGAAGCGTACTGTACTCCAATATGGCCTTGAATCATCAAGGCTGTCCATGTGAACTGACGTTAGCCATGTATTAAGTTCGTTATCATATAGTGAAGTATGTAACTAACTGGTACTCATTGGTTTCTGCGAATTTCCTACTCCCCAACTATCAGGTGCTGTCACCCCACTTACAACTTGTACTGAGTCGACTTGCCACAATGGTGGTTCTTGTTCCAAGACGATGGAGAACATTACATGTTCCTGTCCAGCCGGAGTCAGCGGTACCACCTGTGAAAGACGTGAGCAATTTTCAATACATTTTTATTACATTTTATGGGAATTACATATAACACTTTGGTTCAGTTTGCAGAGTATCAGAGGAAAACACTGCTCGGTCACAAAATCTCATACCCCAGCTGAGTTGTGCCATTAGTGGTCTGTTGAATGTTTATTCTTCCACTATTCTGTCAATTAAATTTTAATGTTGTTGCGCGAGTTCGATCCCTGATATTACTCAACCGAATTCAATGTGACTTCTGAAATTTTCCTCATCCGATCAAGTCAAAGCCTTTACATAGTTTTCTATTGGTTTATTTCATTTATTTCACTATAAGTCTCTGGTCTGACCGGATTACATGCAGGATTACTGGGAAGATTGAAAGAGAAGGTTTGGTATTCAGTGCACCACTCATTTAAATAGCAACCGAGTTTCAGTCACTGGGGTAACTACTACTAATAATATGGACAGTAGTTTGAGCTTGTCTTATCGAGACGCTTTTCACGTGGGTCCAGCTGTTGGGCTTCGACAGCTCCCATCTAATGTGGTAAGATAGATAGATAGCACACTTATGAAGAATGTGCCTCTGTATTCTGCGAAACGAAGACCAAAGACTGAACACTTTACGTGCGAATAGCATAGGATGTCGATTGAGTTAGTAGACGCGGAGCGTTGCCGATGAACCAAGAAGAGCAGATTTGCTGCGCTCTGACTCTGTCTAAAGTAACCTAGAAGAAGGAAACTGGTTCCACTGGCAAATTGTGGAATATGAGGTGATTTCAGAAAACAATCTCTCACGACAACCGCTTTTGAGAAGAGGAGTGGGGGGCCGTTAGTTGGGGTGGAATCAGCAAGGAAATTTTCTGAAACTTGGGGGGCGAGAAGACATTAAAAAATTTTGAAGTGCATGATCTGGGTGAGAGTCCAGGACTTCGGCCAAAAACGACCCATGAAGATCCTTCATGGAAGAATCACAAGAGAGTTGACGAATGCCAGGAAACTGGTTGGACGGCTCCTGGTAGAGCAGAAGATGTATGTGGAAAAATAAAATGCCGAGCTCTCTTTACATTTTCGGGTTCCCACAGAGACATCTTCAATTCTGGTCTGATTTTCTGAAGGAGTTGTGAAGCATAGACTGACGGCGAAGTAAACAAGATTGACGTAGCTAATAGGAAGTATTGCTTTTACGAACTTGAAGAATCTGAAAGGTGACTAGTAAACTGGATCCGTCCGTGTTACAGTCGAATGCCGCACGGAATGCGGGATGGACTTTCTGAAGACAGCGACGGAAACTATGAGGAGAAACATACCGACGTTGACGTGAAAACTTTGGACTGCAAGTCCGAAACGAAACAGGGAAGGATGGAGGCGAACCAGGAGATTTGCACGTTATCTTTGGAGAGAGTTGAATTTTGACCGATGGTTAGCAAACCTAGCGATGGATGGGCCTATACAGATTAATGTAGATGTGAGGATACTGATAAAGTTCATGTGAATGGAACTAGTCTATGCACTGTACAGTCGTTTCAATCTTATTCGGAATCAACAGCAGTTCATGTCTCGCCAAATTTCAGCAGGCTTTTAGCCAGTGGTAGAACACCTAACCTCTTGGCCATGAACGGCTAATCAGCAAAGGTTAGTTTCAATGACAATGAATTATCTGGATTAACTTTTTTGTTGATTTTGTAGGTGAGGCGCAATATTTTTATCATCAACGAAGGCCGAGCATGTGGTTAGAGGAATCGCTGAACGTCTACTGATGTGAAATCAGTAACTCTGATATAAGGGTTATACATTCAGTTAGAGTGGGTTGTGAATTTTGAAAAAGTTGGGTTTGATTGGACAATATTCTCACGATATTCGATTACGGAATTTTTGGCGAAAAAAAACAAAGGCACATCAAAAGCCGGCCATCATTCTTTCCACCTTAGTCAACGTTTAGGCAATCTCACTGGTTGTGAATATTCGTTTCAAAGAACAGGCTTATTTTAGTCCCCAAGAAATTATTGCTCCCAGTGCAGTTGAATATCATCTCTGTATTCTTTGCTATCCAGCTGATTAACTTATACTACCTGCAACGGGGCGCTAGTTAAGGCTTTTCCTACCTGAATTCCGTTGCATCGCCTAGGTGGCCGGATCGGACATGAAATGTAGAACCTCTTATTCACGAAGAAATCACAGAGTAACCCATCCTTAGAAGAGTGAGGCGAATGCGCTGCACTTTTCTTTGACTTATAACACTTCAATTTTTTGAGTTTTTCTAAAGTGCATTAAACCCTACTTCCTCCTCACCACATGACGGAAGCGGTCGGGTGGGTTGGCTATGGTTGAACGGCAATAGCCTAAATGAGCGGCGATCTAATTCACGTCACCAAGGATGAGGATCTAGCATCCAGGACGAGCACAACAGCAACTAATAAATATATATCAAACTTTTGAACAAATTTAGGGTGTCAGTCAGGCTTTTACCCCGTGCGGTTCACCAATGTAGTTCTACTGATGAGATATTGGGTTACTGGATGGAGGACACCCAGTGGTATGACTTGGTGCGCTGAACCACTTCTTTGCTGTACCGAGTGGGTAGCTCGAACGTCGATTTTGGAAAGCCAAGAGTTCAGCAGCTCCGGACAGAGCTAACCATTTTGATCCGTTTCAATGTGTTGGCTGCTTTCGACAGTGTGCAATACGAACCATCTGAAGCCTCCTCACCGGTTCCAACCACTACACAGGAGAGTCTCGTGGGGCTCATGTGTGAGGAATGTGAAAATTGCTGCAAATCGAAAGGTGGCTTCATAGCCTACCGTCGAGTTCACGTTGATGAAAGTTTTGGCACAAACGAACTCGGCCAACTGGCCTAAGCTGATTGCTCCTACGTTTTTTGGATGAAGACTGACCTGAGTCAGTACCACCGACACACTCCACCCGGTATAGTGGCTGAGTGAAGAATTCCGGTGCCTGCTGGTCCCAACGAGGGTCACAATCAATCTTGCGCCTGACCAACAATTCATATCTGTCTTGTGACACGCAAACCACGCTATTCGCGAGATTGAAACAATATTCTTCTGATTGGTTGGCCATCAGCATCGTCTGGTTTAAACAGACTGTAGATTGCCATGCTGACAGTTCAGTCGCTGGTGTTAACCTTATGGCATTTGTCCGAGGGCTGCAGTCTGACATTGTGACACCGGAACAAGTCCTGACACTTCTGGGCATCCACGTCTCCAAGACATTTCCACAAACGTGGAATCCTGTTTTCCGACACCATCGTCATCTAGCCTAACATGTGCCGGCCTAATGAAAGCAGACACGCCGATCCATCTAGACCGCCATCCAGAACCTATAAAACCAAAGACACACAGATGCATTGTCTGCTGTGCTCGATTGTTCGCGGAAAGATCTATACAAATGTGACTCTGGACCCTGAACATTATTGGAAACAAGCAATCTCTACTTTTAAACGCTTGGATGGCTGACCAACTCGCTTAGAGTTTGGGTAAGTCAATTACAGGTTAGGAAGCTGACATTACAATTCGTTTATTAAATTTTTTCCCGAGTCCAGGACAAGCCCTCGCACAGTATACTCCGCCGGTTGAATACCAAATCCTTCGCTGGGTATTTCAACTTAATATTACTACCTGGGGGTTGTCCGCCGCATCTGTGTCGTGCTCGTATTACCACAGTTACGAAGGTTCCAAATCCGACTTCACCGGACCAATTGAGACTTATCTCGGTGTCATCCATTCTTGTTCGATGCATTCATAGGGTGTTTTCTGATCGCAGGAACTTTAGATGGCAATTGTCCTCACTCCGCTTTGCATTTCTACATCAAGACGGTTCTGTGGAAGCCACGTCTCCGTTACACGCTTTGATTCGTCACTCTTCAGCGACTGCTTCCCACCTGCTTTTGGCGTCAGTCGATATCTAGAAAGCTGTTGATTCGGCTTCACGTGACGCAATCGTCAGATCTGCCGAGGCTTTTTGAGCATTGTAACTCCTATTTAGATACATCGCATAGCCATATGAGAACGCTGTAACATTTATTTCAACTTCGAGGTTAACTGCCACAGATATGTGACGCAGAGTGATCCACTAGATGGAGGTCTTGGATACCAGCTCAACGACGCCTTAATGGATGGTTTAGCCTTTACCGACGACTGAGCCGTGTTTCCAGGCAGTCAGATTCACCTTGAAGAGAAGTTTGAAGCTGCTGAATATGAGTTGGGAAGAGCTGGTAGGACGGTCAGCGCCTGAAAGACGGGGCTAATAGTGATTTGTGGAGACAAAAAAATCAGACAACGTTGATCTCAGTTGAACTAAACAGATACAGTGAAATATTTATGTGCCCCTTCTTATTTCAAGGGGAGAAGTGTCTGCACCCACCGACACCAACTGCTCAAACTGGTTGATGAGGTGATGCCTGCATCAAAGATTAGGGATCACAAGAAACTACCTGACACGGAGCCTGAGGTATTCAGTCGCGTTTGGCCAAGTCCACCGAAACAAGATCAACATGTCAGATAATTACATCAGACGATGTATTCCTGGCTGACTACGTCTACCAAAGGACGCACCGCTCAGCTAAATTTACGCCAGTAAACAATATTGAGGACTTGGTATTCGACGCCAGAGTTTAGCCAAACCGATGAAGCGGAGAGCGCGTATCGAAAAGCTTGTCTACCTAGTGACGAGTACTACACAATCGAGTCCAATAACGCGTTTCGCAAGGTTTTTTGAGGTCTCAGCTTTCCGATTCGAGTCCAGGGTGCATGCTTAGACAAGAAGAAAGGGCTGTAGGCTGCTCGGGACGATAGTCTGCACAAGAACTTTACCGATAGCTGTTTATGAGGGCTGGTCGCTCAGTCTCTCTCTATTCAGTGGCTCGTGTTTCCAGAACGTATGCTTCATTGGATATTTATCAGCGTTATCCAGCTCCGGTAGAGCCTGATGAGAGTTAGAGCACTCGGCGTGTTCTTGGTGGACAGACGATCCTCTGTCGTGGAAACTGTGGCAAACCTGAGAGTTTGGTGTATATTATTCAGTACTGTCGAACTGTGCATGATGGTCGTTGTGCTCGTCCTAATCGAGTTGCAAGGGAACTCGCGAAACACCTGTCGTCCGAGGTACGCCGTCTTTGAGGAGTTGACTGTACATAGGCCAACGCCTTTCATCAAGTCTGACACAGTCGTTGTTCAAGAATGCAGGAAAACTGTGACGGTCGTGAGGATAGTGTCGGATGGGCGCGGGTGGCTTGTGGGGAATGGGAGAAACAGATGCCGTGAACCTGCAATAGACGTCAGTATAGTCTCGGATGGGCGCGGAGTGACTGTGGGGAATGGGAAGAAACAGATATGTCGTGCTGATGATTGCTCCTCATCTCAGCCCTACATGTTATCGATTTTGATGTTCGTTTTTCGGTTCAAGAACCGAAGGCCGTTTCTTATTGAGGGGTCCGCTTCCTCCAGTGTGCCAAAGCTGTTGTTGGACTGCTGGTTCCTAAGAGCCCAGTCGGTGACTTGTGTTTGCTTGAACATTTGGGTTGTCTACTCACTTACAACACTTTGAGTGTTCATTCTTGACATGAGCTTCCACAAATGACCCAGCATGATTTGCAAATCCCGACTGTGTCAGCGCTCATCGCGCCTCAAAGAGAATTTAACATTATTAGTCCTTTCTTCAACCGCTGATCTCTACACGCGTGTTTCCATACTAAACATTCTCGCATAGTTTGGGATTCATCTTATTCTGAGTGGGAACTGTTGGTGGCACGCCTTCGAATGGGACGCCTCACTCTTTTTATTCTCCTGTAGCCAATCCGTATCCATCGCTTGTAGTCACTTTCAGTGTTGGTGACCAGGCTCTTCAAAAATACATAATAGTGGAGTAAAATGTGAATGTGTGAATTTTAAAGTGGAACAGTATACAACAAGCCGCAGTTTCAGTTACCTTGTGTTGAGGATGGAATACGGGCGAAATGCAGCGTTATTTGTGTCCCCCATGCTATCTTTTGATTCGTGTGATCATGTGATCTCTCCGAGTGAAAAGGCGAAGTAAGTGGTGCCGTGTTTGTAGAGCAGAAAACCAATAAGGAAAGTTCTCAGAACGTGCTCAAATGACCTCTCAAAAAAGCAGAGAACCCACACAAGAAGTCCGGGGAATACATCAGGGGAGGAAGACAATATTGAGTTATGAACTCTATGGACGTTTGTTTGTTTAACTGGAAACAGCCTCAATCTGAGGAAACGGGTAGTCCTCTAATTTTCGTGATGATCATGCGAGAATGCGGAGGAGTTTGTTGGAGCCCGGTTGTAATATAACCCATGAAACCGATCCCAGAAACACAGGCATACAATAAACAGAAGCATCAACAACTGGTATACAGCTAGCACAGATGGAAAATACGAGAAGAGACAACACCGATTCTTTAGGCGTATCAGCATCAGTAGAGAAGAGAGTGGATTTTCAGAAACTCTGAAGGGTGAGTTGCGTCTAGTCGTTAAAATATTTCTAGGAAGACCTATGCGGATTCTACTCACATCCACCCCCCGCCGGTAGCCATGGCAATACTCCTTTGTCGATGTTGTCAAGCTTACTTGTATAACAGTCGTACAGTCTTGTCATTTCTGTCAACTTCGAAAACGCAACAGCATCCAGCGTGGAGCTCGACCGCCGGCAGTCAGACTCGTATGAGTCTTCAATGGTCAGGATAGTGTTAATCCCATTTGAAAGTCCCATTTTGTATAAATGGGATGTTGAAAGTCGAATCTTTGTGTCTGTTTGTTGCGGCAAGCAATAAAGCAGGACTAATCATTTAGCGTTCTTCATCCCAACTAATCCAACTTTGGTTGTTGAAATTCTCTCATCAATGAACATTCTGATCAACTAACACGCAGATCACGTTGCCAATCATTCAACTACTGTGGAAATCATAAGGGCGTTTTCATCTATCAGCGACGGTTCACTGAACAAAAGTCATATGCAGTTCTGCGTGAGAGTCATGTCTTTTTTTGGAGTACTCATACTGGTCCGGGCTAGCTGTACCTGTTCTCTTCGTGTAAGCCATCTGAGACCCCTATCTTGTTGAGAGATCTGGGTGACTGCATACTCCCACAACACATTACCGACGATTTGAATCCGCTAATTTTACTTTTTGGACTCAAATCTACAATGACAGCGTCACTGTTTACGCTTATTCAAAGGATCCCAAAAGACCCTATGCACGGACTACTGTTTCAGGTTCTCGTGCCTACCAAGTGAGCATGCGATTGGTGCAGTTGGGCCAACCAATGGAATGGGACCCTGCGTTTAGTGATTCGTCAAGCACAATATATCAGCAAACGGTCTCACACATACTTCGTCTAGTAAGTCTAATCATTTTTGAAAACTGTCCAAATGACTTTTAGAACCTGCAGTAATATCAGTTTAATATTGTCTAAACATGGGTCAGGTAGATGCCTTCACAGTTTGCACGACAGTTAGCTGCTAAACGGGGAAAATGAAGCAATTTCTCGTTCTCACTGACGGACAGCACAATACTCGAAATCTGTAAGTGCTGATTTCATTGGAGCGGTTTGTGAGAGCATGTCTTGTCCTAACCGAAGACCAAATCTGGTACTGAAATACTCAGAGTACATTTGAGTGTAAAAACCGAACCCCATATATTTGTATAAATTGAGCACTTTGAAGAATAGTTCAGCTAATTTGAAGGCAACTCCATCAGTGAACATTATCACCAACTTTGTCGACGGCGTAATATCAATACAATATTGTTCAATACTGATACTGACCCGCCGAAGGAACATAATTTTTGAGGGTTTATGAAGAAGGAAAGAACGCCGAGAACGGACCCACTGTCGGGCACCCAATCAGGCAATCTGGATAGAAACTGACATTGATTAGCAGATATGTCTGGCAGCATATCCAGTTAGGCAGACTGAGGTTATGCGGAACCCAACGCGCAGATCGACGCCTGATCAGCTGCATAGAATCCGGTGCAGATGTCACCAAATCGCCGACGCCAGTACTCGTCAAGCAATATTTTCTTATATTCTTTGTAGATACCACAGCTATTTTAAGAGGTTACTTATTATGGTTTTTGTCTGACTTTCTCCAAATCTACAGCCTTGATCATGGTGACTTAACTGTGTGAAGAATCCTTCGCGTTTGAGATCAGCATTGCTTAACACTTTCAACTTGCGGTTGTGTGTAGATAGGGGGTTCTCCCTTGTGTTATTCTGCTCGGACCCTGTATCAGCTTTCTAATTCTTACCATGCTTAAGGATATTGGGTTTTATTTTATTCTGGATGTGTTCTTTATCAACTTTGTAGACACCTCGGATTACGGGGTTACTTGTAAATGGAATGTAACTCGTGTCGTAGAACTCAGTGACATTCTGAATTGCTGAGACTGTGAGGAATGTAACGAGTGAAAGAAAGTCGCAAGACAAAAGGGCAGTACCATGGTTTAAATGAACACCCAGGGGCGAAATCAGCAAGGAACCTGCGAAATCCTCTCCGAAAACAATCACAGAAATTAGCGAAATACACTCATTTAGAAACTAATTCGGTTTTTCGAGAGACTCACCTGGAACCCAGCTGAATTTCTTGTTTTAGATGTTTCCAAATTAAATTGCAAATGAGTGTATATTCGCTAATTTCGTGCAATTTGGCTTTGAATAGAACATAAGGTTGACGGAAAACCGGGGACTGCGCCTTCCTGAAAAGCCCCAAGAAGGGCGAAACCGGTCGTGGTCTGTCGATGGATTTTCAGCAACCTTATGAGTAGTGCATTACAAATCACAGAAATCGACTTCTCCAATGGCAAGAGATGGTCTGAGTTATGTTTGCTTCTAGAATGTCACATAATGGCATTCAGTTATTATTTCGGACGTTCAGTTTGGAGTGTTCTAGTACACAGCCACTTTTATATTTTGCCATTTTTCGTCCTTAACTGTAGAATGTAATAGAAGACTGCTTCACGATGACTGTGAAATCACCGAGGTTTTTGGTCCATTTTCAGACAAATTTCGACTTCCGACCTTTAACCATTTATTGATCGTTTTACGCTATGATATGTTTCAAGTGACTGCAGCTACTGGGATTGACACCTAAGAAACTAGCCATTAGAACCCCAGAGTTTCGGTTTTCATAAATTACTTTCTATACCGTCTTGAGCTTTAATCCGTCATGAATAAACATATTTTGTCGCTGCTAAGAAATATTAAGCTAAAGGTTCATCACCCCAGTTCCTTTCTTTCTGTCAGCCAATGAGCAGTGACCCATGGGTTTAGAAAACGAAGCTAGAAGCTGCATAGATCGTATATCGGTAGTTTGCGTGGACCGTTTGTCACATTCTCACTCTGATTTAACCTTGCTGAGTAACACCGGGTTAAAGCACAAAAGTGTGAGTTTGCGAAGGATGTTTAATTTATGGGAAGGCTGAGAGAACGAAGTACATTATATTGCAGGTGCGCCTCACTGAATGTTGGCCGACTGGACAGTGGGTTATATATGATTTCACAGTGGGCCAGAGGTCCAGCAGAACCGTAAATTCTTTCATCGTCTTCTACGCAATGATTATCCAGCTGTAGCATCAGAGGGGCCGATTGACCCCAATAGCAGAAGTTTTCTAACATGGACCCCTATTTTCTTGGGTGTGAACCTTTTTAGGAGGCAAGCAAAGTTAGGTAACGCTAAAAATACTGGGAAAAGAGTTTGTTAGTTTTTATAGCCGTAAGAGAACGTCACCAAAAAATTCCAAGTAATCCGCAAAAAAGTTTAGCCTCACAGGAAATTTTCACTCCCATGAACTAATCTGTGGATGAATCACACAGATCGTGGCTTTTATATATCGACAAGCTCATTGTCAATTGCATCAAGGTAAAAAACGAATGGCTATTACAGTACAATAATTCTTATCAAAATGGTAAGTGAGAAAAATGTGTCTGAGCGTCTGATTAAGCCATCATCAAACTTTCTAGCCGCAGTAAAATGAACTGAACAGTATTTCGAGATATCGAAGTATATTTTCATAAAGGAAACTACTCACAAGGCTGCTGAAAACTCTTTGACAGCCCACGACCGGTTTCGCCCTTCTTGGGGCTCATCAGGTAGGCGCAGTCCCCGAGTTTCCGTCAACCTTATGATCTACTTGAACCCAAATTGCACTGTTTTCGAGAACATCATAAACGAGAGATTCAGTTGAGTCTCCCGTGAAAACCAAATTGATTTGCAGATGAGTGTATTTCTCGAGAACTGAACAGTAGTTTTTAAAGTGCACTAAAAGTCTATCTAGTTCAGCTTCGCTAAATTTTTTCCACTGTTAGTTGGTGTGAAAGTCCGATATTTTTAGCAATTTCGAGCCACAGCCTACCGAACCACACATCCGGCGACAAAAGTGGATCAAACTTGCTTCAAAGAATGCTCTGGACATCTCATTATCAATTTCCCTCCTTTCGAAGCTCATCAGATGGTTTGTTCCCTGGGTACTTACTAAATCTCCTTCTTACTTGAACACCAAATTGGACCTATCTTACAACACAATCAACTGCAGAATATCACAAACAAAAGGCTCAGTTGAATAGGAAGGTTTCAAATGAAAGTTAGCTTTGGAATGCGTACAATTAGTCGTTTAAATACGAAGTACGACCGCTGAAACCTAGGGGATCACGCCCACCTAATAAGCTGCAAGCTAGTGAAACCGGTAATTGTTTAACGATTAGTGTTCAGAAAACGTATAAATATCGTTATATGAGGAAGAAATTTCCCATCATATTGCTCAAGCCTTAAAACTAAGAAGCTCTTTTGTACAATACAATCTGTGAGAGAATGCTGTAAGGGAGAATACATTTGGCGTCATCTAAATTAACTTACTTAGTTTTGTGTTTATTGAGACAAGCCTTTAACTAGTTGAAACACGGGCGAAAGAGCAAACTAAAAGAATTCCGGATCCTCCTTGAAGACTTGTACAGCTATCAGAATTGAGTAACGAAAAGCTTTGCAACGGTCCACTTGAGGAAGTACGGATTCCGCCAGCTTAATGAACTTTTTTCACGACATTTGTCGAAACTCTTTTCGAGGTTGTGTATTCAGTGAATATCTTTTACTCTATATAAAGCGATCAACCTTGCTGCTGGTTGTGCCTAGTTAGGAAAATGTGTCTCCTTGTGCAAAGTGATTTGAACCTGGTTCATCGACGAAAGATAACATTATTGGACGTGTAGCTAAAGTGACCACCACTTAGAAGAAACCTTTGCTGGCTAGTCCGCCCAAGAGATATCACATACCACGGCGACAGTAACGGAAGACAACAGTGTGTAGTAGATGGTCGTTGGTTTGTTCGCTGAGCTGGGCATTTTGATTGCAAACGTTTCATCACCAATCGAGGTGACATCATCAGTGCGTTATTGAGGAGCGTAGTGGTGCGTAGCGGTGAGTTGGTGGTTGTGCGTGGTTGTGTGTAGTAAGAATCCACTACTTTAAATCAATAACATCAAATGGAAAGTTGCACACCAAGTCGTCTCTAATCGGACGCGGAATACTGTGAAATTTGTTTGCACATCAGAGTTTTCTAAACAGTGTTCATCCTATCCTTGTGCAATCACCCTCGTTCATCCAAGCAAAATGGAGAAGACACTTGATTCGAGCTGATTTCCTAGTCTAGCATGTCGGCAGCGGTTTCGCAGATTCGAACCCCAACTGAACAGGAAGGTTACCACTACTCCAGCAGCGTATGTTGAAAGCTTCTAAAGTGACGTTTTGAAGCAGGTTTGTGATTTTCTATTTAGACCACAAGATTGGCTTCAACCGACGCTCGAATCAATGACCTCTTAGATGTTTATTCAGACGACCGATCCGCCTGCCGGTATTTCGAATTCAAGTAGCACCACGGGCACCTGAGAATCTTCAGACAAATTTCGAGCAGTTGCGGGATTTGCAAAGTTGGTATTCACATCATCCTTTCGTCCTTGAATGAATAAATTGATCAGTGTCAATGTCAGAGCACTTAGTGACCAGGAAAGTGTAGTGACCACGATTTGAATGATTATGAGCTTATTCTGAGTTTTCAAGTCACAATGATGGTGTAATATACAGGACTAAAAAGAAACCCTTTTTGTCTTGAGCATTTAAAACTCAGAAGTGGAGAGTTTGATTTATCTGTTGTTGATCAGACGACCAACCAATACTTAGCTGTAATTCCAGTGCTTTTTATTGGCTGTGAAGCAACTCAAACTTTGCAAACAAAAGGAGTCACAGAAATCATAAAATACTTGGATGTTCCGTATTCTCTAGCTGATTGTACTTTCATGCACGAGGTCTGAAATTGATTTAGGCCAAAAATGCCTAATGAATGAACTGATTACATACTGATTCGATTTCCATGTGTGTTCCAGTATCGTACCGTTTTCGTCCTTGTTAACTGTTCAACTTGGAATATCACGCACGCACACAAGTGCACCGTAAACCTACTCTGCCATCGATTTGCTGCTCAAGAGTTCACATTTTGTCCTCCTAATTTTGCCAAGCATCTGACTCACCATCTTACTTTTTTCCAAAGTTGGTGTGCGTAACAATCGGGTGGCTAAGACGGATCTGTTGTCAACTAAGTCACGTGAAGTCGGATTTGTCTTTCTCTAGCAGAATGAGCCTTTGTCTGATGGTAGCTGCTACAGGTGAAAGGAAGAAGGCCTTCACTGAGGAGTTATTTATTAGAAAATGCCAACTGAACAGTTACAGACTAGTGGACAGAGAAGCAAAACTCTCATATGCATCTTGTTTACAAAAACTGAATATCCACCTCATTGGACCGGTTTTCCTGAACTTTCCTGGATATTCATTGACTGTTGCTCAAATCCAAGCAAATGCTACAAGGCGACTTCACAAATTCCGCAACAGATCTCACTTTTCAAGAGACACAGCGGATATACGAGGAAACATACTACTCGCATCCCTTCCCCACCAGTAGTAGTACCTTTGCACAGGTATAATAGTTCCATCTTTCTCACTGGTTGGAAATTGGAAATGAAACGTGTCTGATAGGTATTTTGAGATATCAATGTCTGATGGTCCAAATAAAAGTAGTAATAAACGTTTAGCTTACAATCGTTTTGGTCTCAAGCTTCTACACTACCATGGGGAATTACGAGGGCTTAGACACTGCCAACTCCCCCAAACCTAGACGGGAACAGAAGAGGTTAACGGGTTATGCCCATCTGGTCAGTGAGTCGGCTGGTTCGTCGAATTGTTTGATCTGACCATAAACGAGGTTAAGGTTAGTTTCCCACCTGGAAAACACTCCTCTGGGCAAAGAGACACTCGAGATCCTTGGTCCACTGACTAAGCTACTAGCTTCTCCGTGTAATTAATTACAATCTCATTGTAATACACTATGCTATCAAGTGTACCAACCAAGATAACAAGTTTAAAGTGTTCCAACTACCCCAAACCTAGACGGGAACAGAAGAGGTTAACGGGTTATGTTCAAACCATGGACCATCTGGTCAGTGAGTCGGCATCTTGACCACTCAGATTCGTCAAATTGTGACCATAAACGAGGTTAAGGTTAGTTTCTCACCTGGAAAATAATCCTCTGAGCAAAGAGACACTCGAGATCCTGGGTCGACTGACTAAGCGACTAGCTTCTCCGTGTAATTAATTACCATCTTATTGTAATACACTGTGCTATCAAGTGTACCAATCAAGACAAGTTTAAAGTGTTCCAACTAGTGCCTTACTTCGAGATGAAAACTTTTCCAAGGTCTTTAGTTAAGAGAGAAGCTCCTACCTTGGCACGAAACGTTAGCCATTGGGAACTCAATTCGAGAGGTTACTTGAGTCCTGGATGGCTGCTTTTCAAGGCCCTCGGTCAGTTAATCTGCTTTGTTTGTTTTAGTGTTGATAACTGTTGAAATGACCTACCACAAAACGTTAGAACACCCCTCCCCTCACTGTCCTGATTTAGTATTAGGGCTCACGAGGTGGAATCGACCGGTGTGCCGGGCGAAGGTAGATTTTCGTGCAACTGCTTTCTTAGTTGTTTCCCCATCTAATACACTGACTTATCACGAACTAGTTCACCAGGGTTCCAAAATAACCGGCACGCTTTCAATGAAGTCAATGTGGATTCACCAATATAAAACTTGAATACATTTATCTCCACCAAAGCCCCCAGGCAAAGTGTTCTGTACCTGTTGTTCAACATCAAAACGATGGGAAATCACGACTATTGGTCGAGTGTAGTCCCGGTGAAAACCGAATGAGCCTTTAGAGTTTTCAAGAAATTCCCCATTTCTGGTCCTTACGACTGATCTGCTCTACCGAAGAACCAGACAACCATGGGGCAGAAAACCCTAGGGCAGTGGATTCACTGCAGAAACAGATCATATCGCTAAGTTTTGCGCTTTTACTTTATGCCTCAATATCATTGATCATGGGATCTGTGGGGAACAGTGGTGCTTCACTGTCCTAATTCGTACCTGTCAGATAAGTTGCACAAAACTAGACATTGCTCACAGTCCAAAAGAGTGAAGACACTAGTTTTCGAGGATATCTTTGAATGTTTTTGCCAGCAGACTATGTGATCATACTCAGACAACTCTGGTCGAGCTGGCTAATCGACAAATAACCCATAACTGAAGGTCACCCGGTTGTACCTAGTTGAATGTACTTCGATCCAACGAAGATGAACCATCTGGCTTCATTGATCCTGTGGGTTCTTTTCCAATTGTTGATGCTCACACAGAGCTTCCTTACATCTGATATATGATGTGTGGAATGACGTCAACACCATGCAATGGATAACCTTGCATCGGGTTTCTCAGAATCTCTCTCCCTGTGTGTATCTTTTCTATAGCCATTCCCTTCCAAATAAAACCAGTAAACAAAGGATCCCTGGCGAGCGATTGCATTCCAATCGTTCTGTTACTCAGTTTCTTCAATAACCCCACCGAACTTAGACAGCCGTTTGCAAAGCTGTTGAAAATGTGTAGAAAACATGCAGAGAATGGTCTGATTCCTGACTGAGAAATCGTTGCCAAATCGGAAGGAAGCACAGCAACGATGGAGTATTTTTTCGCATCCAGCAAGACACACTCATTCGCACGCCAATATTGTTTTGGCGGGGGACTCAGCTGGAACCCAACTAAATCTCTCGTTTATGTTTTTTAATTCAGCAGCCTCATGAGTAGTGTATCTGTCGTGCCACCCGCGCGATAAATGACTGCTAGACTGGTGTACCAACATCTGGCGGGAATCGTGAGAGCGATCCCAGACGAATAGCTCCAATAATGGACGCCCGAATGAACTCATGATTAACATGCACTCATAACTCGTATCAAGAACCCGAGCTGTGTGATTCACACTGAATCTG
>NW_008751755.1:945171-950415 GCF_000715545.1 Opisthorchis viverrini
AGATTCAGCTGGGTTCCGGGTGAGTCTTTCGAAAAACCAAATTAGCTTGCAAATGTGTGTATTTCGCTAGTTTAGCGGTGCTTTAGGTTGGTAAAGGTTAAAGAAAAGAGGCATTACCGAATTACTCGATCCAAACCTACCGTCTGAAGTCTGTTGAGCGATGGAACGCGTCTTCTGCCAACATTCCGTTTCTTCTGCTCAGCGAACAATTCCATACAAATCACGAGTCGTTGCAAACATTATAAGTTCCAGAAATGAAAAGTTTCTGCTGAATTTTTAGACGCCATGGCGTCGTGTCCGCAGAACGTATAAAAAGTTTCCACAGATTCCAAGAAAAGTAGCGGCTGTTGTATTTCCGGAAATCGCTTCTCTTGGAGTCGATAGTGACTGGGTTAACTGGGGCAAAATCTGTGCCCAGTTTAAGCGTGATAGCATTCGAGATCTAACCTCTCAGAATCCACTTAAATTACCACTGTCAGTTACCGCGCACATGTGGTAGTATTTGTTTATGGTATCTCATGGTAGATGTACTATTTTACGTTGATTTCGCATTTCTCACAACTGTATCGGACGACAGCGTATTGGTTTTAACGAGATCTCGTTCCTTGCTCGTTTGATGATACCAGTCCGAGAAGGAAAGCCTTAGTGTTCCGGGAACCGCCCACGTCTTCAATAGAAAATGAGTAAAGTTTCGCTCTACAAACAAGCAGTCCCTTGGCGTTTCGTCAATATTTGACCAATCTCCATTCAACGGGCACACGTTTGCGCATCTTTTCTCCACTCTTTCAAACTATACAGTTGTACCTTTATTTCCACTTCACCCGACACAGTTACACCTGGCCACTTTACTCGGAAGTGACCTTTTGCTGGTTCGCGCTTACGAAGGAATTTCATTTGATCAATTTGTCAGTGGATCAGTGGTTGCTTCAGTCTTTGTAAAGTTTGACTTTAACGATTCCATGGCCAAAATGTACGACAACAAATCAGTCATGGAGCATCTGGTTTCAGGTGGGATGCGATTGAGTGAACCCAACCTACCGGTTCCGATTCCTTCTCTCATAATCTTTGAGCGACAAGACGCAGCAGTGTTTTCTGTGCAAGGTGAGTTGTTATTTTTAGACAGCTATTTTAAACAGTGGTCTCTTCCCGTTAGGAAAATCCTTTCGGATATAGTGACGTTTGAGTTGAAACCGGAGTGCTTTCTTCAGGGTTACAAACGAATAAGAACCGTTTCCAAATCCCTCTCACTTTGATCTTAAACACTAAGTTATTTCACATTTCTCAAACGCTTTACATCTGGCAAACTTCTAGCAAGGTTCAAATATGACAAGGAGGTAGTCAACAGGGGAGAAAATGGCTCTCTACAATTCGACTATATCGATTAAGGAGAGCAGTGGACTGCAAAAAATTTTTCATAAAGCACCAGTCCCCGCCTCACATTTTATGTAAGAATAGAAAGAAGACGTAGTATGGATACATTTAATCCAGGTAGATCTTTATATCAAATGAAGTTTTACAGGATAGACAGGATACAAGAACTACATTGTCACACTTGATTGTGACTGAGTCAGGTGGCAAAATATCTGAAAAAAAAACTGGATGAAAGTCGGTTGGGGAGTAAAGCTGAAATTCTTTTGTTTTCAATATGATAAGTTGGGCTTCCACGATTTGCTGAACGTATGGCCGAAAACCGAGTCACGTGGGTTACCTACTCCTGGGGCAACGCGATTAGTTTTGATAATGGCTATCAAATAGTGTCATTTGTTTTATGTGCCACCCAGGTACAGTCCAACAGGACCACTTACTACCTATAGACAGTCTGTCAGTGACGATCTCATTTCCAATAAGACTATTGGCAATGACTGGACATTTTCGCACAATATACTACTTATTTGACCTTTTCAGCAACCGATCCTTGCAGCTCGGGAAACAATGACTGTTCGGTCAACGGCATTTGCGTTCCACTCAGTGGTACAGTGTATACGTGTGAATGCAAACCGTTCACTATAGATGCTTCCCCAAACGGATTCTACCCTGGTCGACGATGTATTTGTAAGTTGTGCCACGGTTTGATTTGTGCTGCTTTAGATACCTTCATTTCGTGTGTAGTATTCGTTGGTCATTGGCTCCAATCCACAGGGATCAAGTCAGTCCATCCGTTCCAAGATGACTGATTAAAAACCAGCTGGACATTAGAAATCACTAGTGGATATAAACGATGCTTTTAGAAGTTATTCAAAAAAAACAGGAAGATCACGACAATGTTATACATTCAATAAGCTGAGACACGACACGCCACTCAACTATGATAGAAATTTTTGGAGCAAACCTATACTCAGAGGCCTTCGAACAAAGCATTAAGAGTCACACTCTTATGACAAAGACGCGCATGTTCCGGACATACGATTAACAACAGTTGAACGGTCGCATATTCGTGGGCCGTATTTCGTTGACACCTTGAGTAGAGTTCATGGGAAGTGTGGGTCTCTGTTCATCAGTGACTGCCAAGACGGAGTGAATATCCGACTGACGTTCCGTGTTTTCTTGACGAAGAATTATTAGACTTTCACGTCAGGTTAGACTAACGTCATGTGATTAGTTGCTCAAACAAGTGCTTTGCCGGATGACCACAGTTACGAAAAGTTTGTTAAACTAGACTTTTAGTAGATAAAATTCGAGCCCTTATAAGACATTCACAAAATTAGTAGAACCTGATGAGTAGACCCTGTATTCACATGAGTTTTATTCAAATAGCCAAACTGGTATCCTGGAACAATCCTTTCATTGTTCTACAATAAGAAAACTTGTAACCGATTTGTCCGGAAACCGGGAATTCTACTCCAGTTTTTTTGTATAAATATTCTGTGAATGATATTTTACCATCGAAATTTTTGGGTTGGTTTATTTTTTCACGATACTTTGGACTGCACAAGTACGCACACGCCACCTTGACTTAGTTTTGGAAAATACAGGCTTTGTGAAGCTCCTGGGGGAAAGGATTTGACCATCCAGCCTACGCAAGGTACGGGGGTATAGGATCGGGAAATCAAAGGCAAAAGCTTATCCTCAGGTAGTGTGGAAATGTGTGTCTGCCCTATCGTTGTATTCGAGTTTGATTTGTTGGTATATATTCTACGTAGATTAGCAGACAATCAGACATCGCACTCACTCAAATTCTCAGAGTACGATAGAAGGGTATCGACTGTCATTTCAACGTTTGGCTGTTTGGCCACTTTCTGTCCATTTGTCGTTCACTGATGTACTGTTAGGCCGATTTTAGTGTACCCTATGAAGATAAATGACGTGCCAAGTTTTCTTCTAATTTTTGGTAATATAATGGGCAAATACCTGCAACTATCAAGTAGTATATGCCTGCGACTTGGGTATCGTCAGCGTACCGTGCGTCTGGAAAGATTCTGCATACCTGATGAGCCTTTGATGAATCACAGAGTACTCTAAGTGGACCACAGCATCACCGACAAGATGTCTTGCCCAATACGACCAGGGTGCCAGACGTGAGAGGGGCCGATGATAAAGGACAATAATTGACCAACTAGAAAGAGACGATAAACCTGAAACCTGATTCTCTTGCGTACCTGATCGGTCATAAATGCGCGTGTTTACGGCAGACAGGTTGTGGCACTATTCATCCGTACAAGGAAACCTTATTGGGGAATAGACGCGGTCTATTCGGCTTCCATTTCATGGTCCAGTTGTATCCAAGAGCTTTCTTACTCTGATCCGTTGTTTTGCTCAAGGTGACCAAACTTTAACTGGGCAGTATGAGTTCATAAGCTTGTGGTCATACAATGTCCTCCTGGTAACTCTTGTGATGAAGTTGTCCAACTGAAATCGGGTCAGAAACTCCGCATGATTAGTAACTTGTCATCTAATTCAATCGGGGAAAACTGAAGGTGCTTATCAATACTTGCCTGCTATTTATTCATGGCTGTCTGTACGTTCGCAACCATTAGCGGACTGCAGTTTCAGTATCAAGCAATCTAATGAGGCCACCTTTCAGGATGAAAATGATGTAGCGAACCAAAAGTTGTCGGATTCCGGATACCTATACTAAGCAACTATCGTCCCAAAACGCAACCATGAAGATCAGACAAGGACCATTGCTTTTGTAAAATGAGATGTTCTCTCAATTCTATTCACGACAGAATTCTCAGATGTTTGGATGGCTCACTGTCCACCAGTAGCTAACTTCCTCTCTACCTTACTCATCAGGCTTTGTCCCAATCTTTGTGGGCAAGGTTTGCTGAAAACTTGTTCCAGAATGTCTGTACCAAAGACGTTGAATACCTAAAACAAAGGAAGAGGTCATAAAGCAATCCTTCTACAGCGAAAGATTTCTGACGACATATAGCGCAGTAAAATTTGATTTGTTTGTCCCGAATAAGGAGTGATTTATGCTATTGTCCCAGTTAATAGTAAGCAGAATTTAGCAACCTCTCGTACCGCTCGAGCATGACTCGAGTACATGACTCAAGTTCAAACTACGCCCAGTGAACCACAGTCGTTCAATACTCCCACCGTTCTGCTGACTAGACCATCGTAATGACTCCACCCTAATTATCTGTCACGTGATTAAGTGTTTTATTCGGGGTTGCTACTAGGCCATTCAGCGACAAATGTAAGTTACATTTTAGTAAAAGTCAAACGTGAATAAAAATTTTATCACATGTACTCTCTAGGTGTTCATGCCTGAAAGTAATTCGTTGAAATGGCAGAATTAAGCTGAAATTTATGAGCCCAGCTGATGGAAATTTAAGCTTGCTGGTGATGAGGCGAAGTCACGTGACCTGTGCACGCTCAACTTATTTTCAATTAATTACCTTACTTCGGTGATGTGTGGGGATGAATCTGCATTGTACCAAGTGCGAATATTCACCGTTTATGTTTCCGATCACATGAAGCACGAATCTTGATGCACTCTGCCACGACAGTCCTGGTACTTTTGTTCGCAGCTGAGGAAGGGTCCACTTTCAATGCACTTGTGGCTTGGGATTTTTAGAAATGTATGGTCTTGACACATCTGCCAGAGAGCGCATTCACCCCTCTCCCTTTTCAGCCAGCGAAGTCGAATGAACCACATAGTCGCACAGTGATTGCTGCTGAGGCAGGACGCGATCGATCCTATTATTCTATGGAGGACAAAATAAAGTGCAGAAGCTCTCGCGAAGTTTTCGAGAAATACATTCACTTGCAACTCAATTTGGTTTTCAAGAGAAAACCAAC
>NW_008751755.1:950551-968413 GCF_000715545.1 Opisthorchis viverrini
ACGGAAACTCGGGGACTGTGCCTACCTGAGAAGCCCCCAGAAGGGCGAAACCGGTCGGGGGCTCTCGAAGAGTTTTCTGCATCCTTGTGAGTAATCTCGCAAAGTTATCTGTGCAGCTTTTCAAAGCAACAAAGTAGTTTTTGTTCATTAAATAAACAATGTCTGAAGTTATAATTAGTTTCTATTGCGGAGGAATTTTTAGAATTTTGAGGAGTGCTGGTGCTTGTTTAAAAGAAACTATCCAGTTATTCGTTTGGGCAGCAAAAGTCTCTGTCAAAGAAGCGAATTAGATGTACATTTTCCAAGATTTTTCGCCGAACATCTGATAGTCTCAGTAGGTAATAGAACGAACGATCCCAGTTGATGCTTCTCATTAGAGGTTGAAACATCTGAGTCTAGACCTAGCATGACCTTAGGCGAGAAGCTTGTCGTGTTCTGTGTACTGCTGAAACTTGCTCGGTAACTTTACGGGGAATAATGTGCAGAAAATGAATGTCCAGACTTAGCGAGATACACTCATTCGTAAACAAATTTGGTTTTTGCAAGAGACTCACCTGAAACCCAGCTCAAACCTTCGTTTACGATGTTTTCAAACAATTGAATGTGCTACACCAGGCCCTGCATATTTCACCTGTTACGATATTCGAGATTTCACGATACATGCATGGACATTACTCATAAGGTTGTTGAAAATTCTTCGAAAGCCTACGACCGGTTTCACCCTTGTTGGGTAGGCGCAGTCTCAGAGTTTCAATCAACCCTATGTTCTAACTGAGACCTAATTGCACGAAATTAGCGGAATACACAAACAAATTCGGTTTTTCGGGAGACTTCTCCAGAACTCAACTGAACCTCTCGTTTATAACTATGCCCCGAGAAGGGCGAAACTGCATGTGGGCTGACTGAGAATTTTCAGCAACCTTATGAGTAATGTATCACGTTCTATTAATGTCCCAGAATGTTTTTTATAGATGAAGAGAGTTGAATAGCATTGAAACATAACGTTAGCTTTTGTATTACGTGTACCGGTTGGATACGTGGTGCGCCGATATCTCCAGCTGCTGCACCAGGTTGGGTCGATATCTGGACATTCCATCCACATCTGTTTCACCAGGGCGTAAAAGCGAGTACAAACTGTTTCTAATCATGTCTGCAAAGAAAGGCTGCTATTTAACTGTTGAAAGCGAAACAACTTTTTAATTGGGTCTCCGTCCAGTAAGTACTATTTAAAAACTTCTGAATTTCGCACTTTCATCAACAAGTGAACACGACAACCGTGGAAATTTCTTTCTTGTTTCAGATGACGGCCTGATAATCCTGACGTTTGTCGTGGTCGGACTGTTCCTGAGCATGTTGATCTTCATACTATGTGGATGTCGTCGAACAATATGGTATCGGTATCGGAACCGACGAGAAGCCGAACATGTTACCTTGGTCAAAATGGCAGCCAATTATGACATTTGATTACCAATAACGTAATATCTTGCCGAAATAAAACAGCTGCGGCTAGGCACCCAAAGAATCTTGTGAACTGTGATATTTTGCACTCATCTGCTTTCACTACATGCGTTTGTCTTTCTAACTGCACATAAACCATGGATGATAGATGAGTTGTCTTCTCTGGAGATGTGAGAGTCTAAGAGAAAAGTTGGGTAGGGGGTCACACGAAAAATGCAGTAGTGCCCGGTTGGAGGTATTGATTTTTGGTCAGGAGATTACGAATCTTTCTGCGCACATGATCGTTCCGAACTTTAAAACAGTGACCACAAACTGGAGGATTATCCAAGGAGACCAGGCTTGAGACTGTGATGAAATATCTTGATTTGGCCGCTCCTACAGGATCGCTGGCCAACACAAAAGGTGTCCGTCAGTAGCCTACTCGGAGAAAAGCCGTGTGGTATACAGCTGGGAGATTTTCCTCAAGTGTTGTGGAGAAGACATACTTAAATAGATTGAACGACGTTGAGTGCCTTCACTGAAATCCGTAGCTAGTCCTCAGTTCGTTCCCCTCGAAAACGGGATAGCTTCTCCCATGAATGAACAAAGGCGCTTAGGTCTTACGAATTTCATCAACAAATTACTGGGCATTGAATCAACCTCCACCCTTTAAGAAAGATGGACCAAAGAATATCTACAATGCTACTCCCCAACAGGGATCACTTTTTCAGGAGACAGAGAACACCAGCATGGTGTGACATGGCTGATCCAGGTTAGTCGAAAGACAAGCTTATCTCGACTGGCGACTTTCGGTCTGATTTCCGTAGCAGGGGGGCGATGCCACGATTTGTGCATAGCAAAACAAATCACAAGTTGCACTATGTAGATCAAACTTAAGCGTGATTTGTTTTTTGGTAATGTGCTACTCATAAGGTTGCTGAAAATCCGTCGACAGCCCACGACCGGTTTCGCCCTCGGGGGTCATCAGGTAGGCCCAGTCCCCGGATTTCCGTCAACCTTACGTTCTACTTGAAACCAACTTGCTCGAGATCAGCGAATATACACTCATTTGCAAACTTATTTGGTTTTTTGGGAGACTCATTCGGAATCCAGCTGAATCTCTCGTTTGTACTGTTCTCAGGCAACTGAATGTGCTGCACCAGGCCGCCTCATGTTTCAGTCGCTACGATATTCGAAAAACCAAATTAGTTTGTAAATGAGTGTACATTAGCTAATTGTCTGTGTTTTCTTCAAGTCTACGGACTATTTTGAGCACTGTTAATTCAAACTAAAACACGTTTGTCAGACTGGTCATCCAATCAGTGATCCAAGTCCTTAGAATATCTCATTGTGAGGATAAACATGTTCCTTTCCAAAACAAAACTCATCTAGTTGAACTGAAAAAGACCTCCAGTGGACACCCCTTATCTGACACAAGTGTTTTAAAGCTTATCAGTTTGAAGGTCCAAAGATCGACAAAAATAAATTCAACCACAGGACTTTCCACTTGCTGTTCCACGATGGTACATTTGTAAAACCTGTGCGTCTCCGTTGACACATCCCATAATCGCGCAGTTAACTATAGAATAAATCATAGTCTGTTGTGGATAGCCATACTAATCTTCTTGTTCCCGTCAAGGTCCAAATGGATCAAACAAACTCTCTTTGATCATTTTAAGAGATCCAATTTCAAACCAATCGGCAGCTAGCACTTGTCTCAGATTCTGATACAAACTTGTCATTATGACACGTTGGAGAGGTGAGGATATTACAAAAAATCTAAGCTAGTTACATGTAGTTTTGGTATACCGAACGTACATTTTCTCGGCGTACATCTCCACGAGTTACTGGGTTATGTTCGATTACAGAGGGTGCGAAAGAACCTACTTGGGAATACTAGCCTGGTTTCACGAGGCTGGTGACGATGGAGGGGATACGGATTACCGCCAAAACATCCCAAAGACCAAACAGCGAATGACTGGTGGATGTAAACTGATGTTAGAAATACCGGAAGAGTAATCTTCCTCAGCTAACGGAATTTTGCCAAAAAACAGCCAGTCACGTCCCTTTTAGAGGCGAATGTTTATGGTATACTGCGGGAAGATTATATTTTACACGGAGTCAAGTAAAAAGCAAACAATATGAAATACAAACAAATATAAACTAGAGAGAACCACCATTCAGCTCTCCCATAACACTGGATTCGATTGACCAACCTTCTTTCGAATGATCCCATTTGACCATATCCAACGGGTGACGCCTCATCGCCACGAACACTTTAACGGTAAGTCCTTTCAAAAAGAGGAGTGCTAAAGTAGATCTGCAAACAGGGCTTTGTTAGATATCCAAGTGACCAATGAATATTCAAGAATGGCACGGGAGACCGGGTAGGGTGCGTCGACATTCAACTATCATGGGGAATTTCATGCGTAGTTATTTCGATGGGGTAAATGTTTTTGACAAGTATAATAGAGTCCCAGTGTTTTGTTGGCTTATTTCAACCCTAATTTTTAGCATTATTCGGATGTGACCGAACCATTTGTGTGGATCGATTGTGTTCAACTTCCCCATGTAGATGGAGTGTAGATTACATAATCTTCCTGAATTTAATGACCGTGAAAGTGGTGTACAAGCTGTTTCGTCCATAAGAAGTTATGATTTAAGAATAAGAGAAGTTAACCCCGATGTTTTATTTTGCGTACGACACACCAAACGTCGTCAGAACTCGGGAAATTCAGGGTTGCGAATTCTCTGGTTCAAACAACCAATTTCATAAAGATTCTGAAAACTATGAGTCGATGGGAAAGTTCAGTATTTTAGTTTGCCTTTGATGTGGACATTCCAGACAGACGGATCTTCAGTAGCTGCATAGCGTGGATCGGTTCGTCAGCCAGCTGACTGCAGTATGGACTATGGATACCATACTGTTTTAGGCCTACACAGGGTATGACGCGTACCATTGATTTGGTCACGTGCCACGCGTTAGTCGACGTGTAAATGGAAGATATGACCTTCAGTACAAATGTCGATAGAAACAGATGCAGAACAACTTTACGACAGCAGAGATGTAAAGCAGTGAATGTCGGAACAGCAATTAATTTCGGTCGAGTTAGAACTGGACGATCTTCACGTAAAGGGTGCGCCATTATGCGGCAATATTAGTTTGACGTGGAGGCCAAATGTTTTTCCAGATAATTACTCTGACAGACGGCAAATAACCGGAAGTATCGTAGCATCCGAGAAAATTTGTGCTTTGCTAGTGTACACTATGCCTGATGCCTTGTGAAATGAAATGACACACGCTGGACCCAGAAAAACCTGTATGCAATTTCGGGCTGAGAACGAACTTGAAAGATCCGGAGACAACTAAAACGTCCATTTCATTCTTACCAGTGAAATATTTTTCACGTTTCATTTCCGGAAGACACATGAGACAAAGTTCTTTCAATATCTAGTTTTGAACTAAACGGCGGTACTTGTGATATGGAGTTGAGAAAGCTAACAGGTAAAATGGAATGGGTTCAACAACCTCTTCCACATTTCGGTCGAATTGCAAGGGCATTGTAGCAACTACAGTGCCAATTGAAAAGGACATCTATCCAATTATGGACTACTCAATGGCGTCTTTCCAGAGTACAGGGTGGCCGGTGTAATTCGGTTGTAGGTTCTTCTCCTAAGACTCGTTAATTGTATTTCCTGTGCCACAGCTGACTGCCGAATGCAAACTAACCTACACAAAAGATAGAAACTTGGAAAAAAAATACGCAGCTGTTTTGCTTCAAGAACTTCTTGTTAGAACTTCAGAGTGTCTTTGTAATTTTGAAAAACAGTTTGGCTGCAAGAGCTCCTCTATATGTGGTTTATAAACCAGTTGCCAATGATATTGTCTTCGAAATGAAAGTTGTGCACAGTCATGCTTATTTGGAGATTATCAGTAGTATGCAGCCCATAACACTACAAGAAATCTTAAACCTCCAACTTCTTGGCCAGGTGTTTGAACAACTAACCGGTCCACGAGCAACTGACCAGCCTGCTCTCGGACAGGATGGGTGAAACTAGCACCTAAGAAGTCGTCACTCGAGGAGCCAGTCGACACCACTTCCTGTAGTTTCTGTGACTGGAGCATGAATGGCATTGCATCCTGGTTAAGTGCGAGCTAATCATGCTGCTTTTCAGCCGCTCGTACCCGAACCGTTGGGTGTTTAAACTATTGACTAGGAGGTCGAGACCGTCTACTGAAGTTCCATCGGATACGCACCGTTGTTCTGTATTCCTCAGCTTTTCGGCTTCACTTACAAGATGAAATCTTGATCAAACCTATCAAATCCCCTCGCACGGCCAAAAGTCATACATTGTTTTCGAGATAATCTCCATCAGTGTTCTGGTGTTCAATCAAATGTGATGACTGGTGGGAGTTACTTTCAATAATCGGAACGTACAGCATTCATTCGCACTAATAACAGGCTGGTAGAGTATCGATTGTGGAGAGAAGAGGCAGAGTTCAAGTCTAGGATCGCTGCACTTTATATATCAGCAAGCTATGTGCACTTAAGTTTGACCGAGTGAAACGAATCAGTGGGACAGCACTGACAACCAAATGCTGAGATTATTCCGAAAGGTTCATTTAGGCCAACTGGGTGACCTGCGGTCACCGGATATTCGATTATCTATGTGATGATCTACCAGTTCCCTGATGGCTATAAAGTTTGGTTTTGTGTCATGGCTCCTTTTAGATATTTTGGTAAGTTCTTTACGACAACCCAGGAATCAGTCGTGGATAATGTTAGCGTGTTCGTAAGCCTGAACAATATATAATGTGAATTTTTCGTCCCGCCTTAAATGTGTTATNAAAGATCGTGAAAAATCGCATCACGTACTTGCATTCCTGCTCTGGCGCACTTTGCTACGAACGATGTTTTCAAACGTTATCTGAAACAAATCACATGGTATTGTCCAAAGAAAATTTCTCTATGTGATGACAGTCCAGCATACTGTGGATTTGGCGTTTGACCTATTCTTTTGTGTCCCGATTAGGCACACATAAGTTTGTTGATTCTACTTTTGGATTGTGAGGTCACGTTTTTGTATGGGCGCATATTTTCTGTAGCTGATGAATCGATCCAATGGACCATCAAGTGGCTCGTTTTTGGATAAATCTCACACACTATGGTGTAGTCTAATAATGTGGCAATCCGCAAATAAATCTGACGATAGCGAACTTTATAAACACAGTCATCGAGGCAATGGACAAACAGTGCTCATGTGCACAACAAAGGATGGCTCTAGTTAGAACGCGGTCTACCTAAACGGCGTACTAGAAGCCTGTACAGTTCTAGTTATCCGCATCAGTGAACGGTCACACTGTCAAGCACTGTTCGGATTGAATACGGAGGTTTGTTAGTTAGGATATCTCCCAAGCACTAACAATGATTACTAATAAGGGCGAATCGCTTTATAAAACTTAACTTTGAAGCATATTCACTTAGCTTGAGTGGACCAGTGTAAACTCGGAGCCCAAAGAACAGGAACTGATGGTTGTGATGCCTCTTCGCACTTTCAATAACGGATTCTGGAGCTTACGTTGACTGCACCACTGGTAACCTTGTGTTGACTGAGTTGATTCTCACCTGGAGTGTTGGTGAGAAACTAGAGAGTGAACCGTGTGGAGAGGCAAGCATGGATGAGACTTCCATTAGGAACTCAGGCAACTACTCTAAATCATCCAAGTGGCTGACAGAGTCCGCGTGCTACTCAGTGAGGATATCGCGTCACCAAGTAGAATTGCCTGAACAGCTATTAACGTCAAGGAAACGGCAACATCAATGAAATTCGGGCATGCTACCGAATATCCTCTAAGGCCTCTAAGGAAATAATCTTGACTACGTATAAATCCCACTGGTCAGGCGGAAAACATATCCTAATATTGGACAGGAAGATCATAACCTCTTGTTTTTTTATCGGAGACCAGTTCCGGTTTAAACTGAGAGACTCAGATTTTTCAAAGCTCTGGCGCAGCGGTGGTGGCGGGAAACAATCGGCCTCCGTCTTTGGGTGTTAGCCTATGCATATGTCCAGAAGTACTACTAAAACTAGCGAGATACAGTCATTTGCAAACAAATTTTGGTTTTTACGAGAGACTGACGTGGAACTCAACTAGATCTCTCGTTTATGCTCTTTCCTACCTGATGAGCCCCATGAGGGGCGAAACCGGTGGTGGGCTGTCGAATAATTTTCAGTAAACTTATGAGTAGTGCATTACACATATACATGTATCGCGATATCTCGAATATCGTTGCGACTGGAACATGAGGCGGTCTGGTGGAGCACATTCGATTGCTTGGAAACATCAAAAACGAGAGATTAGGCTGGGTTTCAGGTAAGTCTCTCGCGAAAACCGAATTCGTTTGCAAATGAATGTATTTCTGTTAAATCAGATGATACGCCAATCTGTGGTATCTGCTGCTGACCCGCCTCAGTGCCTAGTGCCGGGAAAAAGATTCACGTATGGGAACACAACCGCTATATTCCGAGCAAGCGAGTGAGAGCAAAAGTTGCAATGGCTTTCTGATATTGATCCAGGCTGTCTGATAGGCGTTAGTGAACACCCGTCAACATCATTCGTGCCTCTATGAAATGCCTGAACGCTGAACGCATTCAGTCGTGCTTCTGTGGGGCGCATGAACATTCATCGGATTTTGCTGAATTGATTGAATGACTGAGTGGCCTGGATGCTTGCCGGCTTCTTAGGTTACTTTCAGGAATCTCGCCTTCCTGATAATTTCGCTAATTTCGGGCAACTTGGTTTCGAGTAGAACATCAGGTTGACGGAAACTCGAGGTCTGCGCCTACCTGATGATATCCAAGAATGGCGGAACCGGTCGTGGGTTGTCGAAGAACTTCCAGCACACTTGTGAAACTACAATTATTTCTCCGAGTTAACCATGATTAGATGTACTTTGCCTCGCATACCCGACTTTGTATGGCATATCGGAGTGGTGCAACGAGGTGTTGTCATGTGGTTCATGCGCGGTTCACTCCAAAAGAGCAGAGTCTGACGACCGGGTGAACAAAAGTTCTGGGAATTCGTTAAAAGTCAAGTAATAAAAAGAAGCTGATACGAATTGCTGATCCTCCGCACTTTTGAAAAGAGACGCTTTTATTGGCTGCAATAATGTTGTGGCACAAAAAACAACGGGGACCACACTAGTTTCATCAAGTTATTAAATCAAACTAGGGGTTACACGAAGACTTTGTGACAGTATGGTGAAAACCGACTGGATGTGCACAACCAATAAAGCACCACTAGGTTCATTCCGCTTCTTAACAGTGCACTGATGCTTTTAACGCGACTGGTGATGAGGCGTTTGATACCAACTTGCTCAGCTCAGCGGATGACCGAACGACAAGAGGTTACCAGTTTTGCTCACTGCTTCAAATGTAGCACCCTTTCGATGCCCAGATCACCCGAAGATGAGATACTGTTAGGATGTCTAAGCTAAGACAGGCGAAGTGTAACTGGAGGTTTGGGTTCGAACCACGAACCTTCTGGCCAGTAAGTTATACACGGGACAGAGCTCGAGTAACTGATGATAATTGCATCAAGAAATTTCGGACTATTTGGTCAGGACTTATCAATAATCGACAAAACCAGTCCCATTGTCTTCACCCTCAAAGTGTAGAAATAGTCACATCTCCATGACCACTCAAATTAATTCGTTGCAACGTTCTTTTTATGGTGGACGCCATCTTATCTATCTTTGCTCTACCTTCGTTTTTTTGGTTCTGAAGGTCAACCGTAGTAGCACGAACGTCAATCATGAAACTTCAGTGATATTAAAGTTGTTCTTTTCAACATTACTACAACCAAGTCTATATGACTTATTTCTTCCAAAAGTTTGAAACCAGCGAGGAGTCAACTAACGGGGTAATCGATTCGCTGGATGCGATTTGCTGTTAAGGACAGAAACACACGCGTAGGCTTCCTAATCTAAATATTCCGAATAACATATCGTCATGGAAACGAATTTACTGGAATCAGTTTGATCCTAGGCCATGAGAAATCAATGATAGAACAAAGTAAACCAACTTATCCCGTGGTATTTCTCTGCGTCTATCGTTGCTTAACTATTGAACTACAGTTGATAGTTCAGCTAAGCTAAATATTCTGGCAGTGAGATTATACATTCAACATTTCGCAGAACCATAGGGAGACTACAGCTGTTCTCAGTTGTTACCACGATGTGTTTCTCAAAATCTGACCTTAGAAATGTCATCCTATATGTACACAGTTATATATGGAGCGTCTCATAATAAATGCAAAATTTGATTGGGTAAGTGAACGTAGTTAATCAAAGAAAGGATAACAAATTTTCTAGTGTTGGTAGCCACATAAACCAGGTTCTGTATGCAAGTTTGGCATCTTTTCTGTTCACCATGGATGTCAGTACGCTCTCTGAAACTGTGAAACTCTATTATTCCCTTGGTGAAAGCGCCACCGCTACACTTCGTGTTTACAAAACCTATCATGGTCTCACCAAAGATCCTTTCACTGTGTCGACCATTACACGCTTGGTTGCAAAATTTGAGTCCAGTGGATCTGCTTTGGATGTTTCTGACAGAGGGAGAAAGTCTCTGAGTGATGAAAGAGCGCCCATTGTACAGAATGCCGTCGAGCAACTTCAGTCCCAGACTACCATGGTATCTTCGTCAATAACTCAGGTGTCTCAGTTGACCGGCGTTCCCCGCGCCAGCGTGCATCGTATTATGAGACGCCACCTTCATCTCTACCCGTATTCTCAAGAGCAATAATTGGACAGGAGTGTGTACGAGTGACGCTTGAAGTAGTTAAACATGCTGTGTCACGCATCTCATACCGCATCCAACTTGTTACAGAAGAAAGCGGCGGTTTATCAACATCTTTTGTAATGCCAGTTTATTTACAGTAAACCTCCACATAAAAAAAATAAATGTTTAAATTGGTGTTAAAGTTTTAACATGGGTATTAATTCTGTGTTTATTATGAGACACCCTGTATATATAAAGGCTCTCTGAATCTACCGATATTTTGCAAAACCGTGTTCGTAACCGAATATTTGTGTTTCTAACAAGCTGGGAATTTTCTCCCAGCTTTTTCAATAAAAAGTCGTCGTAATTCTGCTGGTGAGATCTTCCGCCTCGTAATGAGCACCCCATAAAGAATAAATCCTTAAGAGTGCACATCAAAAATGTCGCCTAAATGCTTGACAACACGACGGATATCTAGGAATGCGGAGGCGTATATTCACCGAAAAGTAACATTGATATCCCAACAAATGGAAAATTGTCACCTTATACTACTTTTACTTGTCAAGTAGTTTGAGCGTAAGAAGGGGGATGAGTCCATAAGGGGAAACAGGATAATGATGAGTAGCCTGAGGCGGTGACGGGGGGCACGAATCAAACCGGACACCATTTAAAAACATGATCAGTATTACTAATCAGTATAGAAGTACGAACGTACGTCGTAACACACTGAATCGAGTAAAATTCTATTAATATATTTAACGCACTATACACAACATTTTAGCTTAGGGATCAGAGATAATTGCTTCAACAGTAGTGAAAAGCAATGACACTACTGTTGCGCACAGTTCATCCAATGGTTCTCATCTCGCAACGCCAAACAATGTGACTTAGTTCGAACATTCTCTCCCCAATGGTTATATGGCGTGACTGCACCACAAAACTAGTCAAGCGATATTAGTAATGCGGCTGAATAGAAATACGCGTCACGTGGCTATCGCAAGAAAACAGAAACATACACCGTCGGGCCGAAACCATGACGAATGCGCGAACACCTGATTGGGAAGTCGGGCTGGATGAACGAAAGACTCTTAGCAAGCATGCATGCATAACGTCGGTTGAATTGCTCACATAGCGCGAATACCGGTGAAAGGAAGAAGGCCTTCATTGCAGAGCTGTTTATTAGAGAAACGTTAACTGAACTGTTACAGACTAGTGGACAGGGAAGCAAAACTCTCATATGCATCTCTTCTGCAAAAACTGAACATCCATCTTCTCCTGGAAAGCGTCTTCTCGAACTTTCCTGGATATTCATTGACTGCTACTCAAATGCAGGCAAAGGCTACAAAGCGACTCCACAAATTCCGTAATAGATCTCACTTTTCACGGGACGCGCAGCGGATTTACGAGAGAACATACTACTCGCATGGTGCCATCAGGAGTACCCACCGTTACACTGGTAACAATGTGAAACCATGATCCGTTTTGCGATCTGTAAAGCAGTGTCTCTAGTTCTCAGTGTAGCAATAAATAAAAACCAGACGACACCACCTTAGTTTTGAGGGTATGGATGTATTGTTCAATCGATAGTGCCAGCTCGTTGCTGGGACATGTCGGTACAAATTGTAAGCGCTTCGAGCAAACGGGGGAGGGATGATTTTATGTGGGCGAGGTGATCTCACATGAGTGTAGGAATAGTTTGTTGAAGACTGCATGGTCATAGGACTTCAGACGCTCAGCTTATAAGTTATTGCGATGTAAGTATACTATTTATTGTCATAATCAACTTCCGAATTTGGCTCTGTTATGTGGAATTATATCATTTAGAGGACAAACAGCGACAGAGAAAGATGTTTCATGCTGGATGCGAGTATTCTCATTGCTGTCGCCAACCGCGGTTGACGCCAAATTAATAAAAAATGAGCGAACGTACAAACCAATATTTGGTAAACAAAATTCAACTTAGAAAGATAAATATTGGACAAGTGGGTCACATAGACCAGGATGAATGCAACTTAGGTCGTTTAATGACCTAAAGTTTAATAGGTGAGATGACGCGCTTGTTCCTTCGGAATCGTCAACTTGGTGGCCAAAGATAGTGAGACGGGTGAGTATAGACAAAGTACGTTCCCAACAAAACATGGATTGGTGGTTACTCGTTCACTTCAGTCAGGTCAGGGGGTACTCAAGCCTGATTCAAATGCTTGTTCACACCTGTTACCCAGACAAACAAAGGAAGATACCTATGTGCGTTCTGACTCACTCGGTGTTAGTTCCACCCCAGTGCACCTAAAATAAAGCGGCAAAGAAACCAATCAAGACGATAGAATGTGCTCGTGTAAGGAGGAAATCCCTTCCCCGCGAAGCAGTTCATTAGCAAACACCAACTAAACATTTGAAAACTATTGTACAGGAAAGTGAACACTTTGTTTTTAAAAACTGAATATTCCTACGCGTCTTCTTGAACTTTCGTGTATTTTCAATCACTATCACGCAATTGTAAAGCAGTTCCACAAGTCCCGAGATAAACCTCGCCTGCCGGCGTAATACTTCTCACTACTTGATGCGAGGCGGAGTTATGAGGAAATCACATGCTACTCGTACGTCTCATCAGTAGTATCCGACCTTACAGTCTTGACAGAAACAACGGATAATACTACCAACGTAATGGTGAGCTGGTTAACCCCACGGACGCCTCGTAAAAATTTCTTAAAAACATTCACCGGATGACTTTAAAAGCGATTTTTGATGTGTCCCTTGAGAGGTTTTGTAGCGCTTAAGGAATATCACATGTGGAATGATATGGGGATAGGCTGGAAGAGAGGGGCATGCCCCGGTCCCAGTTTAATTCGGAATCAAAACATACGTGACCATAGTCTGAAGTGAAACAGTATTCTTGCGTAAAACTTCTGGATATATATATATAAATATGTGTTGCGGAACCACTTCAGGCATCCATTACTTTCGACATCTCCAAGTTTCCCCACATAAACATGAGTGCCTATGGCGAATAAAAAGTATGTTGCATCATTTTACTTCCCTGCGTATCGGATTCTCCTGAAATCACAGCTTGTGTTCAAAGTTGTTTCCGTAAGTAAACGTACTGTGTCACTCTCTAATGACTCCGTGCCTACTTACCGAATGTCCCTCGATACTTGAGGTTGCGTCCTATAAGTAAAACTTATCTATGCTGAAAACCTGAGAAGCACATCTGCACAGCTGTTTCATCCTTACTCGGACTCATAAGCAATGCGCATCTCACGAAAATCCAGTGAGTCTCGAACCCTTGACCGCGCTGCCGGTTGTTTGAAAGCTTAACCACACGAATTCGTGCACGTTTTGAATAATATTCTTCAGATCTATGCTCCCCCAGTGAGTGGTATCCACCGAGACTTAAGCTTGACCTTTGCGGTGCACAAATGCTTAATTCATTGAGAATAAAAAGCGAAGCACACTCATGCTCCGTAAACCGAGCTCGATTATGTGATGGCAAACGCTGTGGAAGTACAAACTGCGCGAACCGCAAAATGAATGCCAAATCTGAAGTCGAAGCATGACATCTGATCACTTTGATAGACATGGAAGACCACTGGAATTAGGTGTTCTCTCTGTAGACGGGAAAAATCCATCGTATTCTGGCTGTGCCAAAGAAACCAATTGAGAATTCCTGAGAATTGGGCTCCCAGTGCACACATTCATGTGGCCGCGGACAACGTTGGCCCAAATGGAGGGTCACCAGGCGTAACTTTCAGTGAAGACTCTGTTCTGGATAATTCCAGAAAGTCCTTGGTAATACTGTTTAAATATCTGATACAACAGTTTGTGTGATATGAAAGCATGGTGGCCCACCATTTCACAGTCACTCACAATGACTCAGATATTCTTGTGAAGAAACAACTTTCACCATTCACGATTTACTTCCATAAGCCGTCCGTTTCAAAAATATTCAGTAGCCTGAAACACAGAACCATGCATAGTTGCTCTGGTTTAATGGATTCGGGAAAAAACATGTTTGATTCCGCTATCCATTGAAACTGATCAAGTTTCTGTTGTTTTATCGAGTTATTGACCGAATGGACGTGAGAAAAACGACCTCAGATTACATTGTGCGCCAAACGTCGTAATCCAGGTCGGAGGGTACATCGGTAGCGTGAGCTCAGAGGCATTTGTAGGTCCGAGGATGGCCAGCAATGGTTTGTGATGGGCTGTGCGGCACTCTTTAAAATTTCTCTCTCCCACCTGCTTTCATTTTCCCCGTTATTAAGAGTGATACAAACAACCCTTTCTGAACCAAAAGATAAACTATTTTAGGAAACATGGGCTTCAACACCCATCCGAAGAATAGATTCACAAGGGGATTGAGGAAAAATCGGATGTAAAAAGACTGGTTGACACGATTCTCACCAGTACCAGACGTAGACTGTGGGTCTGAGCAGGTTGATAATATCCGTGTAAAGATGTGAACGATGATCGGTTTTGCCGCACCAACAAGCGTACCTCAGGACCTCCAATTTGGTTCAAAGGCAAATCCTGCCACCCAGACAAGCTTTCCTCGATAATTCGATGGTCTAACCCAGCTAGTCTAAATGTTAACAAGACTCGATTTTGTAGGATTAACTAAGGTACTGGATTCTTAAATTTCTGCAAAAGCTCGCATAATTTCTCTTCACCTGTGTAAACATAAACTAGTATCACTCGGTTCAGTTACCATTTCGCCATCGCCCAACTCTCCAGCAAGTGTGGACGACAGTTTGAGGCCTTTCCTTTCAAATTTTACATCAATTCACCAGAAAAACATTCTTCGGGGAGCCACGATCCACCAACCAGTTGGAAAATTGTCGAATGGTCATGAACTGATCTGCCAATATTCTCATCATCTGTGAATCTAATCGACTTATTCCTGACAAGGAGAGCACTCGAATCGATTCGATACATGTACTATGTTCCTTGAATAGTGCAATGGTTCACTGCCAACGTCTCAACCGAAGAAAAACGTACACGCCAAATTTTTTTATTAAGTACCTCCATCACTGTCGCATCCTCGGGTTGTGGAAGATGTAAAATTCAGATCTATACTTTCAACATACTGGCGGGAGACAATATATTTTAGTATAAACAGCATAGACTTCGGTGTGAGCCAAGCACCCAAGTCGTGTTTTCGCCTGCTGTACATCCAAACGACCGGACGTTGACAACAATTCCATTCTGTTGCAGAGTATGTTCTGTAATTTCTTGCGTTAAACCAAAATATATGTCAAACTGTTTCTCACACTGCTCAGTCAACGAACGAAATTGACAAGGGGGTTAAGTGAGAGAGTTTCTAAGAAGGAGTCGTTTCATCATCTTTGGAAATTTGTGCAAAATACTATTTGCTAGTGAACAAACATGTCTATCTTTGAATTTAATAACGTATGTATTTTTTTATCTATTTTCATAAAAGAACTACTCATAAGGTTGCTGAAAACTCTTCGAAACTCTTCTGAAACTCTTCTTGAAACATGAGGCGGTCTGTGTGCAGCACATTCAGTTGTGGAATCCCATAAACTGGAGATTCAGTTGAGTCTCTCGTAAAAACCAGATTGATTTGCAAATGAGTGTATTTCTCGAATATTTTGTATCTAATTTCAGCTTTATTCCGCAAACGCGCCTCGAGCTGTTGACTAAAACAGATGTACTTCTCGGCACCCTTATATATAACATGGACATATATGTTTCAAGAACTTGCAGGTACCGACTGACTAGTCGTAAAAATTCCATCATTTCTTTCAGCCGGTCAGCTGACAGTCACGTGCAAAGAAAATGTACATTACTGCAGTATTAACTGTACGGATCCCTTTAACTAGGACTGCACTGAGATATACGCAAAGATCGTTGCTATTCATTGACGTCTTGGGGATAACTCATACGAAATCCACTTAGGTTACCTTATCGGAATGATGTTTCGCTAATCAATCAAACAACCGAATATTTTTTTTGACAGTTCATGATAAATGTTCACAACTTCTCATGGAACGTCTGACAGAAAGTCAGCTAAAACCGAACAGACATTCCTAATGAATGATCTATTCAGCGTTAATGACTGCATGAATTCCCATCCAGGGCATGACCGAGGCGGATTACTGAGTCAATGAGTCATGCTCGTAGAAAGCTCGAGCACAAAGGCAGCGAACGAAGAGTCTTCTAATCACCATAGGAAACGAGGTTATGTGACCCCCGACAACACACACACAGACCATTGACTTCTGGTCTTAAGGCCAAACCATCTGTCACGTGGGACATGTGGAGGAGGAACACGTCGAAGTGATCATCCAAGTTTCAGAAGGATCTCCCACCATTTACCCAAAATTCTCCTAATGTGCCTTCGTATCTCCCAGCACCAAGCGAGTAGTCCTGTTTAGACAACCCACTCCGTTGCGCTGACCTTCAAAACGGAAGCTGCAGTCGTCGGGCTTCAATTTTTATCACACTGAGACTGCTTTAGCAATTGCAAAACAGAGCTCATTGTCACAATGTCACCGCTAACTACGCTAATCACGCTACGCGGGCATTCGATTGACGCTATGCCTGCTACGGGTTTCTCTTTCATCAAGTAGCTATGAGCATGCATTCTTTTCTGCTGTGATTACAGATCAGTGATATATTATTGCACTAGATAACGGATTTGCTTTTGGCTCCACAGCGTACACCTCATAGCATTTACTTCCTTTTTTCGTTCGTCCTGAAACAACCACCTGGTACATATTCACAGTACACGACCGAGTACTATTCAGCCGCATTAAGCTAATGGCTTTCGAGCAGTATGACTGTACAGGCACAGCCTTCCCAACTCCCATGTGAGTATTCCGTATGTAGGTTCGTCGGGAAAAGAAACTCTGGGTTCAAGTAGAACATGAGGTTGACGAAAACCCGGGGGAGTGCGTCCACCTGATGGGCCCCAAGAAGGGGGAAATCGGTCGTTGGCTGTCGAAGAGATTTCAGCGACCTTGTGAGTAATCTTCTTCATGAAAAACCTTTGGAATTCACCACCTTGTTTTATTCTGTATGAGATAAATCGATGGATGAACCGTGCGTAGCAATAGCCGCTGTCTTCAGTGTTCTTGATCTAGATAGCGACGGTTCCCTCATCTGGAGCTGAAAAGGTGTACATCCTTACTTATAAATAGTGACGCAAAACAGGTTGGGAACAGTTATCAACGGCTACACAAGGGATTGGTTTCGTGCTTTAATGTAGTATACTGTATTGTAGTGTGCTATTGTAGAACATACCTGTTATATCTGCTGATTCGCCAATCTGTTCTATCTGACCGTTGACCCGCCCCAGTGTCTAAATGCCGGAAAAAAGACTCGCAGAAAGGAACACAACAGCCGTACTCCGAACAAGCGAGTGCGAGAGCGTTAGTTCCTGCGAGTGCAAAGGTACAACGTTCTCAAACTACTTATTGGAAAGAAACTGTCTGAATTTCGTCCAATGCTGACGCATATGTCTGGTACGAGGCTGTGAGGGGGCGTTGTCTGCCTGGTCAACATCTAGCGGAGCTGAGAGTCTTGGTAGATTTTGAGCACTCAGTGGTTGCTTTCAGGAGGATGACCTTTCTGATAATATTTTAGTATGGTTTTGTATACTACAGTATCACCTCGACCCAA
>NW_008751755.1:970016-978781 GCF_000715545.1 Opisthorchis viverrini
TTATGGATCGGAAACGTAGACCCTACGCGTAGAGGGCATTCGGGTGTATCAGAAGCTTTGGTCATGTCTGGTGGAAACAGTAGATGACCAATGCTGAAGTACGCCAGATGTTCTTAGGAATAAGCAACTTATCGTGATTTGGTGAATTACTCACGCTTCATAGGTTACGCTGGTTAGAACATGTACGCCGCATGCCACAGATCTCTTTCCGCCCAACCCTGTGCTGACTGAAAGCGACCATGAGGTGGACGAGTGTATGACCTGGCAACGAAATACCAGAACACTAACCGGTGAGGTTAGTCAGGCCGGTCCCTGGATGGGGACCCTTGGACACAACTCACCGATAGTTAATGAAACTGGCAGAAATGGCTCGAACGCGCATTCAATGGCGCGTGTGAGTCAAATCTATCGCCTTCAGCACGCAGCTACCGAGTTCTCGAACTAACCAGGGCTTGACTATATCTCCCACACTCTCCCGGTGATCGAAACTGTAGCAGTTGAAATGAATGTGAACACAGTACAGAGTTAATAGCTAGTAAATTGAATTGATTGAATTGTACCTAGTAAACTACATATTATACGACCAATAAGAGTCGTGAACTGGATTCCTATGGATGTTGACTTTGGAGCTTGTGAAAAGGTCTCAAACCTGGCAAATTAATAGTGACTGTTGATTATTGTCATCATACAAGATGACATGGCTGCACAGCGTTTCAGTTTCTTTTATTGATGGTTCTATTTGTAGTGATGGTGACGCCACGAGCACCGCCCCGAGTACTGGTTGTAACGTTAAAGAAAATGCGATGAACTCTTTCACTGACCAATGTTTCCTCCACGTAACTCACCTATTGTTTCGGTGACATGTGATAAATGCTCACGACAACTGCTCGTCCAGCTGGTAAGTGAACGTCTGGGTTGAACAGAAGCATTCTTCCGAATGGTTGTACGATGACTCCGAGCACAACTGAAGTGGAATTTGAAATTCCGGTCTTTAGCCTGAGTGACAAGTTAACACAGATATGCTCTAAATGGTGAATTAAAAAAAGAGTGACTGTTGGAGTGGATGTTCTTTAGGCAGTTAATGCTTCCTCAAGGAATGCTCAACTCATTTTGGAGCAAGGTTGTAATTCGGGGAGCAAAATATTGATAATTATATTGGTTCTTCCACCAAACAGTGAGCAATCTGAATAAGTCAGGGTTAAAATGTACGCAGAATAGGTCAAACCGTTAGTATCACGAACTGTAAGTGCACTGTCAAATGATGTAGATAGGCTACTGCCACGTTTCCACCTCACCTGATTTACGTCAGCTTCCTCAACCCACCAATACAGAATTATACGCTCTAGAAGCCTCTAGCTTGTTTCAGTCTCGCAATCCCCACAGTGAAGTTAATGAAAAAATATATAAACTCGTGCGGTGTGCAGTTTTCTCCTTCCAGTAAGTGCAGGAATCTCAAAAAGCGAATAGTTCACAGTAGTGTAACTTGTTTTTTACAACTACACTCATTTGCATATTAATCTGGTTTTGACCAGAGACTCACCTGGCACCCAGCCGAATTTCACGTTTATGATGTCAAGGGGTTTTCAGCGACCTTATGAGTAGTGTATTAGGTCCATACGATGTGAACTGTGAACCGTGGAGAACCAGGATGTTTGAATTTCGGGTCTAGTCTAGTTGTCCAAATGCAGTGCACATTTCCGTCACTGACCAGGTAGCTTGATGAATGATATTATTAGCATAGGATGTGTGCTCTGATTGCTTTCTCATGCTACAGGAACCGTCAGCTAAATCACGGAGTATGGACTGAAAATGATGAACTTTTCTGTTCCAAGCAATGTCAGAACCTATCAAGGAATTGTTGCACGAGAGGTAAGTCGTGTATTGGTAATTTGGCTATGGTGATCCGGATTCTCTTATGATGTTATCTCAAGAAATGGAATGCTCGCGCCTTTGGGTTGAAATACAGATCACTTAGCTCAATCAAAAAGACAAAAACAACATCATGTTGTCTGTAGATCAGACAGCTACTGATCCGTTCGTCGACATGGCGGTTTGCTTGCATTCGTTTCGCTGCCAGTCGCAAGACGTCAACAGTCCATTCACTGTTTTTTGCTGTCTCTGCCAGTCATTCCGAAGGAAAGGAATGTCCTTGAATTAAACTAATAAGTGTACACTAAGGAATTTTGTCTTGAATGCTACTCAACTCCACTTAAAACTCCAATAAAAAGTGCTTAAACAAGGAAATCATTCCTAAACACCCGTTGGTATTGGTAGACAAGACTGTACTGAAGGCAAATATGAGGCCATTCTTAGTTTCCAGTACATACCTTCCAGCACATATCTAACTTGGTTTCTCCAATGATCATAGAGATCGTGTTTATTATCAGCTTTTTACATTTTAGTGAGTCGGCTGAACCCCCAAACAATTATCCGAGGTTAATTTACATTTGAACGGCACGCCACATTCCTGCAGAGTAAAAAGCCTGTGCAGGAGTGGCAATAGGTCGTAGTTATTTTTCGGTCACGAATGCAATTTAAGAGTCCGGGATGCCAAAGAAGATAATCAAATGCAGGGGTGGCAATAGATTGTACCTCCTTCCGGTCGCGAATACAATTGAAGAGTCCGGGATGTCAAAGAAGATAATCAAGTCAAATCCAAAAAGCCACCAGCTGGACATGATACCACTTTTTCAGCATAAGTGCGCCCAGCTTCGGACTGGTGATTTCGTTTGGCTCGATATGACATAGCCATTACTGAATCAGCCGGTACGTTGAAATCGTTAGCTCCAGCTCGATGAACGCTTCGCCTACTTTCGACCTTACGTATGCAAGCTGGTGGCCGAGGTACAACAACTCATGTTACCTGAAGGCAGATGAACATCACATGCCCAACTGTAGTTATTGGAAGTCTGAGTTCTCTAAAGGCAAGACTAGACTGGCTTTTTAGTTTAGGTTTGGACACTGTAGAAAGTGCAGTTTGACCAAGTTATTTCTCGTTTTGAAGCGATTTCAAACAATTATGGGCTAGTTCCTCGTCAGGTGGTATACTGCCCATATCGTTGGTCACACAACTGATGGCGTAACAGTGGTGTCCAGTTGACTGACCCGGTACACACCAGCCACAATTTGAATACAAATGAATATTTCAGTAATATCCACAGATGTACTTACCCGAAAACGGGAGACACAAGCAGTCAGATGCATAAACTTGGGGCATTAGCTGGGAACAGGTAGTACTAGCTGGAGAAACAGAATTCAAGTCAGACATTTGGATGGATGGACTCCCGACGGAATAAGTGACCCTTGCGTTTGTTCCCATTATTAGTATATGCATTTGCGATTCTGTTTTAAAGTTTACAAACAATGCCGCATTACCTAAGTCTGGCTGTTTACGCATTAGTTTACTAGTAAAATCCAATAACTGCGAGCAAGGAACTTAGGAGACCACAGTTTTGCGGAGTGACACACCTCCTTGTCCCGTAAAGTCAGTGCATAAACCATTCTACTCGGAATACTGCCCATAGTTGTTCTTAATTTCAGGTTAAAGTTCTTTCGGCTGGTCAGGTGGTCTGTTTTAGACAGTTCTTTTTCTAAACCCCGCCAGGTTGCATTTCAACTCTTAATTGAAGCACATCTATCCTCAAAATTTACAAGTAATCTTTGTGACCACAAAATATTGAAGAAAAACTATATAACTGCATCTGATGCTTGAGTAAGTAGGTCGCTTCATGATCTCTAACCGATTCACTGTGGTAGCTTGCTCTTCTCTTGGTATCATTCTATGGCTCTTGATGTATTCTTACAATGTTCAGCTCCGTCACTCGAGCCGTGAGAGAAGAAAAACCCTAACCGTGTTAGAGTTTGGTGGAATCCATGCTGTTTAGCATGGGCATTCACTGGTTTCGTTACTGTGCGTTTTGGTTTCCCACCGAGCTTCTCCCGTCCACAGAGCGCAGTTGGGTGTCGACCGGTCTATGTAACCCAGCTAACTTACCACTGAATACGTGTGTTCAATAATAGTTTGGACTCTCTGGTTGTACCTGTTCCACTTTCAGGCAAATACTGGCAGAAAACTGTTTGTCTGCGTTGTACATAATAGCGGTTGAAACAACTTATAGGCCATGCAACAGGTTAAAGAGGACAAGAGGCCGGAGTTTGAGGTTACTGGAGCTATAAAACCGCAAAGCGCATGCTCACTTATCGCTTATGTGGTATTTTTCAATATGCAAACCTCAAGGCACCCTTACAAAAAGGTGAAATACTACATGTTTTTCAAATATGCATTTTTTACGCCCGCGCTTAATAATCCCAATCTGATATATTTGTGTGTAGAAACAGCGCATGTTCCGTTCGTTATTTCAGACCCAAGACCGCTGCATCTAAACAATAAGGCGCACACGTGTTCTTCCGTGTTTTGAGCTTATTTTATTTAAATACCTATGGCGTTACACCTACTGATATATGCTTGTCGTCAAAAAAATACCCAATTATCTGTTTGTTGAAGATTTTCGAACAAACACCTTTTGCGCTCGACAGCTTGAGCGACTGACGAGATGTGAATTTCCCCTGATTAAGTGTAAATAGTGTAGATGGTGGATTAGGAAAAAGCAGAATCCTGCGCCAACTTAATAATCAAATTAAACGCCTTTATGCCATGTCCTTAAAAGTCATGAACTAGCTATAACCTAAACTGAATAAAACAGATTTCTAAAATTTGGTTATTCATATTATGTTATACCTAACTGCTCTTTCCACTTCCGTGCTCGGTTCCAGAAAGGACTCACTGACAAGGCTGCACAACCGATTATTTCCAAACAAGCGGGTGAGTGCGAGTGAAAAAGTTACGACGACCGTGCGCTTTTTAAGGGGGGCTTTCTGACATTGATCCAGGCTGTCTGATAGGCGTTTGGTAAACACTAATCAACGTCTGTCGTGCCTCTATGAAATGCCTGAACGTTGATCGCATTCGGTTGTGCTTCTATGGCGCGCATAAACAGTCACTGACGTTTGCTTAACTGATTGAATGGTTGACCAGCCTGAATGCTTGTTGGCTTTTCTATTGAGATTTTGGCGGGTGTTTAAGGTCTCAGTTGGTTCCGGGCGTTCTAGGGTTGTGTTCAAGAATCTGACCTTCCTGATAACTCATTGTTATGTAGCTAACTAGCGTAAAACATGAGAGGAATGCATGTATTTATCAAGAAACAAGGTTGATGAATTGTGCTGTAGTATCCCACCATAGATAAAATATACATACCACCTCGGTCGTCGCGTGTCAGCTTCAGTTGAGTCACCTTACTTGCTGCATACAGCCTGATGAATTAGCCAAAACGGGTTACTGTTGACAACCCCTTCTACCTCGTTCACGAATTTTTTTCTCCTTCCTCTATCCCAGTGATAATTTAATCAGTTAGGACTGATGGTTCTGCAAGCGAATTCTACGCGTCATCCAGCGCCAGTATGCTCAGGCACATGAAAATCAATTTCTAATCCCAGTATGCCTGGGCTTCCTCTGAAGCAACCAGGAAAACAAGTTACTTCTGCTGCTTGATACTGATGTATTCCGCGCATCAGAAACATGATTTTAAATTGCAAGCACAGCAGGTTAAAGAATTTCCCATTTTCTACAATGGTTTCCAGCTGCACACCTCTTGCGATTAGGAGGCCGCCGCAGCAACATATGCAGAAATTGGTAGCATCATAAGTCTCAGGGTGTAAGGATTTTGGCTTGGCTGAATACCAGTAAATATTTGTCTGCTTTCAGCTAGTCTGGCAACATCCTTGCAGGAATCCTACAACCGGAGACTTCATTGCTATCTGTTTGGCATGTCTGAATACGCTTAGGCCGTGTGTGGCTCTGTCACCATCAAAGACGATTAAAATGACCCAATTTAGGAAGCTAGAGCATAGGTGTTGTTGTGACTGCCGGACATCCAAAAATAAAAAGTGGGCAGGCTAAGAGCACCTGAGACTGGACTAAGCGGTCGACCTGGATTAGACTTAGTATCAGGAAAACGACGATCAATTATTTCAGCTCTGTGCTGACGACAGACCGTTTTATGCAGTATGACCATCCAAAACAGCCGAAGTTGTCTAGCCACACAGCGTCCTCCAACGGCTTGCCGGCTACGAACTCAACTTGACAACAGTGTCATCAGTTACCAATTGCGTGGCTTGGTAACTGAATGAAGCTGGTTTTAAAACACATATGTCTTCCAAACACGCAGTTGTACAAAGTGGCTTCTTTTGTTTTTCAGGTGGATGTAAGATGCATAGTAATTGCTAGACAACTGGGAGGCTAGGAGGCCTGGGTTTTAGACGAATTCAAAAAATCAACCTCTGGAATCGCTCCTAGCTCCTCCACTAACAGATGTGAATTCATACTGGGACAGCACCGCCACCTGTTAGCACAATGTTAGAAGTTTTTCAGTGACCTAGCGCTACCAGCCTCACTCACACATGGGATATCAGACCGAACTACAACGATTCACTGATATCAAAGAAACATCATCGCCGGTCCCGAAACCAACCCGACTCGACGAACAATCAAATGTCAAGCAGAAATGGGCGTATGAACAACTGGAAAGCCCCGTGGACACGAAAGTCTAAACCAACAAAACCAATAATGTTGGAAGATTGTTCCAACTGATCCGTGCGATCGGTTTCCGGAAACCGCCCCTTAGAGAAATCACCAAACGTTAAGCTCATCTGTTTGAATAGAGAAAGACGCTTCGACCGATGGATTTAATACTTCCAACGAAAAAATTTCACGGTCACCATCTGCCACTTATTTCGACTCTATGGCTACAGTATGACCTTGAACGGCATCACGGTTATATTTTCTCTCAAACGCCACTTTTATTCTGATTCGAATAACCCCCCGCTAGTAATGCTGAAAGTAATGGGCAATTAACCACCAAGCGCTTCTATGATCTATTTACCTTCATTTCGGAAAAAGTGCCTGTCTCAGACAACTGAGTAGAATCGATACTACTGCTCACTTCCAGGAAGGGGCTCAAATTGAGTGCGGTAATCAAAGAGATACTCAGCTAAAACCCGGTCATAAAGAGATTCTTCATATCGCTCCGTCTCTGCCGTCTTTTGATTGCTCGTAAAACACTGACTTAAGGGCACAAAGCAGGATTCCGGCCTAGTAAGGGTTGATAACCGTTTGCTTGTAACACTGTTATGGAGCTTGGCTGCAATGCCCCTCGAAGGGAGCTCGAGGGCTGAGATACTTCTAGGTCAGTTAAGCCTATGCAGATGAGGTCTAGGTTAAGGGGATGAATTTGAACCTTTGATGATCCAATAAGTAAACTTGTGCTCTGACCAGTAAGCCATCTGATGAATTTGTACCTTTTATGATCCAATAAGTAAACTTGTGCTCTAACCAGTAAGCCATCTCAACTTCGCTTTCGTTGGCCAAATTTTTACCATCCAGCCGTTTCCAAAACAACATCATAAGTAGAAAATACCTACACTTTTGGTGTCAATGGCTTTTAAACACCGGCTTGTTCTCCCAGAAAGAAATGCTACGAAAGCCTGTAGACAAGCTTTTGTATTATCAGGCTTTCAAAAGTGTGTGAACACGTGAAGAAGTCTCGAAAAATTTTCCCAAACAAAAAGGTGTTCTTCACTGTTACCCACATTCTCTATCCTTGCTGAAGTTTAAAATCGATTAAATAATGAAACAAACACTGGTTTTCAAATAATTTTCGACGAGAACCTTGCCGTTCTGGAGCACACAGAATGCACGGTTCTTGTCTTCGAAGAAGAGAAGGTGCATGGATGAAATGACCAAAGGTATCCCATCGTTTGTCATGATAGTGGACACGCTTGCTGAGGAGGAAGCACCCGAAATTGTGGGGCGTTTACCTACTTAACATTTGGATTACGTCTGACCTTAGTACGACATATAAGGGCAACGCAAGGTTCTGGGAGGCTCGGGTCACGTTTGCTGATTTGAAACACCTATGGCGTTAAATTGGTGTAAACCTGAATCTCACCGGACATTTGTAATAAGCTACACTGTGGGCTGTTTTGTTAAATGGCGGCAAGACTTGGCCTGTTTGAGCAGCGGAACTTAGATATCTCCATATTCTCAACTATTGTCGCTAAACCATAACTGGTTGAAGCTGTTGTCGGAAAATATGTAATGAGGAAATTAAAAAGCGAGTAGTCGTTTCTATTTGGAGATTTCTATCAAGGACTGTATTCCTCATCGAAAGATTCAGTGATAAAACCATGCATTGTCTTTTTTCGTGGCCAATTTAATGACAGAAGCAGAGAAATGCCCAACGCTTGACTTAACCGGGGGATACAAAAGAAATTGAGAAATTTTTGGGTACTGTCGATGCGACTCGTCCTCCTGTATGAGAATAACAGGAATAACACTGCGTCTTGGTGGGCACACTGTAGGGTTAGACTACTAGTGGATATGATATTTGTGGCACTCTTGCTGTCAAATTCCATCCAGATTGTCTGAGTGTGTGTTTGGAGGTGTAAAAACCCTGGAATGGTTTTGGTGGACTAAACTGAAGTCCATCCTCCGTCAAGTGTTACCTTTTTCTTCACATTATGGCTTCAAAATAGAACATTATGGCAGGAAAGCATCATCATCATCATCAGGAACAGCAACGTCAGTGTTGCTGTTTGTCCCAAATTTGTATCCCTTAGGGCACTGTATGCGAACGCCCCCCATTCGTGGGCTCGTGCAAGTATACGGAGGCTTTCGCCTGAGTTCACCGCATCCAGTGGTGTAAGACAAG
>NW_008751755.1:979596-985973 GCF_000715545.1 Opisthorchis viverrini
GTTAATGATGCTAGAATATATCTTCTTCCATTTTATGACCCACGTTTATTCAGGCAGCAGCGAAAAAGTTTCAGATACGTCTGTGAGAAAAATGGACGTTATATACTAGCATCATTAACGCTGTAACTCTACAACTCTTTTTACTGACAAGGAGCCCCGATCTCAAAACGAAGCAATCTGTTCTAAAAACCAGTTGTTGAAGCCACCACAAAATTCGATAGCTGAGCACAAATTCTAAATGCCTAGTTCTTGCATTTTAAATCGTTTTGTGGCGAGAGGTGACGACTGAAAATGTTCTGATGCTATCTTAAAAGAATGCAGTGAGGCGTTTAACAAATTTTCAATAGCTGTAACTCTACAACTCTTTTTACTGACAAGGAGCCCCGATCTCAAAACGAAGCAATCTGTTCTAAAAACCAGTTGTTGAAGCCACCACAAAATTCGATAGCTGAGCACAAATTCTAAATGCCTAGTTCTTGCATTTTAAATCGTTTTGTGGCGAGAGGTGACGACTGAAAATGTTCTGATGCTATCTTAAAAGAATACAGTGAGGCGTTTAACAAAATTTTCAATAAGAATTCTCTGAGTTTTGGGACATTCCTAGATCTGGAAAAACCATTCGCTGTCGTTTTGACTTCGTGAAATTTTGTGTTATACTCGTTCTAGCGAGAGAAGTTTGTCCTAAAACATTTCGGATGCCCAGTTCAAAGCTGTTTTTGAAACCCATCCTTTTCGTCTTTCATCAGCATTATGCTCACGGATTTCCCAGCCAGTGATCTAAAGATCTTGTCTTAATTAACCAACGTTCAAATGGCAGATAAATTACACAAGGCTACAGAATAGTCTCTGAATGAATATTTGTATCGCAATTGCCCCTGACAGTGAAACTGCTTCTCACCGTGATAAACCGTATCAGACGGTTGGCCTTGCTTAGAAACCAGTTCATGTAAATGACCCCACAACCTCCACACTACGTCCATTTCTTGAGACTAAGTGCCAGTAGTCTTTCCAAAGGGCGAACATTAACGCGGCATGCAGGGAAAAGTCCCACACCGTGGTACGGAAACTGTCATGCGGCTCTTACATCCGGCAATAAGCGTATTGAGCCAACTAGAGTGTGTTGACAGGATTATCGCAGTTGACGTAAAACCTAATCTGTATAGCATGCGTTTTTGAAAGTGAACTTGTCAAAGACATCCGCAAATTCCACACATTCGACTCATACGATTTGACTATGGGCCGCTGTGTTAAGCTAGGAAGCGGACCCACTCTACCAACCAGCGTGCTGAACGACCAAGGTAGTCTTCCTAATGCGGTTGTCACTGCTCAGCCCCGGAGATTTTCAAAACTCTATTGGATATACACCTGAGCCCTCACGGATCTTACTCTAGATGTGACCGATCACCATGGCTTTGTGACAGTGTTCTGGGGGTTAATGAGTATATGTGAAGTTACTTTCTTCTTCCTGTATCTCCACGAATCTAAATGAACCTTCATGAAATACCTGTCAGACACAGATTGCCTAGTACATGTCATTTGGTGGCTTCCATTCGGGTCGGGCACTTCCGAACTTATTCAATGGCTATATAGACATATGTTTTTCGAACAGTCCCCATCGGCCTATTGCTCATCTGTAGTATATGCTTACAGTCACTGGATAGCGGTGCTTCACTGGCTGATAACCTCGAAGTGCTAAGCTAGTATGTTGAAATATATTTCAGTAAGTGTACTCAGAAGTTTCAGTATACTTAGACATCTGTGATCACGCCATAACTGTGACTGACCTAGTTGACCCACCGACCTCGGCTAAATTAGCAGCCAGAATACTGATGCCCGGGTAGAACGTACCTTATGTCTTACACTCACCATAAGTGTTTTTCTGTTTCAACCTGCACTAATGCTTCGGCGTTTGATTTCCACCAGTCACTGTGATGATCATAATTTGCGTGTAGATGGAAGTCCAGATGATCGGGGTGGAACGGCAGACTCGAAACCTGTAACACGATGTTACTAAATTCATTTGATGCTTACTGTATGTCTAGCACTGGATGAGGTGTGCGCATTATTCAAGCGTATCCAGGTGTTTCTGCTTACAGGGCCATGAAATATGGTAGGCTATTGAAACAACATGTAGAATAGTATTTGTATTACATTCTGATGGGGGTACTGGGAAAGTGTATCATCATTCTCGTAGCGAATTAATGGGAATGGAATTCGCGAATAAATGGGAATGGAATTCGCTTTGATATCATTTGAATAGCCGCCGTTATGATCTCTTTGGCGACCAGGTCGCTGCGGAACTAAAGGCTTCACAAGCGCCACAATCATCAACTTCTCAAATAAATAAGAACCGAAGGGTTCGTTGATAAGAATCCTGCGTTAACTCCGCTTTTGGGACAACCTGCGATTGGCGCGCGGCCTAGGCTCCATCAAGTTGGGTGCTCAGTTTCTGGGTCATTAGCCGTACGGCTCACCTAATTTCATTGTCCACTGAAGTAATAATATCTCTGGCAGAAAAGCCTGGTGAGATCACCAGATACAGCTCAAACGTTTGAACTTATACTCTGAACGCAGCTGCCCGATTACCCAATTCCATCAGGAGCACGTCATAGCTTTCGAAGATTCAATTCCATTGTGCAAATACCGAGCGCACTCACTATCCGCACAATGGAATTGAATTTTCGAAAGCTGTCATTCGTCATTGACGAGCCAAAACAGACGGACAATTGAGGCCGGTGTACCGGTCCAAACTTTTGAGCTTATCTAGGCGTTCGGGCTCCCTGTGGTACTAGAAGAAATATCTCACTAGTACTTCCTCGCCAAAGAACAACAAACTTTGGTGGGCTGCGGAAATGTTAACCCAGGGTGGCGTATAATTTTAATTCCAATCACAAAGGTTTTGCAACCATGGGCATTGTGCGCTCAACGATCTCCATCAGGATGGCCCTCGTCTGGCATACGCGATCTCAAAAAACTGGCAAATGAAAAATTTGCGCGAAAATTTTCCACTATACAGCATGTGTGCACAGCTAAAACAACCAAAATCTGCTCTAATTTCGTTGGAATGTTTCTATCTGCCCTCACAAATTTTGATGCACTTTCTATCGTAGCTATTGTTCAGAAAGTTGTTGGATTGGCTTGGGATCTGCTTGTTCAAAAGGTACCGCTTGTTACGCTTTCATCCATCTCGGTGTTTAATGAGGCGTGAGTGATAATTACATGCTTGATGCTGGAGGAAAAGTCAAGTTCTGTTTTCACTACGGGCTGGTGTGCTGAAAAGACAAGGTGGTCAGTGAAACCAACGGAATCTGAGACTGCTAATACGTTGAGTGAATTCGATAATAGTACATGAAGCACCGATTTTCCAGAACGACTTTACCTAAGGATGCGTGAGAACCATCTCTCAGTCACATCTTGTTGTGTTGGCCGCAGTCATCAGAGGATGAAGTTTTTTGCGCTCGACTGCCGGTAAAAGGACGGCTAATCTAAAAGAAGTTCGGCGCCTAAAATGCCTTGCTGGTATATGAACTGTTGCAATGTGAGATGGGGCAGCTTGTAGTCGATGAATTGAGCAAGTGAGTGTGTTCAACTGATAACTGCTAGCTGGTTTTCATTGTGGAAGATAACATGCCTTTCGTCCTAGCTAAATGAAGCTGTTCGTTGTGGATGAAAGTGCGGTGCAAATCCCGGCTGCGATGTTACGCTGTACCGTTTTCGTATTTTCAAAGCAGTGAGGAAGCAACAGGTACTAACTTTCGTCCATTTTGCTCGTAAACTCTGCGAACAGCTGACATGGTTCGCTCAACCAAGGCCATAGAAGAGGTCATACGGTTGTTACGATACCTGCACAAGGATTTCAGCAAGACTTTCTACGGCATTTCTACCTCTTATGCGCCCACAATTCTTTACGTAACTTAGCTCACCAGATTGATGCCACCAGCATGGCGTCTGTGACGGTCCACCTACCTTCGGTAGTCGAGGATAGGGAGTATTTGAATGGTCTGTCGGTGTGCAAACTGTTGCTTATCATATCACGTCATCTTTGTGTTGGTGAATCTCACCCGCTGTGCCGCGATGATATTCGGGCTTTCCCCAAGGGTGTGTGCACATGTGCTTAGTTCAGTTTGTTGCGCAGCCTCCGGCCCCCCTTGGAATGTCCACAGAAGTGCTTGCCAAAAGGTCTTCGAAGAAGGTATCCNATTATTTCAGGTGACGCACGTAGGGGCCACCAGTTCGCGTCTGATCATCCGTTGATGAGTCGTCGTATATGTCAGGTAATATCTCCTACTTCTTGGGGCCTAGCACGCATCAGCTACGAGGAATAACGTGGCACGAATCAGTCACTAACGGTGACGCCGTGTAAGTCATCATCATCTTCAGGTCTTATGTTCCTTTAACCTTTCACGAGTTATTCAAATATATGAATGCGTCCACGGTTACCATCTCTCAAAATGATTAAGTTACATGGGTGTCACCCGCATTTTTTTGTTTCAGCGTGTACAATTACGGTTCAAGACCTCCATGAACTACCATAACTGAGGGGCTCTATGCAAATTTCGCCCATTGTAAGCAGATCAATTTTTACTGCAAGTCGAGATATATTATTTGACTAGGCGCTGTTTTCAACCTTGGTGTAAAAGTTGACCTTGAAGATTCACCTACATAAACAGGTCATCCATATAGAAAATTTGCAGCAAAACGCATTAGGCATATCTATCATTAACTACGAAGTGGCAAGCTCAAAAAATCGTAGTTTCAGAGGAATCACTCACATTTCCTAAATAACGATCAGCGGCGACCAGTGTCCGGCTGATGTAGAGGGCTTCTCGAAATTTTAAGTTTTTGATGAATAGACATGAATAGATACAGAGTGATAAAGATACATGTTTATAACTAATGCATTTATCTGCGACTTCATCATGTAAGCGGTTTACCTAAGCATTGGTTTTTTTAGGGTAGCTAATGCCTCGTAACAGGAGACCGTTTTTAGTGAAGTTTGACAACTCATTTCGCCGGGAGATGTGATTAGCTACCAAATATTGCAAGCGATTCTGTAGCCAAAACAATTTTGGGACTTCTTATACCTGACAATAAACTCGTTACCCAAAACACGGGGGATAATACCGCCGACGTAAAAATATGAATTTCGTGTCCTCGCGCCTCGAAGAGCGTTCCTCATCATAATCTAAAAAAAACTCATGAGCCTGAGATGCTCTGTACCAGTTTTGGAAAACATTCAGTATGTATATTATTCACACAGCAATCTGCCGAATGCAAATTTTGTTAATTACGTACTTAGATGGAGCCTTTGGCAACACGCCGGATATCCTCTTGACTGGCGGCGGATTTCAAATGGGCCGAAAGTTGGAAAACCACGGTTCACACCAGTGAGTATGTCACGATTCTGGGAATTTCATTGGCTGTTGAGAGAAATACCAACCTTTATTCTCTAACGTACATCAAGAACAACCTCAGGCCGCTTGGTTAAATTGTCACGCAGGACTGTCTTTGTTCACGTTCGACACTAAAACGGGACCAGCTTTCACTCACGGTTAACATGTGCCTCGAAATTGGAAATACCGAGAGTGAGCAGCTGTTTTTTTGGCACTTTTCATCATCAAAAAGTGTACTCAGTTGTACATCTTCCTATTTCGCTACAATTGTTGTCTTTTGGGAAATGTCACCTAACTGGTAGTTCAACTAATCATAGTACTCAAAAAACGCTCCTTTCTTTCCCGCTTCGTGCCCAAATACGCATAGTAATCTTTCGGATCCACCTCAAGTGCTGTGAAGAATATTGTCCACGCAGCCACAAAATTCTCAAAAACATCTCATGCCCATCACTATGCTCAGTTATGAAACTGCAACTCCGATTAAAAATATGTAGGTAACGAGCTGGATAAAGTCACGCTCAGAATACGGAAACATTAACTGGCGGTTTAAAACCGAAAGGAAACAACAACTCTTTGCAGAACATTCCTCTTGCGGAAGTCTGTTAATGTGACCAATCCATTTAAGTGCCACCCGATAATAAGATGATTCTGGCGCCAGTAGTTTGGCGGTGAACCCTCCTTTTGTTTGACCACAACAAAACTGGCAATCCGGTTCGCCGTTTCTATAGACGAACAGTGAGGAAGCTTCCAGTTCCATTCACAGTCTTGGACGTCATTGATTTGCTTCTAGTTAACGCCCACTGGCGGTGGCCTTTTCATCCATTTCGAATCAAATGTTTAAGGCCAAGACTGACTCCATCTTCCTGATGTGTTGCGCAAAATCTGTTACCCTAAGAAATATATCTGGCATCATATAGAACAGCATGTCAGGCCCTCAGAGGGTGTTCTTATATTCTTGACACCTGTAAGCCCGATGTCGCGTCA
>NW_008751755.1:986680-996993 GCF_000715545.1 Opisthorchis viverrini
AGGTCATCCATATAGAAAATTTGCAGCAAAACGCATTAGGCATATCTATCATTAACTACGAAGTGGCAAGCTCAAAAAATCGTAGTTTCAGAGGAATCACTCACATTTCCTAAATAACGATCAGCGGCGACCAGTGTCCGGCTGATGTAGAGGGCTTCTCGAAATTTTAAGTTTTTGATGAATAGACATGAATAGATACAGAGTGATAAAGATACATGTTTATAACTAATGCATTTATCTGCGACTTCATCATGTAAGCGGCTTACCTAAACTTTGGTTTTTTTAGGGTAGCTAATGCCTCGTAACAGGAGACCGTTTTTAGTGAAGTTTGACAACTCATTTCGCCGGGAGATGTGATTAGCTACCAAATATTGCAAGCGATTCTGTAGCCAAAACAATTTTGGGACTTCTTATACCTGACAATAAACTCGTTACCCACGGGGGATACGGGGGATAATACCGCTGACGTAAAAATATGAATTTCGTGTCCTCGCGCCTCGAAGAGCGTTCCTCATCATAATCTAAAAAAAACTCATGAGCCTGAGATGCTCTGTACCAGTTTTGGAAAACATTCAGTATGTATATTATTCACACAGCAATCTGCCGAATGCAAATTTTGTTAATTACGTGCTTAGATGGAGCCTTTGGCAACACGCCGGATATCCTCTTGACTGGCGGCGGATTTCAAATGGGTCGAAAGTTGGAAAACCGCGGTTCACACCAGTGAGTATGTCACGATTCTGGGAATTTCATTGGCTGTTGAGAGAAATACCAACCTTTATTCTCTAACGTACATCAAGAACAACCTCAGGCCGCTTGGTTAAATTGTCACGCAGGACTGTCTTTGTTCACGTTCGACACTAAAACGGGACCAGCTTTCACTCACGGTTAACATGTGCCTCGAAATTGGAAATACCGAGAGTGAGCAGCTGTTTTTTTGGCACTTTTCATCATCAAAAAGTGTACTCAGTTGTACATCTTCCTATTTCGCTACAATTGTTGTCTTTTGGGAAATGTCACCTAACTGGTAGTTCAACTAATCATAGTACTCAAAAAACGCTCCATTCTTTCCCGCTTCGTGCCCAAATACGCATAGTAATCTTTCGGATCCACCTCAAGTGCTGTGAAGAATATTGTCCACGCAGCCACAAAATTCTCAAAAACATCTCATGCCCATCACTATGCTCAGTTATGAAACTGCAACTCCGATTAAAAATATGTAGGTAACGAGCTGGATAAAGTCACGCTCAGAATACGGAAACATTAACTGGCGGTTTAAAACCGAAAGGAAACAACAACTCTTTGCAGAACATTCCTCTTGCGGAAGTCTGTTAATGTGACCAATCCATTTAGGTGCCACCCGATAATAAGATGATTCTGGCGCCAGTAGTTTGGCGTTGAACCCTCATTTTGTTTGACCACAACAAAACTGGCAATCCGGTTCGCCGTTTCTATAGACGAACAGTGAGGAAGCTTCCAGTTCCATTCACAGTCTTGGACGTCATTGATTTGCTTCTAGTTAACGCCCACAGGCTGTGGCCTTTTCATCCATTTCGAATCAAATGTTTAAGGCCAAGACTGACTCCATCTTCCTGATGTGTTGCGCAAAATCTGTTACCCTAAGAAATATATCTGGCATCATATAGAACAGCATGTCAGGCCCTCAGAGGGTGTTCTTATATTCTTGTAAGCCCGAAGTCGCGTCAGGTTTTCAGTTACTCACCTTGTGAATCTTGGTGGCGGGTCTTTTGCCATTGTCAACGGTGATGAAGTCATTCTTGCCCGCGATCCATCTGCTCAGCCATTAGCCATGACCGACCTTCCTTCCTGGCTTTGGTGCCGAAACGGTAAAAAGAGCCTGATGATTCACTGCTAAAGCCGCTAAGATTGGCGAAACGCAATGTACGGCTTGCTGAGTCTACAGCTCGCAATCCACAGGTCAATGTTACAACGGGCCGTCGGTATCGCTGCCCCGACGCTGAAGTAAATGCTACCTACAGAGACAAATTCAACAATCCTGTCAACCCCACCGTTTAACCACTGACTGCCTCTCGACTTACAACAAGGCACTGGCGTGTGACACCTCGCAATCTCCCACCGGTATATGCTGGTAAACACGCAGTATTCTGGCGGCGGGAGCAGACGTTTCGAGATTTTCTTTGGGCACAAGAAGTTTGGAGACTATCTGGAAATTTTGCGGTAATGCTTCTCTTTTCAAGGGTAGTCATCTTTAACGTCATAAAGTGGTATACGCGTGCTGCCCATGGATCGCCATCTTTGAATCGTCGGACCTCATATAGTTCATTTGCACGGTATACCTGTGGATGCCACGGACATCTCCGGGATGCTTCATTCAAAGTTGGATCCTCCATTTTCCTTGCTCGCGTCCAATCAAACCATCGCAAACAACCCGATCAAACAAACGAAGGCGTCAAACCACATCGTGACAAATTCTCCCATATATTTCCCGCAAAACCAATTAATAATGTAGGTTGGTTGCGGAATTCCGTTACTGCATACGAAGGGGTTTTTCTTTTTCTACAGCTTCTGCCAACGTTCCTTTCGGAAGTCCATTGTTTCACTAAAATGCACAACATTGAATTCGCCAACTGCCGTAGTGTCTACCCAATAAAAGGCTCTACTGTATCTCGTACATATTATGAAGGTGTTTGAGGGGCAAACTAGATAATAATGAGCAAAAGTCTTTAGTGGCTGTAGTATCCGTAGTGAATAAAAACTTAGCCGTCCCGACGGAAGACACCTATGGATGAAACAACGGGTTTCCAAAACAAGGTAGAAAGTGGTACCCCAAGTCTGATAATGAGCCGGCAAATTGGCCATGGTACCCAGGACGAAAATTGCTACTAATAAAACGCTATCCACTTATGTCACGCAAAGCACTTCTTTGCAGCACCGAACCTTATGACTAACTCGCACAGTACAGACATCAACCACAATGTGGACCGTTTAAAATAGCGAATAGATGAATCCATCGTGTAACACCGCCTCCTTGTGGTTAAAATCTTCTGACAGCTCAGATTGTGCTGTTAAAATACGAGGAAAACAAGCTACCGTGACGGTTTACCTGCTGAAATATGGTCAATGAACTGTTTTCTCTCAATATTTGAATGGTCTGTTCTCCGTCCTCCTGGTACAGACACAGAGGAAATAAGAAGCAAATAAGCCAACCGTGGTGCCGGTTCGTCAGAATACAGCATATGTGAGGCTGAAAAAGCCGTCGCAGTGGCACCAATATATGGGCATGGGGTGACAGACCTCATAAGAATTGCAAAATGAGGCGGCAATAATTGGAATTTAAATGGGCACGCGCTTGCTCTAACCCAGTGTCTCCAAATATGTTGTGTCCGTCGGCTACGGTAGTTTGTGCGTTGGTAAACTAGATTAGTGCTGAACACCGTACGCACAGGTGCACTTTCTAACCTTGATGTCCTATTACGCTCTTTGCTTATACTAAAACATATTTCCAGCGCTCCACCAAAGCCTGTTTTAGTTGCAAACCTCAGTTAGGCGCTAAACAACTTAGTTCTTGCTTCGTGATGGGCTCTTGGTGGGGTAAGCCGGACCGCTGCATACTTCCAGTGAGATAAAAGGATGGTATGTACCGAAGGTTTCATATGCTTTCATATGTTTCATTTATCAGCACAGTGGTGTTTTTGGGGGTACCAACGTACTATTTCTTGGGCTTGTTGATTGCCAGTTGCCCAATGACTGACGCTATTTAGTGTGAACTCACATATTGTCGGGGAGCTCGGTCTCTTGTCTAGGCTACGTTTAAAAACGTTTTACCGGTGAACCTGTGGATCAAAATGATTTATGATTTATGTTTAAAATCTTCTCGGTGTGTTTAGGCGTCACTGGCTGGGAATTATCCGTGTATTTGTCCCTCAAAGCGTGTCAAGGACGGGTTTTTCCTATCAACCTATCTGCTAACTTGGGAGATGATAGTAAAGAGTTTGTCGATCGTAGGACCATGTTTATTCCACGTAATAAAATGCTTTGAAAATTTAGTCAACAATCAAAACGGCAGTGGTTGGACGTGCTCTGACTATGGATTCACTTTTGATGAGTAGTTTGCTACGGTAGTTTGGTAGGTCAGAAATCGTGGTCCTGCCCCGCGTTATTTGGTAGGTGCTTGTTCCCCCCGGGGGGTTGCTCTGTAAAAGTTTAACATAGACAAACTGTTTTTTGTCTAATGGGACCACTCATTTTCACTCCGGAAGCTTAAGGATTTAAATTTTGGAAATGTTTGACATCATATTAACCGGTTGATGAAATCTTGTGCTCAAGTAGTGCCGCATTAATAAATTTGAGCAGTCTTCTGGCTTCGACATTACATATTTTCACATATCACCGAAGAAAGGGTTTTGTGGTACAACAAGTGCAAGCAGATTCGCAGGTTACATACAGCAGTTTCCAAATCGCTATAGGTTGGTCAAACAGTAACCAGAAGCAGCTCGATTAGTCGTTTGTCACTTGATCAATCTCGTGTATTTCCCATGATGTCATGAAAAATATACAATTTCGAGTTATTCCACTGCACGTTTCATCACTTTTATTCGTTTGATGGTTCAGTGCTTGCTGTACATATGGAACAAACTACGTCGGCATCGCTGCATTGTTTGCCGTGTACTCCGGAGCATCTTGCCAAATGACAAACCATCAATCCCTGTATTTGTAAAATACAAAAGTGATGTGTCCGTTCAATGAACTACCAGGACTACGAAGGTTTTTCCTCTAGGTTTGATTGATCAGTCACATTTGTTCTTCTCCAAGGATCTACTGCGGTTTGTTCCCTCGCATCCGTCGCAAAACACCCGTGATGGCGGTATCACCAACACGGGTTACTTGATAGTTGAGGTTCTTCTACCCAGTATTATCTATAAAGTCAGAATCCAAAAATTTTCGGTGGCGACTTACTTAGGCCTTTTCCACTATCTTATCGGTGTTTGACGATAAAGATTCGTCGACACTAAGATATATAAGTTCTTTACAATAATTCTGACGATGAATAAATCCGGTAGTGCTTAGTGTTAATCTTCATTGGGTTTTCACATTGTCATGCCTTACAACGGAGGTCAGTCAGGTTTTTAGCAATAGCATCACTCTTTATTTCCAGGCAGTGGAATGAAGGTCTTCGGGTGATTTCTTCTGATACAAGTCTGGGCAAAAAAGAATCCTCAGGGTAAACGGTCTAACAGAATACATATTATATAACTCAGTTAGCCTAACTTGTAGAACGTGACCTATCGAAGGAAAGTGCATGTAACGGTCGAACGGTATCTTCAAGTGACGTGTAATACCAGAACCTCCGGGTAGGCAAAATAAAGTCGGAGCTGGGTTTCTATACGGTAAGAGAAATTCACAATTTGTACAAACCTCGACAGTAGATACGCGTCCAAAACAAACAGTCCACTTGGACTACAAAGGTGCAAAGCAAGGGAGCAAACAGGCTCCCGCGTGCGACAGTCACACGTGCAAAGTCAGATACAAATGGCCGGATGACCTCAAGGCCAAATGGGTGAAGTGGTAAGGACAAACAAACGTCAGTTCATATATACACACTAAACACAAAAATGGGGCGGGGGTTACAAATGGGGGCATAATAAACGTGGGGAATTTCATTGTCAACATAACGGATGATACAGTGCACTTAGCCGAATTACGCGACCTGCTTCAATATTACTCAAATGATATTCTCACCAAACCTGCGCAGTATTTTTGGACGACCGGCGATCAAACACAGGCAGACTTCTAGTGTCTTTTACGAGGAGAGTTCACGACTTCGAACTTTACTATTGATACGTCGGTTCTAAAATTGTTCATTTTAACACTGACAGTCAGGCTGATGTCAAGTCGATGCCACGAATATGGTAAAAGCTGACTCGGATTTTCCAATTCGGGAACAGGTTTCGCCTTTCACCAGTCGGCCGGGACTAAGGCAGCTGCCCGTGTGGGAAAACTTATCTTTCAAGCCGATTGGTTTTTCCTACTTTCATGAGGGTTGGAGTGGATGTCATCAAACCTTTTGGGGTGCGCATCAACACACGCAACAAAATTGCTTGGATCATTTAAAATGTTGGACATTTCCGAAGGATCTGACCCAGGAAGTGTAATAGTATCCGCGCACTCAATTTCCGTTAGTGGATGCAAGTAAGGAAGTCTCAAACAGCATAAGACCATAAAATTCAAGAGAAATGGTGACAAAGAACATCCTTGCCCGACTCAGAGGAGAACTGTCTTAAACACTAGTGCTTCCACGAAATGAGGCATACGCGACCTCTATTATTGAGAAGAATGAAGAAGGAGGTTTTTTCATCGCCAAGCACCGTCACCCTCTCTGGCACCCAGCGTGGCCAGAAGCAGCTCCTAGATAGACAGACATTGTGGGTCGTCGGAAGGGGTGGCGCAGTTTTAGTACCCGTTGGAAAATAAAGATATGGTCAAGGTAACGTCGAAATCCAGGTTGTTTCCCACGTATCTGGCTTTTCCGACGGTGGACCAAACTTTGTTGGATAATACCGCATCGCACTGTGGCAAATAGACTGCTGCCTTACTGGCCTTCTCATAACATCATTGGATTCATTTTAAATAGGAAGATGGCCCTTCAGACGCTCCATTCTGTCCAGGTTTTGCCGACTCAAGATCCTTTGAAGTAAAGTCATCAGGATAGGCAAGGCGGGCTTTCCCACGTCTTTCAGGAGCACGAAATGCGAATCACCTAGACCAAGTGTATTGTTGTGCTGAAGCAATGAAAATGCAAGCTGGACATTGTTGTCCATGGCAGGTTAGTATCGGTGTTATACTTGAATTTATGGTTCTTCTCAGGTGTTTGGGTAACAGGGACTAGCTGGACCTTTCTTCAAAGTGTTTGGCCCATCATTAAAGAGGACACTTTTTAAACGAATTTAGATCCTTTTTGAGATTGTTTCCCTAACATTCGTCCTACTTGAACCAGACAGAGATCATCTTCAACGAGATATGATGGTTCCTTTCGGTATTTGGTGTTTGAGGGCTAAGACACTCCACTTAAACCGCTTCTGATACAGGTTTACCGGCTTGCTATTTCGCACATAACGGAAATCACTCTTAAAAACATGTTCAGGGGGCGTCAACCCCCAATCAGCGGCCAGGATATGTTTCGCCGGAAGTCATTCGGCCAACTCGGGCATTCGTAATACATGCCAGACTAATGATATTTGTGATTCTCACGGACCGGACCAGCCGTTTCAGGAACTGATTTTCTCTCTGCCAAAGTTGCCATCTATCGAGGCTTATGCTGACACAAAAAGGATGCACAATTTATTGTGTCTAGATATACTGATATTGACTGAACCAGTTAACTAAAACGCAAAAAGGCGACCATCGGCTACGTGCCGGTCCGATGAAGCGCAACCAGCGCTCGAGCCAATCAAAACTTCCATGCCGTATATTTCATGGGCCATTCCTTCATAGTCACGAGACACACCAAATGTTCGATAAGTCTGGTCTCACCCGTGGCGGTTTGAAGGTCACGACCGAAAATTGGGTCTTGCAGGCGTATTTCGGGGGCGCAATACACCTTAATTTAAAAGGTGGGCGCTAGAGTTTCTCCTGACATTTTGACGCAATATGTCTGCTGAGAGCCGCGATACGGAATAGATCCCTTGAACTTAATTAGAGTTATTTCAATTTATTCCATTAGACAGAAGCCCAGATACGGGCCAATGTTTAGGTGACTGATAGCCAAACATATCGAAAAGGCGTCGGTGAGGAAGATATTAGAGTTATTTCAATTTATTCCATTAGAGAGAAGCCTAGATACGGGCCGTTGGTTAGGTGACTGATAGCCAAACGTATCGAAAAGGCGTCGGTGAGGAAGACTCAAAGAAAACCCAGTGGGTGAAAAACTTCAATGTATAATGGAATTCTGGGCTGCCTTAGGCCAGGAAGGTAGCTTTGGATACGGCGCCTCACTCTGGAACTTTGACCCAATCGTCTGACCCACAAGGTCACTTCTACTAACCTTCGGTTAAGTGTCTCAACCGCCGACCAGCAGTTGGTAACGTTTTCCAGGGGGATCCTTCCATAAGTCAGTGACTCACTTGCCTGCATGGAGCAGACCTACCCCAAGGATCCTCAATGCGTACTGCAAGTGTCCTTTGCACCAGACTGGTTTAAATGTATTCTGACAGTACTGAATAATGCGCCGGCCCTCAAGGTCAACCGTTTGGTGGTCTGAGCTGCTATTTTAAGTTAAATATTTTCTAAATTCTCCTTCCTCAGAGGAAATCAGGGTTACCAATTCTGTAAATGTAGACGTACTAAGCACCTGAAAAAAACACTCCACCGCCTTCAAGCTCTCATTGCAGAAGGAAGCGTGATGTTCCACCAGAAGACCCAATGATTCGCTTTCTAGCGGTACGGTGGCTCGTTGTACTCCACCGGACTGCCAGTTATTGATCTTTCTGGCTAAAACTCAGTGAATTGGGTCTCGGCTAATGATACCCTGCTGGCTCATTGCAGCACGAAAGCCCAGCTACCACGATCAGATGACGGCTCCAGATCGGGTACTACAGGCGTTACCACAATTTAGCCGAGGAGGCACATTCCGAAGTTAGAACTCGCAGAATCATTCGCTGTGTATAGTGCACCATCACCATTATACAAAATTTTCGCGATTTCGGGCTCAGAAACCTGAGTTCGAATTAGGAAGACGACACACGGACACCGCACAAAACGAAAACTACCCCTGTGCATGTTAACTGACGTCGTAACGAGACTGCTCAATGGGTGTCCTGGCTTGTTCAACCAAAATGGTATCTTCCAAAAATAGTGATCACTTTTTAAAGGAATGTATGACAATAATTGGTCCAAAGAAACGCGGCAGGAGTGAACCGCTTTGTGGGTGAGAACTCAAGAAGGGACAGCTGTACCGTTCATTAGCCAGCTGAGATAACACCTATGGAGAACTTCCAAATACACTTATCTCTGGACACCGTGAGGCGCCCGATAAATTCACTGGTATCTGGAAGTGGTAACCTCTGGGAAAACTGAGCTTTTAGTGCTTGACGCCGAACGGCGCACCTAATTATGATGTCTGATGAGTTTGACTTAATTCCACTGGTTCAGTCTTGTACTGATTCGCAAAGGCTTCGCAATTCAAAAGTCTTCGATGTGATATGATTAATTTGGCAAGTAAGACTGCAAGGCCTGTTCATACATGGCAACTAAGATACGTCCAAAGCGCACATGTGGAGTAGTTATATTACACTTGCCTTGCATATCAGATGTGCGGTGTTCGAATTCTAGGATGATGAGAGATACGCACCGTTAATCAGCTCTAATACGAGCGAAACTCGAGTGCGATACTTCCCACTTTGGCGTGGATTGGTCAGACTGATTGCACCAGGAAGGTTTGGCGGTGGTTCAAAAGATGGCGATCTGGTCCTGTAAAAATTACCTCTTTCTGAAAAACGGCGCCATAGAATTCGCGAAAGTCTATGGACTGGATATAGTTTGGCATAATGTCACAGTCTCAGTGCTCAATTCGACGAATTGCGATAATGTTTAGACACCGTGGAAGCATGGACCTGCGAATTGCCGATTTTTGGGGCATCTCAAACTGTTGTTCGCAGCGTTGCCCTGAACACTGTTGCTGTGTATTAGTACAAGAAACCCTTCAGATAGGTAACTGGCGAAAATATGCGGCAGCCAGGATTTCTGGGAAGTTGCTGCTTATATTTAGAGATGTCCCAAACGCCCAGATGTCTTGCCAATTGAGGAGAATCGATAGCACTAAAATTCGAACGGAAGATAAAAATCGATTAAAAAGGATCAGCCCATAAGGTCGGTAGAGCTTACGCATCACTGGAACACCGGTGTCTGGAAAGTTTTGCCGAATTTGTGGCTGGCTGACTAGAGATCAGGTGTCCAATTGAGCAGCAGGTTCTTCCGAACGTTCTTGCAGCTATGGCGGCCGACGGCGAAGTGTAGCTTTTCCTTCCCATCCACATTTTTGGCTTGTAGGTGTAGATATATCAAGTTACTCTCGATATATTTCCTTATACTGACCAGTGTTGTTTTCTTTCCCTGAGGGCTTCTTAAAAACGTATTACGGATTTAAAATCGGGGAGCGTTACAGTCTAGGATGAAAGTGTCGTGAGTGGAACACACCGGGGAGACGCGGGTCTTAGAATAATATCACAGGATTTATGAATAAAGCGGGCTCTGAAAGCGTTGGCTTAAGCCTCACCTGTCCTTTATTCGGAGTTATGACCTCCGATTAATGGATGTTTACACAGAGGTTTAGGTCA
>NW_008751755.1:1000149-1002107 GCF_000715545.1 Opisthorchis viverrini
TGTGGCTGGCTGACTAGAGATCAGGTGTCCAATTGAGCAGCAGGTTCTTCCGAACGTTCTTGCAGCTATGGCGGCCGACGGCGAAGTGTAGCTTTTCCTTCCCATCCACATTTTTGGCTTGTAGGTGTAGATATATCAAGTTACTCTCGATATATTTCCTTATACTGACCAGTGTTGTTTTCTTTCCCTGAGGGCTTCTTAAAAACGTATTACGGATTTAAAATCGGGGAGCGTTACAGTCTAGGATGAAAGTGTCGTGAGTGGAACACACCGGGGAGACGCGGGTCTTAGAATAATATCACAGGGTTTATGAATAAAGCGGGCTCTGAAAGCGTTGGCTTAAGCCTCACCTTTACTTTATTCGGAGTTATGACCTCCGATTAATGGATGTTTACACAGAGGTTTAGGTCATTAAATAGAAATCATAAGGTAACGCGCGTAACATTATTGAAGTAGTTTACATCTGTCCTTTTTGAGATAAAGGAAAACCTCATGCAAAATACACTTTATGGTAAGTAGACATTAGTTTTCTCTACAGAACTGTGGTGTGAATGAGCCGATCGCTTCCCTCGTAGTCTGTCTTCCATGTTAAAACGCTATGAATCAATGGACTGGATATATTACGCGCTAAATTCAAACAAATTTTGAGGAATTCAGGAAAACAGAACAAGCGAGGTTCCATCACGTAGTGACACTGGAATTTTGACCATAGTCTTCTAATGTTTCTAATAGAGTTCGGTCAATCATGATACCTCAAAATTACAAATCGAAATTCCATCCGGCGCTGAGGGCACAGAAAGGATTAGAAATGCAGTTGAATTGCTTTCCCTTGTTGAGAGTCATCAGTCGTACGTATTCTCCTGATCATAGACGATACTCGAGACCAATGCCTTTAGAAGAAGACCCTACAAGTCAGTCACGATCAGCTGATTGGCAGATCGAAATGAATACCACCCATTCTTTAACCGCCCGGTGTCGATCACTCGAACTGGTGTTGTTAACAGAGGCCAGGCTATCGTAAGGGTTGTTTACCTGACTGCGCACATTATGAGCAATTCGTAGCCACAATGTCTAGTGTGACAGTGCAACAAATTTCAGACCAACACATGGCGGAACAGGTCTATTACAACTCGACATTCATCACTGTGTATGCTCAAGCCAGAAAATAAGGTAAACATACGTCCATGCGCACACAGGACCGAAGTGGATTAGTTCAGTATCTACTCTTAGGCATCAGCGGAACATGATCTGAGATGGTTCATAGTGTATCTTCATTACTGTCTCCACTTCTTCTGTTTACTTGACAAACATCAATTGGTCACTTAACTTTTGACTACTGTGCCGTATAGTTTAGCGCGGGACAGATTTAATTTATCGGCTGGAATAGCTTTTCTCTGACCGAAGCTCAGCACCTCGGTAAATGGACTAACACACTGCTGAGTCTCGCTCACCTTTGTGAAGGTTGATTTCCACTTTAGTCGTTGTCCAAAGCAATCTAATCGAGGGAACTTCTTCATCAACAGTCTTTTCTAATTATTGAAGATGGTAACATAAGATCATGTGAACCGTCACCAGTATTCTGGAAGATCCACTGCCATCCTAGGATAATTCAACATCAGCAGCTGTGTTACGAGTCAGTTCGAATCACTATTGTGTTCATCACTCCTATCTGAACAGTTCTCCTTCCGTTCGGACATGAATAATCTGGTTGAACTAGACCAAAGCAGGGAACAAGCACACTGAACGTTCTCCCGGGATGATGAGAGCCTTGTCGATTTGGAGTACGCAGATGACATCGCCCTTATCGTCGAAGACCAAAGCGAAGCACAAGCTCTGTTGAATAAACTGGCCACCGTCTTTTGGCATGCTCCTCGAACCTACAAAGTGCAGTCATGCTTCAGAATGTACCATCTGCGAACATATCTCTTACAATTCAAGAAGAACCACTGGAGATTGTG
>NW_008751755.1:1002765-1041629 GCF_000715545.1 Opisthorchis viverrini
TATATATATATATAACTAGACGCGCCTTATGTTAGTACGGCAGTGAAGCATCAGTACTAACACTGATGTTGCTGTTTTTAGTGATGAGTATCCCAGCCCTCGTGCTTCCTTCGGGTGGCATGGCAGCTAGGCACCGGAAGGGTACTACAGCTGAACGACCGAGGACTAGCTTCATTCTTCACCTCAGAGCGACATTTCCCGCTGACTTGTCGTTTCCAACATAGCATTTTCCGATGATGGCACTGCTTATTACTCCGCTCCTTATCTAGCGCTGCGCTCTGCTTCCTAAAGACTTGTGCGAAACCGGAGCGCCCAGGAAGCGAGCGGAATTCACCAGCACAACTACCGTTAGTCCCACTCTTCCTCCGCCGCGTTTCCGCGCCCCGGTCGTAGTCCCCATCCGATCATCGAAAGAAGGTCAACCGATGATCATGACATGAATGTGTAATAAGTGATTGCGGTATAAATATGCCAACATCGTCGACGGAATGTGGACTAAGAAAACAAATGCCGCCAAAGGTTTGGGCATAAACTAATTCTGCAAAGATCACAACCGAAAACTACCTGCTCCGCGCGGGGAGGAGGCTAGCACAACCACAGATAAATGAGAAGGAGCACAAGGGGGATAAGATTTTGCCGAGACGCCAAATGATGACTGGACTGAACTAGTTTGCACGATTCCAGTATTGCTCCGGGGAGGACGAGACAAAACTCAGTTTGAATTCTCCTTGTGGTCATTATTATCTGCAGATAATTCCGGAATAACGTAGGATATATCTTCCCAAGGATGACGATATAGGCCTTGATGAAGTCGCTTTTGATCAAGATAATGCCCTGTTTTTTTTTTGGGAGGTAATGCCGTGTTTTTTGTGGGGGGGGGGTGGATAGAAATCAAAACACGTAATTAAGAGAATGCAGAACCTAAAAATGCTTAAGTAAATTAGCGAAAAGTAATACGGAAAAGACTTCTCCCAAATGACCTCAAACGAATTCACTGCAGCGGTTCTACCTTCGAGTATGACCACAGCGAAACGTGTCGAGTTAACAGTAGAACGCTTGAGAGAAACCGTATATCCCGCTCGGTAGTTAGTGTTTCCTCAACAAGGTTGTAGTGCCATACGGAAGCAAACAATTTCTGAGGAACAATGGATGACTGTCCGGAAGTTAACTGACGCCTCACAATCGGGGATGCTAAGCACCAAGTTAATTGGGCGCACATATCGACAGACAGAGCAACCGGAGGCGATTTACAGATGACATCGGCTGCAGAGAGATCAGAGCCTTGAAGTCTGAGAGCTATTTTTGAGTTGCACGCTCGAAAAGTCATGGTCCGGAACGGCTGTTAGTCTCCGTTTAACGTTTGTGAGTATGACAAACTTCAAATTTCAGCAGAAGCAATCGGCTTCGCCTTAGCCCTTTGCAGATTGAGCACTAGGACAAAGCGCTTCAGGCATCCACCCTACAGAAAGAATTCTTTTGAATAAAATCGAAACCGCCGTAAGACACCAACAGTCTCTAGTTAAAACCACCTTAATACACTCATCACGAGACATTCAAATGAGCATGCAGCTTGGTAGCGGGACGAAAAAGCAGAATTTTTGTTCTCAGAGAGCCGAAGCTCATTTGAAATGCGTTAGAAAAACACACCACAATGTATAAACTCCCGGCTTGTCCAGAGTGACTGTTTACGAGTAGGATAGACGATGCATCGATAGATTTTCTTGCTTCCCAGAACTTCCCTAGACAAGCCACACACGGTTTCGTCCCTCAACATTGGTGAGGTCCCTGCCATTACCCCCACCATGGCACTTGGAAAGAGCTGAGACCTCATAAGATGTACTCAACTGAATGCTGAGTACCAGCATTGCTAAGCACTTTTGGAAGTAAAAGTACGGCTTAAGCGCATTCATTTTGACGTGTTGATGAAATGTTTCAACTCATATTTACATAGTGAACCCATACTGTCTAGAAATCGACAGGCTCGTTAACAGAGAACGATTGAATAGATTTTTCCTAGCGCAAACGTCCCCTAGGCCACAGAATAAGTCACCCAACTGAGCGTTTGCTCATCCGTTGCCTTCAATGCTATTCTCCTGTACCTGTCAAGCACCTTGAATCCTGATCGCCCTTTAGATTTGATTCGTCGTCGTTCAGCTGTAACATTCGGTGCCTAGTTGCCATTCAGCCCGATGGAAACACGAGGGTTGAGACACTACCAGGTTGTCCAAGCCTATGCAAAATCACACACACACACACAGCGTCTACACATAGACGTGTTGGCCCTTCACGATTCACTGGAGTCCAACGTGCGCTAGTTAGCGATGGTAATGAGCTCGACTCCCATGCCACACGACCGGAGTGTAAAGCCGGATTGTAGACAAGGATATGAACCAGTGGTGGGATTCAACAGATGCGAAACGTGACAAGAACTTTGCGCTTGGGAGTGTTTAGTAGGGAATCGATCCAAGACCGGAAGCAGACTGGCCAAAGGAGAGGCAATTCGGTTAAGATGCGAAACGTGACAAGAACTTTGCGCTTGGGAGTGTTTAGTAAGGAATCGATCCAAGACCGGAAGCAGACTGGCCAAAGGAGAGGCGAATTCGGTTAAATAGACTCACTGATTCGGGTACTACAGTACAGCGCTTGTGAAAAAAACTTTCCCGTGTCACCACCACCTCAAAGCATGTAAATCGCCTTCGTGATACAAATGAGATTCCGAAAACGAACGTCTTTTGAGAAAGTGATTGAGCCCAACTGCGAAACAGTGGAAGCAGTTTGAACGTATATGGGAGGCAAAAAGATTTTATACCTCAGGTATGGACTATAGAAACGCTGATGCGAGTATATTTTGACGGCACGGAATGCGTTTCACCACCTTGCGAGAAAAAAGGATCTCTCCGAACCTCGGAGGAGATAATTTCTGGCTGACCTACCCCCACATCTGAAATATCATAGTGACAATGCCATTTGTAACTATCACGAAAAAAGGTCTGCTGGAACCCAGGTGTTTTTAAGCAACGGAATGTGCTGCGCCGGGCCGCCTCGTGCACGATATTCGAGATGTCGCGATGCATGAGCAAGAGATTCAGCTGGGTTCCAAGTGAGTCTCCCGCGAAACCAAATTGGTTTCCAAATGAGTGTTTTCCTCTCTCTCTCTCTCTCTCTATCCACTAAAATGTTTCACCATTGATAAGCTGGAGCACTTTGTTTTGTATTCTATTAGCGAAGCTGTCGTAGAGATGTTGCGGACAATTCTCGGTAGTTTACCCGTAGCTTCTCACTTCAATTTTAGTTTTTGTTATTTGAATGAGTCCGGAGTCACTCAGACCTGTCGAGGACCGATTGCGCGGGCGTCCATCCATTATCAGGTTTCACGAATTTGTGCTACTTTTGCCGTGATACTCATAATCGTTTTTCGCCCTGGGAAATCCCCGAACGAAACTCATGTTAGGCTTAACTGAACACTCGTTGGCCAAAGTGTCCAGTTTGAGTTCTAGCTAAGCTAGTTGGGTGAAAATGAACACCAATAACCGACAACTTTCGGAGTAAGGAGAATCCCGAGGGAAACACCACCTGACTATTTTATTTTCATCGCTATTATTAATATTAATATTATTAGTGGGGCGAGATTGCTCCGTGATTAGAGCCTGCAGGTCCGTGGTTCGAACCCGACTTCGACCTCTCGAGTTCCCCTGTCTAGGCTTGGACAACTTGGTAGTATCCCAGCCCTCGTGCTTTCTTCGGGTAGCATGGCAGCTAAGCACCGGAAGGGTGTTACAGCTGGACGACTTTATCATTATTAGTTCGCAGATTATTGTGTAGGATAGTACATCAGGTCGACAGATTGGTCAAGTGGAAACACTCGTTGCAAAGACCAGTACAACTTACCAATAAATCCGATGCTTCTACCAAGAACGAACAGACCATTGAGTGTACCGATGTTCACATACTCCTCCGCCTCTTGGCTAACGTTTGGGAACCCAATACGAACACCGGTTGGGAGGTAAGGGAAAGATTGTATGAGAAGGTACATGTAAACAATCAAGAACTTAGAAAGCTATTGATACAAGGCTTGATAGGGAGTATGGGACCACTTTAAAAGGTAGTTTATTCGTAGTAGAACAGCGAACGATTTACCAGTTGGCTAAACTCAGCGATGAACAGATTTCACCATTGTGAAACTCGTCCTGAAGCAAGACAGATAAATTTTCGGCCTGAGAAACGAGCTGCAGGATGTACCCCAACTGGCTTCGGAGCGCACACATTGAATGAAAGAAGCGTCTTTTGGGTCTGCGGTACACATTTAGCACTTGATACTTCGCACCCTTTGTTCCTGTTTCTTCAGTAGCGCTAGTATGTTCAAGTAGTATAAGTTGTCGAAACTGTTCAAGTGCGAGTTGATCGCTGCCCACTAGCTGCCGCTCGTGGCCGAATGGTTCGGTCTAGAACTACTAGTGGAATCGGACTGAAGATTCGTGGGATGAACACTCTCCAATAGAGATGACGTAGCTGTATATCACGTCTCGGCTTTTAAGCACAAGTTGGCCTCATTTACAAGATAAAATTTCCACTGAAAAGTCCCGAATCTCCTCAAACTACCAAAGACCAGTAAGCAGCTCAGAGGGAGAATAAAATTCACCCGGTGAATGGAAATTCCATACGGGAAGCCGTCACTCGGAAAGCCAGTCAATCACTTCGTGACCACGTGATGTGGTTTCCTTGATTGGACGATAAATAGCACTATATCCTGTTTGGGTGCAATCTAACTGCACTGCCGTAGCCGCTCATGGCTGAACACCTAAGTAGTCAAACATATAACCTAGGTGTCGAGGGTTCAAAACTCTCTGGAGTTTCGTGAGATGCACACTGCTGATGATTCCCAATAAGGATGAAACAGATGTACAGTGCTTCTGGGTTTTAGGAGGTGACATCTCTATACAGAAAATTTTCCGCTACTGTTCACTTTGTCACACGCGTATTCTCCAAAGTACCCTGAACCTAAATCACACTGGATTTAGTTGGATGATGTCACTCATACGTTAGAAGGAGACACATAGGTCCGTACGGGTTGTTCCACACTAGAATACAGGGTAATACTTCAAAGTGTTTCACTCTCCCTGCACATTTTACGAACTGCTGTACAGCCCAGCTGTTTTTCGTAATTTCCATCGCTCCGGTAGAACGCAGACCACTCAGATTAGCAACACAACTCCTGGAACGACGAACAGATGCAAAACGCCACTGTGGCCAGTTCACACTAAACGCACAAAGTCGCGTATTCCAGATAATCCCATGTTCTGTACCGCTTGCGTCAATAAATTATATAAAAGTTTCGTCGGTAGTAGATATATGGTATCAAGTGAACTTTTTGTTACATGCGGTTTGTGAATTTGACGACCATATATGGAAAACAAATATTTCGGGTCTTGTCAGTTAGTTTTAGTGGATCAGTCTTCTTGCTGGTCGTTCAGAGGTAGCCGTTGGGCATCATCGCATAGGAGAGACCGTTTCACCACAGAAAGAAAGAAAGAAAGAAAGGGTTCAGCTGTAGCACCCTTCCAGTGCCTAGCTGCCATGCCACCCGAAGGAAGCACGAGGGCTAGGATACTGCCACGTTGCCCAAGCCTAGACAGGGGAAGTCGAGTGGCGGAGGTCGGATTCGAACCACGAACCTTCCGGTCAGTAAATTCGCGCTCTAACCACTTGGGCCATCTCGCCACCTCACCACAAATGGAATTCCAAACCAGAAAAGACACTCCGTTGTAACTCCCGCTATTGAGAATATACTCTTTTCTTCTCGTGCTATGCAAATGGAGAAACCAGTCGTTTGGACTGTCCAAGCTACTCCGGAGCATCGCATCTTTCCATAAAGTGATATCCTGTATCTGTTTGAATCTAGTCAGGGATGCGTTTCTGTGTTACAAACACAGAGGTCGTCAGAGCATTTTCAAGATGTCCTCGAAAGTTAGTTGGCAAAATCAGTTTGTATCCGAGGCACTTGTTCTCGCCCGGAGAGATTCCCGCTTCACAATACCCTACAGACGTCTCGGCAACTAAACGATTTTCTTTGAGCTGTGCTTTGCCATCGAAATTCCCGCCAAGCAAACTTCGTAGCAGTACCTAGTTAAGCAACTCCGGAGACATAATTTCACCACAAACAAATGATAGCAACGAGCATTGGACTATAATTAGCTCAATTGAGCTAGCATGTTGCTCGTATTGAGACCAGAACTTAGCACTTATAGCAAAAATCACGATCAATTGCACCGCTGTGGTAACGTTTGACCACAGTACATGTCGGGACAGTGATCGATTGATTCAATAACGCTCTGCAATACCTCAGCGCGAAATATGATCTTTTCAGAATTACACACGCATCGAAATTGACCTTAAATGCAACGAAGAAGCAATTCTGATGGTATGTCCAGAATTCCAGTGTCCTAATTTTGAACACGAGATGATTAACCGTGAAAAAGGGTAGCCTTATTAACCTTTCACACGCTGTATCACCGTATTAGCATACATTATAAGTTTTTATTATCGGATAGGATGCTCATAAAAAATACATTTTTTTTAACTTTGGCAATCAGTTCCTTTTGGGAGACGATACTTTCTTGGGAGCCCTTTTTTCTTCGGGACACACTATCTATAGAATACTAGATATCTTCGAATCTCCCGTTTTTTGAGTGTTTTTCGCTGACAGGTATTGTCGTCATTTTGAGGTCTCAGTAACTGCGCCAAGCCAGAGAACATGTCCAAAACCAAACAAGATAGAATACAGTGATAAAATGGGGGACTGACCGAGTAAATAGCCCGGAATGGCGCAGAAGATCTACCATAGCCACACCAATCATTCCGTCCACATTGAGGATAAGGTTAGGTCGCTGATGAAGGCGAGAAATGCAGAAAAATGCGAGCTCATAAACAGAGAAGCAAACGGAACAGAGTGGGTGGTTCTGACACAAGAACAAAGTACTGGTGGCTGACTGCTCAGTAAAGACCCCATAGGTTCTGATGACGTGACAAGATGAAACGAACTATGATTCAAGGTCTGTTAACGTACATGATCACTCGTTGTGAAGGCAAACACTCCTTTGCAAATTCAGTTGATGGAAGACATAACTGAATCTTTCATCCGTAATGTACTTTTGTCGAATGTATCAGTTGGGACAATATTCAAGACATTTAAGTATTTGCCGCCACACGATACTACTCAACGACGATGAAATTCAAGTATAAACCACTATCGATCCAGACCTTACAAGGACCAACCAGGATACCGTGTCATAAATGAGTTCCAACTGTAAGCAAGTGGCAAAATACAACCAATTGCAAACTGGGTTGGTTTTAAGGGGGATACTCGAATAAATCCCAGTTTAATCAAATGAATGTGTTGCATAGAGGCCGCCTCATGGTTGAATCGGTTAGATACTTAAGATATCCACACCTTAGATATCATTCCAACTGAAACATGAAGCGGTCTTTGTGTAGAACGAAAGACTGCTGGAGTTGAATCAAGTCTCTCTTTAACACTATCTTAGTTTGCAAATGAACATTTCGCCAACTGCGTACAATTTGGGTTCAAGTGGAACACAAGGTTGAAGAAAACTCAGGGACCACGCCTCCCTAATGAGTTCCAACAAAGGACAAACCGGTAGTGGGCCGTCAACAGTTTACACTGATTTTATGAGCACGGTCACGTGGCACTATTAACTTGAAGTCGGGTTTGAACCAAACCGTGTTCCAACTTTGTGGATAACAGCACTACTCTGGTTTTGTTATCATACTCTTTGTCAGACGGCAGCAAAGCCTAGAATCCTACTGAAAATTCACCATGCAAATCCGGAAAATAGCCCAACACACAAAATGTACGGCTACTGGTCAATCCACAGAGGAGTTTCGGTCACTTAAAACCCGCTCCTGACTTCAACCATTCGATATTGGCATGGAGCGAGATGGACCAAGTGGTTAGAGTGAGAATTTACAGACCGTGGTTCGAATCCGACCTCCGCCTCTCGACTTCCCCTGTCTAGGCTGGCAGTATCCCAGCCCTCGTGCCTCCTTCGTGTGGCATGGCAGCTAGGCTACAGCTGAACGATAGTGGCATGATAAACCACTTTAGATGTCTACCTCTACATGCCAGCAGCATGTGTGGTTCCGTAAGCTTGCACGAGGCAGTGGCAGCCCAACAGATACGGCTAGTGCCAAACGCGCTCACATCTGCTTCAAACGAAACGCAAACTCTTACGGCAGATAAGTCTCACGACAATCGCGGGAGGTGGCGTCTATCCTGCAGTATATTTCGATGCGGGCACCGGAATTTCGTTTAAAGGTTGGAAGAACGGCTTGTCAATAAGTCGGATTTCTTATTTCAGCACCCTGGAATAACGAAAATTCTCAAAACAGACGGTGCCGATGAAGGGATGCACCGGTGTGCCGCCGGTGAGCGAACAAGTGTCGTTCACAGCTGTACAAACGGTGACAGGGAGCTAAGCTAGTCTTAAGTGCGGTTCATCGTTTTGCCTGTCATAAAAGAGGTGCAAGTAAAGTAATATCAATAGAGCGAATCTTATCTTGGACTTTCAGATAAGTCAAGTACGTATTCCTCTGGGGTTAGCCCACAGAAAGGTCTTCAACAACCCGAGGCCGAAATGCTACACTTTCAGCGTTTCGAACAAGCCATTCTGGGATACCACCAAAGTCCCTGTCGTTTGCGATTTGCTTCAAATCGTTTAGCTGTAACATCGTTTCAGTGACTAGCTGCCATGCCACCCAAAGGAGGCACGAGAGCTACCAAAGCCTAGACAGGGGAAGTCGAGAGGCAGAGGTCGGGTTCGCACCACGGACCTTCCGGTCAGTGAATTAGCGCTCTAACCACTTGATCCATCTCGCTCCCGATAAACTATTTGAAAACACATCACCCAACTTCTATCGGGATCGCACAGAAACCTTGAAAACAGACAGTCATGGAGGTCGCTGAACATCAATCGTGAAATTCAGAGAATCAAGACATGAAACACTTGGGAAAGGAAGTGCTCCGACACCTGAACTAATAATAAGGTGACCTATGTCATTAGGATAACTCAATACTATGACGTGTGAGCTGCCGGGTCAAATAAGACGCCATTATCAAACCTAGGGGTCAATGGAGTATGCCACTAACCAGACTTAGAACAGCGGAGAAAAACAAGACGTCACACCTTTGATGTGGTAACCTTTTCAACGGCGAACGCGTAGTCGACCAGAGGTGTTGCTGGAAAGTGTTGATGTACGAAATCGGACAACAGATGCACGCGCATGTCCGGATTCGTGATCGACTTCACGCGATGACCGATCCCCATGATGAGACGCGATGCTTTACGCTCGGACGCGACGAATTCCGCAGGCGATAGTCCGGCATCGAAAGCCGCGGCGAATTGTCGGGCAGCTCCATCCAGTGCACCGCCAAAACGATCACCCTGTAATCGGTAACGGAAGACAAATCATGCTAAGCGGGGTGAAGTTCGGGACGGAGAAACGAGTGTAAGGTTAGCTGAGAAACCGTAGCCGAAATGGAGAAGAGTAGGTTCTTTGGACAAAATGACTGGGCATACTTTGCACGGTCAAATTTATAAAGGATGAAAATTTGTTGCAAAAAGTGCTTTTCCAAGGGTGCTAACGACATGTGCATCCATGTGGTATCTGACAACGGCTAGATGTCGATACGCCAAATGGATAGAGAAATCGAGCGGATGAGTACGGGAGCTCTCAGGAAGGGCTTAGTGGCAAACGACAGAAGATAGTTACCGTGGGTGGAACATGCGATCATTCGTGAACCCGATAGCCAAGAAGGCGATTCTAGTTAGCGGCTTGTACATCATTCTCCCAAGTTGTACTCGCTTGCAGAAATGTGTTCTCGAACAAAATATGCGGTACTAGGGACATCAACGACGTCGGTTCGCCCCAAAAAGGGATAAAGGGAAGATGAAGTACCATAGTTGATAATCGCTGGCAAGGATCATTGTATAGCAACACTGGTGTTGCATACTTTCAGCTTTCAAGGAAACTATGTGGAAGAAAACTGTCACACGTACTGAACGTAACGTAATGTAGACCGCCCCAGTGACGTATCAAAGCAGTGGCACGAAGGTATTACAGCACCCCCACTTCACAATGAAAATTGANTCGTCTTGTACATCATTCTCCCAAGTTGTACTCGCTTGCAGAAATGTGTTCTCGAACAAAATATGCGGTGCTAGGGACATCAACAACGTCGGGTCGCCCCAAAAAGGGATAAGGGAAGATGAAAGTACCATAGTTGATAATCGCTGGCAAGGATCATTGTATAGCAACACTGGTGTTGCATACTTTCAGCTTTCAAGGAAACTATGTGGAAGAAAACTGTCACACGTACTGAACGTAACGTAATGTAGACCGCCCCAGTGACGTATCAAAGCAGTGGCACGAAGGTATTACAGCACCCCCACTTCACAATGAAAATTGAGCCGAAGAGATTTCCTCCAACTGGAGGTTCGGAAATAGGGCTGTTCATCAGCCGCAATAGGATGTGAACCTTCAAAAGTCTAAACATTACGTTTTTCGAAGTGATTCCGCATAAGAAAAGTTACGAAAACTGGATGAAGTCGAGAAAGCAGGCCCAAATGTGCTTGTTCTAGATTCCGTCCAGCAAACTGGGCCTCACGGACGAGGTCCACACAGCATAGAGTAGTTTTGAATGTCAGATTTTGTGTTACAGGCCACATTCTCACTGAGGAGATCAAGCAGTTATGTAGAGGGAACGTTCCGAACAATCGTTAGTCGTTCAGCTTAACACCTTTTNTTTTCGGTGCCTAGCTACCACGCAACCCGAAGGAAGCACAAGGTTGCCCAAGTCTAGACAGGGGAAGTCGAGAGGTGGAGGTCAGGTTCGAACTACGGGCCTTCCGGTCAGTAAATTTGCTCTCAAACGACTGAGTGACCTCACCACCCGTTAGTCATCAAGTAAAAACGGATCATTAGCGACCTGAGGGATTAGCGACAGACCAATCGGTGTGCAGTTCGACATGGATCAGAACTGATCTGATCGGACGCGACCAGGCAGGTGATAAACAGTAAGCAAAATAGGGGGAAAGCTTAGTAACAGAGGTACGAAATGTAAGCATACAACGAACAGACAAAATACAACAAAGAGAACGACAACCATGATAAGTGATTAAAAATTTCCTGGGCTATGGGATCGCACGTAAGATGAGATGCTAAGATTTCGACCAAAACGAGAACAAAGACGTACGATTGTCAAAAGTCCCGCAGTTAGACAGGACAACAAATCCTTTCCAGCACGTGCGGTTACGATTGTGTTCAACGCTCCGGAAACGGCAGGTCCATGATCCGCTGTGATTACAAGGCAGAGTTCAAGAAATTTGGCCATGTACGATGGCAATCTGAAAAGAAAAACACAAACAGGGTGTCGTCAACTTTCACCAGCACACGTTTTTAGAGCGGAAAGAGTAGCTGAAACCAGTGCAGATTCCCGGCTTGTCTGGTCATCCAGACAACAGGGAGAAAACGAAGTCCCATCCCGGATATTCTGCTTGTTGCCTGAGAATGCGATGCTACAGTCAGTCTGGCTAGTAGTGCGCTTCCAGGATAGTTGTCCTACGGGCTTGTTGGGAGGGCATCGCAATGGCTGCATCGATTTGCTAGCCGAAGTACAATGCCTAGGAAAGTTCTTACAATTCTACAGGCGCTGCAAACCGATAAAAAGTTTGGTTAGGTCGGACCACAGTTGGTCGTAGTTGGCGGTTCGTTCAACGCATGGGTGTGCGTCAAAAGTTCTAATTAACTAGTTGTTGATACACTAATGGAACCACTGCTTTTATCGATTACGCATACATTAAGATAGTAATAAACTAATAAACGCTGTAATCAGGTAGTACGCTCCTGAAAAGTAATAAATCTTTGTTTAACACCAGTGGATGATGGATACAACGTTACGCCGACCAAGAATTCAACAATGTCAGAATTCACGATAGAAAATAACCACAGAAAAAGACTGACCGAATGAATAATGTTGCCCAATCTAGAAAAGATCGCCCTCTAAAGAGACACCCATTATAGTTTCATTGAGTGTGAGAGTGAAATCAGAGAGAACGCTGCCCTTTCAGATGGTCTACCTACGGGAATTCATTTTCAAGGAAGGTGAACGCCGCTGTAGGGACAAGTTACTTAGTAGTTCGCACGAATAATCAAAAGAAGCGTCCACATAATACTTTAGCGTACGAAAGTATGGTATCTGGCCGCACTGAGAGCAACAATCAACCAAACGAAGAGTTAATGATTAGGGGGAAATTACATACAACGAAGCCCCGGCGACAAAATAAACCTCAAGCGCTAATTCCTGTAAAAAGAGAACGTTGTTTGGCGGTGAGAAAAATGCCCGAAGATATTGCCAGTGGCTTTCTGAACATATTCTAAAATGTCGCTCTTAAAGGATGTGCTGATATTTATCCATTTCCTGCCAGTAAGACTGCACTCAAGTAGTCCGTTGGGAACCCAGGGTTACCTTGATTATTAGTTAGTTAGTTCCCAACAGAATACGGAGCCGAGCTCCAAGTAGTCACGAAAGCTGTCTGAGCTACACTTGAGCCAGAAGAATTTTCTGATATTGCAGGTTAGTGGCTAGCTACCATCCAACCATCCGAGATGTGAGAACTTCTGCAGCAGTGATCATGATGCCGCAGTGATAACAGCGAGGCGAGTGTATGACCTTACGTCCCACAGACAACAAGAATAAGATTTTCCGGAGTTGGCTGGGTTTTTTCAAAAGCATCACGCCTTCAACAAGGAAACTGGATTTCTCCAGCCGGATAGTTCAAATATGGGACCAGTTTGTTGAATACTTGCCAAGCAATCCAACGAAAGCAATCAGACAAAGATTCTAACAGGCTGTGCAAACTTAGATAAGAGCGGCTGAAAACTCAGATTCCAATAAGAATCTCGTTCCTCAACCATTTCCAGCTCAAACTTGACATGCACGACCCGTTCTTCTACAGTAAGAAACTCCGCCCTTATGCTCGAGCATTGTGACATGCTACTTAGGTGTTCAAGAGTAGAACCGGGTTTCATTTACTAGATCGCATACCTCCGTTTGAACCACAGCAAACCGAGGACACCACCGATTCCCAGATCCTCGGTAATGACTTGACTGATCGGAATACCGGCGAACAGCAACTCCGAGCCACGATCATCACAGATGGTTGAGGTAAATGCAGCCGGACGACGGATAAGTCCAAGTTCCTAGAAAGTTTGGAACAAAATCATAACCCAGTAACACCCATCCAGTGAACAGACGATAGAATCAGGCGGGTATTTGAAAAAGCCGAATTTCCTCACAATCCGAAAAGAAGAATCAACTAACATCGAGATATTCGAAGGAGAATCAAGCATACGATTGCAAGGAGACTAGGAGAAGCGTCACCAATTAGCAAAGTGAGCTAACTAATCATCCATGGGGAACGCGCGAGGCTTCGGAGAAGCCGCAACTGTCAATCAGTTTGAGAAATAAAAAATATGGATTGGCATAGAAAGATGAGAAATGCTTCCGCAAATCATTCGAATGCCCAAACAGAGACTCAAGAAGGCGNAATGAATAATGTTGCCCAATCTAGAAAAGATCGCCCTCTAAAGAGACACTCATTATAGGTTCATTGAGTGTGAGAGTGAAATCCGAGAGAACGCTGCCCTTTCAGATGGTCTACCTACGGGAATTCATTTTCAAGGAAGGTGAACGCCGCTGTAGGGACAAGTTACTTAGTAGTTCGCACGAATAATCAAAAGAAGCGTCCACATAATACTTTAGCGTACGAAAGTATGGTATCTGGCCGCACTGAGAGCAACAATCAACCAAACGAAGAGTTAATGATTAGGGGGAAATTACATACAACGAAGCCCCGGCGACAAAAGAAACCTCAAGCGCTAATTCCTGTAAAAAAGAACGTTGTTTGGCGGCGAGAAAAATGCCCGAAGATATTGCCAGTGGCTTTCTGAACATATTCTAAAATGTCACTCTTAAAGGATGTGCTGATATTTATCCATTTCCTGCCAGTAAGACTGCACTCAAGTAGTCCGTTGGGAACCCAGGGTTACCTTGATTATTAGTTAGTTAGTTCCCAACAGAATACGGAGCCGAGCTCCAAGTAGTCACGAAAGCTGCCGGAGCTACACTTGAGCCAGAAGAATTTTCTGATATTGCAGGTTAGTGGCTAGCTACCATCCAACCATCCGAGATGTGAGAACTTCTGCAGCAGTGATCATGATGCCGCAGTGATAACAGCGAGGCGAGTGTATGACCTTACGTCCCACAGACAACAAGAATAAGATTTTCCGGAGTTGGCTGGGTTTTTTCAAAAGCATCACGCCTTCAACAAGGAAACTGGATTTCTCCAGCCGCATAGTTCAAATATGGGACCAGTTTGTTGAATAGTTGCCAAGCAATCCAACGAAAGCAATCAGACAAAGATCCTAACAGGCTGTGCAAACTTAGATAAGAGCGGCTGAAAACTCAGATTCCAATAAGAATCTCGTTCCTCAACCATTTCCAGCTCAAACTTGACATGCACGACCCGTTCTTCTACAGTAAGAAACTCCGCCCTTATGCTCGAGCATTGTGACATGCTACTTAGGTGTTTAAGAGTAGAACCGGGTTTCATTTACTAGATCGCATACCTCCGTTTGAACCACAGCAAACCGAGGACACCACCGATTCCCAGATCCTCGGTAATGACTTGACTGATCGGAATACCGGCGAACAGCAACTCCGAGCCACGATCATCACAGATGGTTGAGGTAAATGCAGCCGGACGACGGATAAGTCCAAGTTCCTAGAAAGTTTGAAACAAAATCATAACCCAGTAACACCCATCCAGTGAACAGACGATAGAATCAGGCGGGTATTTGAAAAAGCCGAATTTCCTCACAATCCGAAAAGAAGAATCAACTAACATCGAGATATTCGAAGGAGAATCAAGCATACGATTGCAAGGAGACTAGGAGAAGCGTCACCAATTAGCAAAGTGAGCTAACTAATCATCCATGGGGAACGCGCGAGGCTTCGGAGAAGCCGCAACTGTCAATCAGTTTGAGAAATAAAAAATATGGATTGGCATAGAAAGATGAGAATTGCTTCCGCAAAACCATTCGAATGCCCAAACAGAGACGCAAGAAGGCGACTGGACAAACCAGTGCGACTCAAGAACCTTTAGGTGACTGCCACGTATCGAGTGATCATGGCAACACTTGGCTCCATAACAGAAACGCAGCCCACACTCTTGCCAAACGCTAAATGGATGCTGAAAGGATAAGGTCCCTTTCAGAAAACAAAATGCCCTATGTAGCACACATCGAATAGGTTGTAATCCACGGAGAGCCCAACGCCAACACAGACTCGGATGTGGCAACCCCATCAGCTTCACATCACACAACACAGCTAGCAATGATTGGTTCACGGTCGTGGAGCACCGTGGACAGTATTCTTTGGTGCGTGCCGCTTGTCATTTTGGTCGAGTTCTTCGTGAGCCGCCCTGCCTACGGGTCTTTGGCTCACTAGGTTCCTCTCCATTTAATTTGGGAAAACTGTTGCGAAATGCCTTTGAAATATCACTGCCATAGGCGGATAGTACAACAGCAGCAAGTGAAACCGGAAACGCGGAGGAATGGAGACTAGTCAAAGTGCCATTGGACGAAATGTAAAGAGAGATGAAAGCACCCACACCTTCGAACGGAATTCGAGTAAACAGATCTGACCTTCCTAGTGGAGTAAGACGTTGTCAGTGGGTTACCATGCTCACCAAAACAAGTCCAGTATACGTCAGACAAACTGTGGATAGTCGTACTAAGTACCACTGCAGGGATTCCGGCCACTTTCGAGGAAATCATATAAACCCCATCCATAGGGCGGGAAGACCCCACCGCAGGCAGGTGTACAATAGAAGCCTTCGGTTCGTGATGTGATGTCATAGTTTGTACTTATTTGTCTTTGAAGTACATATGATTCCACGCCATCGAAATGGAGCCAAAACGAACATTAATTGGCTGTCAGATTATGTACATGGTGGCTACGTGGTTAGAGCGTGAGCGCACTGAACTGCAGGTCCGTGGTTCGACCCAGACCTCTGCCTCTCGACTTTCTCTGTCTAGGCTTTAACAAATTGGCAGTATCCCAGCCCTCGTGCATGGCAGCTAGGCACCGAAAGAGTGCTAGGGCTGAACGGTAACCTGGTACCCATGACTTTGATGAAGTATATTTCACTACTCCAAAAGATCCAAGTGAAAATAATGTTCATGAAACCGGTCTATTTGATGAACGTTTCTCAAAGCGACCAAATATTTTGCTGAATCAAGTGACAGCTGGACCCTAGTTCTCACTTACACCAGTTGGCTAGACGGGAAAGCAATGGGTTGGATCGTTTCAACTGTGGTAGCAGCGGTATCCACATGAGAATAGTTACAAGGCCAAATTAAACTCATATTGAAACGAGCTGTGGTCATCCATCTAGCTTTTTGAAGCGTAGACTAACTCCTGACCCACGATTATTTTTGGATGACACAAGGGAACGAAAACGGTGAAATCAAGTTCTTCGCTTTGCCAATCAATTGCGTTAATCCATCCAGCTCACCAGCGCTCTCTCTGTACGAGACAAAGGCATCTCGTTGGGAACAAAATGAATCCTGCGAGTCAACTCAACATTTGGCGAAAAACACACTTTTTACTGGAAAACAACAAACAAGCAATTGACATGCGACAAGGGAAGACATAATCAAGAAGCACTGAAAACAAGATAAAACATCCGGGAAAATCAATGAACGTACAGGGCTTTTGTTTAAACATCGATTCTCCGTGACCCATCGACCTTTCGGTCAGAAGGAAAATAATAAACGGGATAAGAATCCAAAATTGTGATCGGAGCAACACCGTGAAATATTAGTCTGAGATAAGCAAGGTTGAACTGTAGTCACATACGAATTCGTCAGAGCTAGAAAACCTTGAACAAGAAGGGAATCGCAGTTTTACACGACTATATAGCAAGCTAATCTTGTCTCGTGAAACCAGTTGCATCACTTTCCAAAGCGTTAATAGCCTCTCTTTGCAAAGTCTTCGAATGTTCGTCTTTGTGGGTGATGAAACAGACTCAAGATTGGGGACCGTATTTGGTTCTGGATTGTTCAGGTGTTCAGATTGAAGATCAAGACGAGTCAGATCCCGCATAAGTGCGAGAGCCTACGTAAGAGTCCAAGAACGGGGTGAAAAAAATTGTCTGTCCAGATCCACTTTCGAACTCTTTTGATGGAGCAGACATGCTAAATCGAAGACATTGAAAGACTAATCACATTCTCATCTACTTGAAAAAGGACAAACAATTACCTTTGCCCAAGAATAGTCCAGAGGGACAGGACGGGGTTTTGTGTCCGGTTTTGGAGCCCATTTGCCAGATTGCACCAGATTATCGAATACTTGTCTGTGAGAAAGCAACAGCAAGCAATGGGGTATTTATGTGACTTTACAAAAACGTGGAACATATTAAATTCAGAAATAAAAAGTGGCGAGAACGCATGTACAAGCAACATGAGAGCGGGGACCCAAGACAGATTTGTCGCAGCTTAGTGTGCAGTAAAACGGCAGAAGTTGCTTGTACAAGCATCAACATAGTCAACCCCATGCGACGATTAATGAATTCCCCTCGGAAAAGCACTTGTGAGGTGACGGATGTGGGCAACTGAAAGATGGAGAGCAATCTCAGTTTGTTGGCTTTCTTGTGAGAGATGAGAATACAGGAACCCATATCCGAGTAGAAGCATGGTAATGAGGCAGAATCTCGTTCAGCTGTAACATCCTTTCAGTGTCCAGCTGACATGCCACCCGAAGGAGGGCTGGGATACGGCCAGGTTACCGAAGCCTAGACAGGGGAAGTCGAGATGCAAAGGTCGGGTTCAAACCACGGACCTTCCGATCAGTAAATCTGCTCTTTAACTACTGAGCCCTCTCGCTACGCCCAAAGCAATATTCTTGGGTTTCAATGACACCATCGTCCTTAACTTCAAAGCATACACCAGCGATACATGCTGGTACTTATATGCTGAGGAGTTTTCAGCAACCTTGTGAGTAGTTTATTTTAGGACATGTTGGCGATTTGTGTGATTTCCAAAGAAAAGGACAGGAATATGAGGAATCTGACCCAAACACCAATAGGAATAAATTTTCAACACTGACCTTATGACTGCATCAAGGTTATCAAAACTGGAGGGCACATGAACACCCGCAGCGGACAATGCGGCATTTTTCGCTGTGGCTGTTTCACGAATCGAGTTGGCACAAGCACCAGCATGTCCGAACTGAATGCTCTCCGCAGATCCGGCGAGAAGTTGAGCACATGTTCCGATACACCAAGCGACTACCGGTTTGCGAATTCGACCTGACTTGACGGCTTCAGCAATGGCATACTCCTCTATTCCACCAACCTGGCAGTCGAAAGTAGAAAATATTTGTGGATGTGAGAGGATACAACAGCGCAGTGCAACCAGAAAAAATGGACGAAAAGAACAAAAGCCGAAGAGAACTGAACATCAAAGCGAATACACGTAAATGAGACATGATGAACCTGGCCGAAACACCTAATGGACAGCAACTATCAAAACACATTAATTGTGGTGTTCCCCACCGTACCTGGTCCTGAACGTTTCATATGCATCCCATTCCGTCCAAACGGTTTCACTATATAAGGATGTAGGGGCGAGATGGCTGAACGCTTAAAGCACGAATTCATTGAACGCAAGGTTCGTGGTTCGAACCCAACTTCTTCTTCTCGACTTCTTCTGTCTAGGCTTGAACACACTGGCAGTATTTCAGTCCTCGTGCTTCCTTCAGGTGGCATGGCAGCTAGGCAGCGAAAGGGTGTTACAGTTGAACGACTATCCCCTTTATTTGTTATTTATTGCCACAAGGATGTGACACTTGTTGACGACTAGAGTAGCGCCTGACAATACAGTTACTACTGTCGCGTCACCTACTGATTATTTAAACTGAAATATCAGTCTTCTGAGGAAAGACGCCATCATGACAAAGCTCGCAGAACAATCCAGAAGAGCCCCCTACCGGCCGCATTCCTTTGAGGAGACCTTGTTCCAAAATTTACATCAACGTCAGTCAGTACTTGAACTCGATCACCTCATTGAGCAACACCGATCCGGTTAAGTTTGAGAAAGCTACGACAGTGCAGTATCGCTCAAAATTGAAAAAAATCTTCCAGCTCAGTGCCTAGCTGCCATGCTACCCGGCACAAGCACGAGGGCTGGGATAGTGCCAGGATGTCCAAGCCTAGACAGGAGAAGTCGAGATGCAGAGGGGTCGGGTCCGAACCACAGACCTTCCGGTCACTGCGCTTGCGCTCTAACCACTGAGCCATCTAGCCCTCCATCGCCCCTAATGTGTACCACTGGTTTGAATAAACGAGGTAGGAAAATGGTCTCCATCGACAAAAACACATCAGTAATAAATGAAGACGCCGCACATCCATTGGACAAGACCATTGCAAAAGAAACGGGAGGATGTGGGGAATTGGTGTGAAAAATCCCATTCCAGTAATCAAGACGCCTATACCCTCGAAAAGCAAGATACAAACAAGTCTGAGCATAATATCAGACTGAGATATCACCCATGGAACTGGCCTAAAATCCCTTACAAATCTCACCCAATCGCAGGACAGTAATGAACAACCTGATAGGCAGTATCAAGCTAAGAATACCATGCTGACTGAAACATGTGTTCTTGTACAAGACATTCAGTTGGACAAACGAAGGACTCAGCTTAGTGTCTCGTTTGCCACTTGCGTGCAGTTCGATACCCAAGCGAAAAATAAGGTTGACGGAAACTCCGGGACTATGCCTACCGGATGGACCTCAAGGAAAGTGAAACGACTAGCGAGCAATCCAAGAGCTTTTAGCAACTCAAAAGTGGTGCTTTGCCAAGAAGACAATAGATAAGCCTTAGCTAGGCGAGAGCACAATCGCCACTGAGAGAGGTTGGACTTCCAGCCACAATGAAGGATTACCATGTGGAACTCAACCACTGATGCGCGACTACCCCATAGTTATGCAGTAGCTGCTTTCACTTGACGTTTTCATGTCTTTCCCTCCCCATCGAGAGCATTCTTCATCAGGTGCTCCGAAGAGCAAACTCGTCGAAAAAACCGTTCAGCTGTAGCACTCTTTCGGTGCCGAGCTGCCATGCAACAGGGAGGGGGCATGAGGGCTGGGATTCTGGCAGGTTGACCAAGCCTAGACAGGGGAAGTCGAGAGGCAGAGGTCGGATTCGAACCGTGGTAACTAACGCCCGTAGACGGCGGTTATGGTTGACTGGACCGAATAGAGGATAAAGGTACAGAACCCGATGGGTAATTAAACTGTTGTTGCAAATACTCTACCAGGCGACCTAGATTTTAAATACTATCATCCAGAAACTCGTTTACAGGTGGTGTTTCGGGTGCTGCATTGCATTCTGTGTACCCCTTCCGCATTTGAACACGCCCTCTCCATTTGAAATGACGCCAAACGGACCGTCCAGCCGAATAATGCTCCAAACGTGAAGAGGTAAAACCGTCCTGAGGTGCTTAGCGTGTACGCACACGAAAATGTCACATCCCGAGTTTCTAGTATCATGCGATTTCTGTACGTTACCGCATTTGATATGATATACACGGAGGTTACAGCATATGATGCTTTCTACGGAAGTGGTACACAAAGTACATTTGTTCAACTCAAAGTAGAGAAAACTCTTTGGACGCCAGACGGAAAGTTTGTTTCTTAGGTTTATCCGGTAAGTATAACGAAGACTTACACCGAACAAAGATATGATCCAAACTAATACACGCATTCCAGAAGGATTAGCGGTATAATACTGAACACTACCACCGACAGCTGTACGATGAACCTGGCTTCGAACTGTTGGTAGCTCGGGTGAGTTCATTGGTTGTTGAGCAGCGGGCCGTTGATTTGCTCGCCGAACTTGGTAACTGACTTGCAAACGTTTGGTCACCATACGAGGAGACACTATCACTGCATGCTGATGATGGTTCTTTATACGGCGAGTAGAGAATATCTTCGAAAAACGGGGACTTGGATATTCCCCCCCCCCCCCCCCCAAAAAAAAAAAAAAAAAAAAACCCATCTCCAGAAAAGGGGGGAGAAAANGGTAGATGACGCGGTTTTTCGATCACGGCTGCTGAATGAGAGACGGAGTTTTGAGGGAACGGGAAGAACACTAGTTGTTGGGGTGAAGTTGGAGTTAACCCGTTTTTCTTTCAACTCCGACTAAACATGTAAAACGATAGATCAAACGTCCATGAAGGAATACTACAGCATACTTATAGGGAAGGTTCGTGCTTTAAATCAGCCAGCAGATTGGAGATGCTCACTGATGATGATGATTTCTAACAAGAATAAATGTCACAATGTCTCCAGGATGTTTAGCAGAGGTTGACTCTGCTTTAGACGACAAAACCCATACTTGACATTCCCAGATGCTCGAGCTATTCAGAGGAACAATAACTTACCTCGCCCAGGAGCACAATCATAGCGACCTGCGGGTTCGCTTCGAAGCGTAACACATGATCCAAGAACGTACTGCCGGGATACCGATCACCTCCTATGGCAACTCCTTCTTCCACACCATCGGAATTTTTACTGATGATATTGTTCAGTTCATTGGACATTCCACCCGAACGTGAAACATAGGCGACACTAGAAGGCAAAGAGGCATAAACGGCAAGATGGCAAGTGAAACTGGCTACTAATGAGCATAGTTCACGCTGGATGACTATTCGCAGAGCGACTGCAGACAGCTGCATTTGGATAACGTTGTATCAGTCGGACCTAGTGCGACAACGAGTACATAAAGCAGGCCGACGCATTATGGACCTTGATTGGCAAACGAAATCCCGACGTAAGAAATGGGTAACTGCCGTATTCAGACCAGCTACATGGGGGAGGAATGGTACAGAAAAGCAGGTAGTCAAGTAGTAATGGTTCAGCATAAGTATCGGCAGCATACCTGATGAAGTAACCAAACTCCACGGATCATGGACACGAGAATGCATGCAGAAGAAATATCATATGCCAGATAAAACACCATTCCCTTCGGTTCGAATATATATATATATATATATATATATTGTTCCGTGCCTCCTTCGTGTGGCATGGCAGCTGGATACCAAAAGGGTGCTGCACCTAGACGATTTTTTAAGGTGCCCAACTGCTATGCCACTCGAAGGTTGCACGAGGGCTGGGATACTGCCCCGTTGCACAAGCCTGGAGAGTGGAAGTCGAGAGGCAGAGATCGGGTTCGAACCACGGACCTTCCAGTCAGTAAATTGACGCTCCAACCATCTCCAGCTATCTCGCCCCCAAATACAGATGGGCTAAAAACCACTTTCATTTCAGAACATGGAATTCCAAGTACTAGTAGACCAATAGAGAGTGGGTCACGTGAGCCACAAAATAGAAATACTGCAGTATACTCGTGTGCACTTGGATTTGTATGAAACGATCAGACAAAGCAAGCAAGAGGATATCTCACCCTGGAATGCAGTATCTTCAAAGTACTATCTTCTATTGGCTCGGGGACGAACCCAACGTTCGCTCTCCTTCCATCCCGAATGGATCACACGGCAATAGCCGTTACACTCAAAGGCAACAATCGTCAGAAGAGACGAATGGGTCTAAATGCTTAGAGATACAGTTTCGATCGTTTTGTGACGACTGACACAGAATATGCACCGGATAAAGTTGAAAACCTCAAACAATTCAAACAAACTTATTTGGAAGAACCGGAAAACATTGTGCAGCTGTACCCTACTCGGTGAGAAGCATTAGCAAGGCCAAAGCTGTCTAAACCAGTGATGGCTCATATGGCTAACTATCTGGAGCTTGGGTTCGCATATCTAAAAGGAATAGACCCGACGTTTCTTTGAAAGGATTGAACCTGTTATCAAAATGGTCTGGGGAACAACTCACCTTCCCGGGCGATATAGTCGTGTGGACAGAATGTTATCAACCATACCACCGGTATTACCGATTTTGAAACAACCGGCTTTCACACCTCCAACCTTTAGGTGGAACAGAGAAACAGAACAATGAAATATCAAGAACACCGAAACACTGTTTTTCAACTCAAATGGGGCGAAAGGGCACCACAGTTTTGTGTATTAAAATGGGAAATTCGAAACCATGAGCCTAGTAGGTGGAACCGGTTGTGCAGATTATTTTGTCAATCGGGACACAGCATGTTAGTGAAACGACAATGGCCATAAAAGATACTGCATAAAAAGATACTACATAAAAAAGATACTACATAATAACAACTGCAACCGACGCACGGCTATGAAATGACCCAATCATGACCGCTACCAGCCAAAAGTTTCCCGAACACTTCCAAATGTAGGTCACAGAAGCCCAACGTCCAATACGAGGAGTTAGTCACACACACACACATCACAAGGATAAGTGACGAGATGGACCCTGAAAGTATCGTTATCGGGGCGCTCCACACAGGCCGCGAAAAACGTTAGCTGCACAATCTAGGTTGCAAAAAAGTGGTCTCCGTTGATAATCGAACTGGGCACTAATTAATGCTTACTAGGCAACCGAAGAAGTGGCTATGTGTTTCAGAAGAGCTTGGTAAACAATCGGCAGTTTTTATTTGGGCAACGTTTCGCTTTTGACACAAAAGCTTCATCAGGCTAAGTGAACAGGTCACCAAATTTGCCAGGTTACAAGACACACGGGGAACCAATCAGTAAGTTCTCTTCAGAGTGTCACAATGGATCACACTTGATAGCCGGGGCGGTAGAAATCGCCAAGCGTCCCAGTGTTAACAGAAAAGAAGGCGTGGAACTGGCAAGCGTGTGGAGAACGGTCTTGGGCCACTCGAGCCATGTGTTGGTGTGCAATTATCAGAGGGAAGAGTAGTGGTCATCTGGTTTCCACTTAACCTTACCCACCTCCCCCCCCCAATTAAATTGTCGCAACATTCCGATGGCCACAAAGACCAAAGAAAATCTACCAGTGACACCCAAGGTCGATCATCAATTGAAGCACCCTTTAGTGGAAGATTAAGGAACGAAAAGCGATCGGAACTAATTTGAAACTTGTCCAACCCATCAATTCAAGATTTTGGCAACCACACTAAACGATGATCTAGTGTGAAGAGGACCTACTGATCGGTTCTCCGTCTGTCTTATAACCTGGCCAATTTGGTGACCTGTTCACTTGGCCTAATGAAGCTTTTGTGTTGAAAGCGAAGTGTTGCCCGAATAAAAACTACCGATTGTCCACGATCGGTAACGCTGGCTTCTCAATCGGTTCCAAATCTTTTCCAAGTGGCTATGTGACTTAAATTAGGAAAATGGTTATAACAACCCAACACAGGTGGTGATGGGAATATGTACGCGTCATGTGTAGGCGACAGGATATACTGACAAAGAGGAAAAAGTGGCGTGTTCCTATTAGAATCGTATAAAACGATAAATAAGTTAAAAATTACACGAAATGTTCCTGCATGTTACCGATCAGGTGTTGATTTCAAAGGGACACAATGGTCTACGGACTGTGTACTACGGCCCAACGCAGCCGGACGAACAACACCTGATCGCCACTCGCTGCCTAACAGAACCCAACGATCCGCACAGCCGGATGAACAACACCTGATCGTCACTCGCTGCCTAACAGAACCCAACGATCCTGTACCATGCTCGTGCTCCTTCAAGATGGAAAGGACTTGGTAAATTCTGAAACACCGGTGGTCAGAGTTCACTCACAAGTGCATCCATTCGTCCATAGCCCGTGTACCTGGACGTGGCACATTCACGGCAAACTTTCTTACATGGTTGTAGTGAGTATTCAGTGAGTGCTACCGAAAAACGGCCGACATAAACTCAAAATCGAAGCTACGAAACTTGCGTCATCCTCTGGGGGGTTACTGAGATGAATTCTAGTCAGCCGATATCTCCCTGAGGAGTTCCCCCAACCAATGTGGTACATACTAAGGGCATTTATAAGTTTGGAGTATCAGGATAGTGGTATTCTTAAAAGAAGGAAATGACAGTCAAACGATGCTGTCCCTCAAGACACCCCTCCGAAAAAGACCACTATCCTTGAGAGTGGCCTGTCAGCCCCCAAAATAAGTACACCAAGCCTCTAGAAAGGATCCGATATGTTTTACAAAACAGCGATCTTTCTTACTACCCTAATTGCGGGAACAGCGAACAATAGTCGGACAACCAAATGCACTTTAAAAACCGGAAAATACTCAGCGTATGTCACGTAATGTTTCGTACGGTTGCCGGACCAATGATGAGGACATTTCGCTGCTTGGCTCGACAGATCAAACGACGTGTCATTTGTTCCGGTATACCCTCCGCGATGATGGCAATACATTTGAATTGGGATCCATTTGACAAGCCATTGCATGAACCGTTTTGATTCGTTGTTGGCCCAACGGGATCGAGAGATATTGCCTCCATGGTAACATCGTAGGCCACCCGAAGCGAACCGAAATTGATCAAGATTTCAGCATCCGGTGAACTCGTGCTGGCTTCAATCAAAGTCTTGTAGACAGGGAGGAAGATTTCACTGGAACCCCAATAGACTTTGACATTGTGTGGGTCACTGTTGGGAGAGGGCAGAAGAAAAACCGCAAATGCATGGTGTTTCAAAAACATGCATGATTCGCGAGTCAGATCAAGGGACCACGATGTGAAATCGATCATATTAGGGAAAACGTCTCCATTGGAAGAACATAAATGTAGTATAAACGAGCAGCTCAAAGGTGAATTCGACTGTCTGAAACGAAACCGATGTGACTGTGCCTTTCCAAGTGGAACTACACTTGCCCATAGGTGGTACGGAGATAAACAGTTACATCATCCCTACAAAACCGAGGGTTTTTTTAAAAAAAGAACCAGTCTTCCAAATGTGCGCCACACACACACACACTAGGAAAAGTAACAGCTAGGGACTTCGATTAAGCAGACCAAATAAGCCGAGTGGGGGGCAGTGTTGCTCAGTGATTGGGACGGACTGACAAATATTTTGCCCCCCCCCCCAACAAACACACAGAACTTCCAGCAATCCAATCAGCATCGAAAGTGTAAAGGATAGGCATACAACCGTGAACCAAAACAAACTACTGTCGAAGGGACTTACTTAGATATTCAGCTACCGTATAGCCAGTCGGTCAGTCATATAGCCAGATAACGGCTACGTTAGTGTTCATTTTAATGAAATCTCATTATTTATTTTACATTGAATATTATAGAAAGGTGCTGTTCGCTCTGCTATGGGACGTGTGGAGAATATACACCTAATCGAAATTGAGAAACAGCGACCTGGGCGCAGCCAAAGAACCTAGCCCTAGAACCATTCACATGGTCTGTGCCTATAAAAAGCCATTTGGGAGAAAACTCCCTCAGCTTTCTTGTCCTTAGGATTCCTTGAAACCAACATAGATTGTCCATGATTCATATCTACCGATAACATTTACCTACCCCGTGCGTGCTCATCATCATCAGTATCAAAGACAGCAACATCAGTGTTAGCACTGATACTTCACTGCCGTACAACCGCAAGGTTCGTCTAGTTTAACTCTTCGTGATCTCTTTCGCGCCTTTCTGCCAAGTCATGTGCTGTCCACCTCGTGCTTTGCGCTATTCTGAAGGAGGCACGGAGAACAACACCCGTCTCGGTAGACGATGTTTTGGCATGCGTAGCACATGACCGAGCCATCGCAGTCGATGACGGTGGATGTTTTCCCCAACTGAAGTACCTGAAACACAATCAAATACCCGTTTTCTAATCAATTCGTTACTATCAGGCTGACGCCACCCAAAACCAGCCACGCTTCTGAGGCATCGGTGATCGAAAACCTGAAGACGCCTCACATCATCCGTGTGCAGAGGCCATGTCTCGCACCCATACTGTAGCTTGGTGCACACGGCCCTTAAGATCCAGTGAGATGCCATTTTGACGCCACAAGTGACGCAAATTAGCGAACGTGATTCGAGCCTTTGAGATTGTTGCACTGACTTCATCAGACACGCTTCCGTCAAAGCTAATACAACTACCGAGGTACGTAAAGTTTTCCACAATCTCCAGTGATTCTCTCTGAATTGTAAGGGATATGTTCGCTGGCTGCTTGAACGTGCCATGTTGCAACTGACGTTTGAATGCCGTAGACCACCGGGTTTTTGCTCGCAGCGGTCGATAACACGGTCAATGAGGAGAAAATCTCGAGCATCGATCGGTGTTAACGCTGTGCATGAGTACTAGACTCATGATATCCTGATTCGTGTCCCAGATCACCGAGTTCCTATTACAATTGATTTGTTCACTAGTTGTAAACCAATTCATTACCGGAAAAAAGTTGGGTGGAGGACCTCAAAAGAAGTGACCCAGGAAAGCTTACAAGATTTCAAATGATTATCAGTAATTCGGCCTACAGACTCATCATCATCATTATGGACAGCACGATATTAGTGTTCAACACTGATGCTTCGCTGCTGTACAAAGTAAACGTTTCGCGTTCGGAGAAGACCTGAACCCATTTAACCTGCTGTCCTATGATGCACTTCCGCCACGAAGAGACTGGACCTTACCGTGGTGTGACGGTTTGCGTACCTCAGCGATCCATTGAGCTATAGTGGGGAGTGTCCCCGTGACACTCACAGAGTCTCTCATACCAGGTTGGTCAATAGTTGGAGGTCTGACGAACACAGTCTCCCGGCCCTAAGGTTGGGGGTTGGAACATGTTGTGACCTAGAAATGGTAATGCATTTGCATTTCCCGTCAGACACCGCTGCCTTGCGGTTAGGCTTTGGTTGAGGACTCCAAATAGTTGGAGTCTGACGAACACAGTCTCCCGGCCCTAAGGTTGGGGGTTGGAACATGTTGTGACCTAGAAATGGTAATGCATTTGCATTTCCCGTCAGACACCGCTGCCTTGCGGTTAGGCTTTGGTTGAGGACTCCATTCGTCTTCCTGTCTAGGTGTGGGCGCCCGGACAGTATCCCAGCTCTCGTACAACCACGACATTCACGATGATGATGCACTCAATACTAAACCAATCATCGATGACATATGACCACAAGGTGCTCCCTACGCACAACAAACGCCTCTGTAGAAACATCTTTTCCGATAAAGGATGTTGGTTGGTCAACAGGTGGAATAACAGATTTTCCAAAAGGTGATCACTTCTCTAAAACGACACAGGTTTTCTCGCTTTTTAAGCTGGATAAGATGACATCCAAACCAAGCCTCCGCCCAAAAGTCAAACCACTGCTACACATCATAAAATTCGCCTGTTTTTTAAACAGCTCAAACAAGGAACTCTCATGTGAACCCTCCGACCAAGTTAAATTTTTTGACTGAAACTGTCTTCCGAGCAGCGTTTAGTGGGGACCCAATAATCATGGAAAAAAGAGCCGCTTTTAAGAGGGCTTTTAGAAAATATAATTCGGCTTCAAAAACAGACATTTTTGAGTTGCCAGGCTGGTCGCAAAAAAAGACGTAAACAAGTAGTAAACGAAACGAAGAAGATGGCAGTGGGTGCGCAACCACAGGTAGCTAACTTGTCGGTACATCTCCACGCCGAATTGAAAAATTAGCCTAGATGTGTGAGATCTCAAGAAACAGGGTTTTTGAACGCTGTGTTCGAACCTGACTTCTCCATCTCGACTTCTCCTTTCCAGGCTTGGGCAACCTTGCAGTATCACAGCACACGTTCTTCCTTCGAGTGGCATGGCAGCGAAAGGATGTTCAGTAGAACGGCTTTTTTAGGCGAACAGACGTTACCCAGCTTCAACCTAAGCACGATGCTCGATAGACAACAATCGCTCAGATGTAATACCCGTTCGGTGAATAGCTGACATGCTACCCGAAGGAAGCATGAGGGCTGAGATACCGTCAGGTTACACAGGAGCAGTTGAGATGCTGAGGTTGGGTTCGAACCACGGACCTTCTGATCAGAAAGTATAGGTCCTAACCACTGAGCTCTCTCGAGCTCTAATAAGAAGAAGGGGGATTTGACAGATCTTGGGTTGAGAACTTGAGTACGAATGGCATGGGTGAAAGTGAATATTCTGGGGTGAATTTGAGCCGTACCAGTAACCGGGACCTATCGAGAGTGATTTCGGACGACTTCATTGCAGCGTGAAACATTTAAAACAGACACTGTAGGGAATTTCACAACTGTATTGTTCCGCGATCTTTATCTTTATCACAGATAAAAGCGAACTACCAAATGTCGACGTGTTAACCTAACTTGACCCGACCGCGTGCGAGAGCGGCCAAAGTGTTAGCGCTTGTGATCAATGGTCCTTTTAGAAGGGTCATACCCTTCGGACAAGCCCCAGGGAATTGGACCCTGGTAGGCTCTTCCTCTAGTGGTAGGACTGTATAGTCTTTGATACAAAAATGGACAGGACTGTGTTTGGAACGACACACAATAAGCGAAATTTCTACAAAGAGCCTTATTATTTAATATGTGTAAACCATGTACTCTCTGAAGATGCTTTGAACTCAGTTAAGTCTAGCTCCACGATACACTTTATTGATTTGGTCATTGCATCGATCGTTCATTATGCGACTTACTTAGGTAACCGCATTTATGCCACACAAAAAAACAGTAAAAAGAACTTTCTCAGCCCGCGCCCATTTTCCGGACAGATCTGGGATCAGTTAGCGAGCGAATGAAGCTGTTTAACCGTTGCTCACTTGTGAAGCTTGGCTGATTTCAGTGTTGTGAACGTGGGCTACGTAGAAAGCTGCGTTTCAAACGCTTGTTTAACAACAATATTTAAGGATTAAGAAGTCATCCAGGTTGCAGCTTGTACTTGGGCTGTATCTATCGATGCACTATAATTGTGTGCAAGTCTTTGAGAATTCCGAGAACGAATAAGTGGACTGACGGATCTTCCGGAAACGATTATCGATTTTTGAAAAAAGTGTTCCCAGACATACATAATGCAACCAAAAAAACAGTCCTGGAATGGGAATTTAACCCGCAACTTCTTCCTTTCCTGCTCTGTGCTCTATCAACTGAGTTACCGCGGACGCTTGTGGAGCACTCACCCGGTAGGCGAGAGGTCGGGGGTTCGAGTCCCATTTAGGGACTGTCCTCTCGGTTGCATTTTGTGTTTGGCTCCGTGTTCAAGTTTTTCCGAATTCCCACTCGTTTTATGTCGACTTGCTTGACACCATACACTCGGTGCCTCCGTTTAGCGTGGACCTCTTCCATAGTGTAGCATTGTCTAGATTCCAGAACCGGGCCTTTTTAGACACAATTCAGTCATTACTGCTTCTCCACGTTTCTCTACGCAGGTTAGCGGTAGTTCTACGTCTCCGACCACAAACTCTGCCACTCCTCGGATCACGTCAAGCGCATTGTCACAAGCTCTCGCATCCGTGCCATCTCTCACTGCCCGTCAGAACCAACCAGGAGTACAAGCCCCATCAGTCCCAACAGTCATCATAGAGGGAGACATAACAAGGGGGTATGTTACGTGAGAGAAGGAGCACTGTACAACGGAAAATGTAGGCATGTTCGACACAGCACAGATGAGACATCAGAACTGAAATACCCGTTGTTCTAATTGAGCATTCACCTCTACGGGGTCGTATGGCTCGGCAGCGCACGTGCACTTTAGGACTGGGCAGCTGAATGAGTTGTCATTCAGGACAGGCACGAAACACTTGAAGATAACCTAGAGAACGAATCTCTTCAATTTTTATAGGTCTTCTTAGATTTTGACGCAACTGTCACCAGCATCAGCTGAATATTGTTCGAACATGCACACCGATAAATGTATGGAAAAAGATAGTGAAAATGACTGCCGTTGATCACCATTCAGTTCGTTTGCCATTTTGGGAGAAAGTGAAGACCAATGGGAGTAGTTGAAGGTTTTCCACGGTGAGATAATGTCTTCCACTAGGCACTTCCAACATTAGCCTCAGTTTCCAGAAAGCAAACAGAGTAGGCAGAAGCGAGCACGAGGGCTGGGATACTGCCAGGTCGCACAATCCTAGACAGGGGAAGTCGACAGGCAGAAGTCGGGTTCGAACCACGGATCATCGAATCAGTAAATCCGCGCTCTAATCACTGAGCTATTTTGCCCCCACTTCAGAGGTAATTCCCTAGAACAGGCAGTCATTCCCCAACTAAAATACCGAGATATCAAGCTAGGATTCGTAAACGCAAACCAGATGTGATTCGTTTGAAAATGGCAGAGTTCACAACGTCGATATTTGTATTACACCAACTACAATCGGTACTGGCTGTTCCGATGAGTTGACTTACGGTAGTATCGCAATTTCCAGCTGTTGCGCTCATCAATGCTTCTGTTCCCGTTTTCTGGTCAAAGTTTGATGAAACGATGGAACGTAGACCGAAGGCCATAGAAACAATGGCAGTCATGTGTGTCTCAGGACCAAACACATGGATAGGTATCCCTAAAGTAACACCTGTCAAGAGACCAGAAATTTTGCATTAGATAGCATTATTGGAACTTTTATTCATTTATCATAATACTCGAAAGAACTTGTGGATAGTGCACGAAAAAAACACCACCCCCCGAAAAGTACAAAATGTGCCGGATAAAGCGTAAACATAGTACACCCGTCGGACAATGTGGTGCACACGCTTGCAAAATCGATCTCGGAGGATTATATATTCATGTGGCGTTGGAGTAATAATTGGTTTTGGCGACCACAATATAGCCGACTACTGGTCTGCACCCACGTACAGGGAGGCCCGATGGGGCAATGTATTAGAGCCCGTGCTACACTGTTGCTGTCAATGATTCCAGATCCTTTTTGAAAGGTTCCTCTTGTTCAAATTAGATTACGTCTGTCATGAAGGTTTCTCTTGTTCAAATTAGATTACGTCTGTCATATAGAACCACCTAACTTCCACTGGCAACGGCAGTGTTTTCTTGAAATATCACATAAACAGAGGACGTCAGACGAAAGTGAAACCTGAAAAAGTCTGGGAAGGCGGCCCTTGGGACGAAATACAGCGGACGCATAAGTGTGACACGGCGCCCATTCCGTAGAAACATAACACAGCAAGCATGACCCAAGAGAAACGTTCAATTGGGACATCAGGGGCTTTTCGAGAAACGCGTTACAAAGCGTTTGAAATCAACTTTTACACACACACACACACGAAGGAAAAAATACCAAAGAATCGGAACAGTCAAAATTCTACCCCAGGAAAATTTGTGGGGGTGATTGACGCACATCACTAGTGAACTGAATGAAGTCAGGAAAGTAAAAGAAACATTGCTGCTGTCCATCGATCGTTTCCTTTGATCCGCGAATCAAGTAAGTGTAATGCTGGATGTCTGCGAGGTTGTGGTCATAATCTCAAAACGATAATTATGGCCATCGGCGTCCTACTGACCAGTGAGTACTAATTAGGATATATTCACGGCGTAACGATTCAGTTTACTACTTGAAAAATCAATAGAATGGAGCTACTCGAAAAAAAGTGTGGAAAGTTACGGACACTCATTAAAAAGTGTATTTTTGAAGACGGTTCCTTGTTTTTAGGGTTGGCAAAAACCAGCAAATCACGCGGCTCTCCATAAAAGTAGCTTAATTCGATGCCGTCATTTCAACATTGTGAATTTATAAAACGACAGAATTGTTGAGCTTCGTGAGGATGGTAGCGTAGCTAACGCCCGTAGACTGAAGATGAACAAAGAAAGACCGAGCCAAGTTTCCACAACAATGGGTTAGAACTACAGGTAACACCCGGCCTTCATTTGCTTAGGTGGTCCAACAACTTTCACATCGCCCTTGGGAAAGACAAACAAACAAGACATTCCAGAATTTACGCCATAAACCGATTCCCGATGGTTTCAGAATGCAGACTTACCCAATTCACGCATTATCCTCAACCCTTCTTGGTAGTTTGGCCCAGCACGACGTACGAAAACGCGCACATTGTGCCTCTGCAGTTCCGACTTGAATTCCATCAAAGCACGCATAATGCCCTTGAAGGTTGCGGCCACATTAGTGAAATTGGCGATACCCCCACCGATTAAGAGGATTTTACCTGATGAGTGAGAAAGGAACCTGGATAAATAATTCCACTGAGGCCGGTAGAAAAGATGAGTTAAGAACTTCACGTCGTATTCTGAATTGCTTAAATACCACACTCGAGCGAAGACAAACACGCAGCGATCATATACACAAGTAAAAAACATACCCACGGCTCTCCACAGTAATAACTGCTCTATGATGATCATTAAACGTCTTTAGGAGGCCTTAGAGTGCATAGACAATCTCTAACTGGCAGCATATGGTATTCTTGAATTCAGGAGGACGCTACCGTTCAGAGGGGCGAGATGGTCCAGTAGTTAGAGCGCGGATGTACTGACCGGAAGATCCGTGGTTCGAACCCGACCTCTGCCGCTCGACTTCCTCTGTCTAGGCTTGGGCATCCCAGCCTTCGTGCTTCCTTCGGGTGGCATGGCAACTAGGCAACGGAAGGGTGTTACAGCTGATCGACGACAAACCACTATCTTTCAGTGCATCGCAATGACCAGTTCAGATCAATTAGTGACGAAACGTTTGTAATCCAACAACCAAGCTCGGCGAACAGATCAACAAGCAGTCAGCACACCTGAGCAACTTATAATTCCCGACACCGCCGCTACCAGTCAATACATCCGTCGAGGTGTAACTCTAGAATTTTCACCTGCCATTCCAAATTCTAAATTTTCATTGGATACGATGCTACCTGTTCAAAAAGTTGACAGAGCGATGGATAAACAGCAGCTGAATTATTCAGATATTCTCTTGACGAAACTAGAGACTCATCACACCAGTTGACGGACAAAAGGCCTTGAACAACATACATTTCATCCCATACAACAGGGATCGAAAAATGTTTTTTCACTACGGGCCGGACCCAGAATTCCACGACGGTTCCGTGAGGCGGAGGCAAAATCACGCCACGGCACACTCAAATACGCATACGCACAAGAGACCAATAGTATCAGTAAACATAACGACGAGCGAAGCAAGTAAAACTGGTCTTTTGAGTTTATCGCCGTGTAGCCAGTGCTGAATTGGAACATTTTAATAGTTTGACTCTGAACATTAGGCTAGGACAATTAAGCAGTTCATGCCAGGTGTTATAAAACAGTTCACACAGTATACTACTCAGAAGGTCGCCGAAGATACTCCTCTGAAAAAATCTGTAAAATTTATAAAACATTCCCTAAACATACTTGTAATGCACTACTCTTAAGGCTGCTGAAAATTCGCCGACAGACCACGACCGGTTTTGCCCTTCCTGGGGCTCATCAGGTAGGCGCAGTCTCCGGGTTTCCGTCAACCTTATGTTCTACTTGAAACCAAATTGCACGAAATTAGCGAACACTCATCTGCAAACTAATTTGGTTTCGCGAGAGACTCACCTGGAACCCAGCTGAATCTCTCGTTTGTGCTGCTCTCGGGCAACTGTCTCGGGCAACTGAATGTGCGGCACCAGGCCGCTTCATGCCTCAGTCACTACGACATTCGGTCCCAGGTGAGTCTCTTGCAAAACCAAATTAGTTTGCAAGTTTCATCTCTGTGTCAATTTTAAGTTATGTAGCGATATCTTCAACAGTGCATTGGTATGACTTTAGAACAACCGAAAATGGGCAAAAAGCACATTCGTGAGAGAGCGAACTTGATGTTCGACTTGAAAATAAATTTTTTAAAAAAAAAAACAAGAAAACTTCAGGTGGGTTCTGAATAGGACGAGTAATGTTTCATCGAACAGTGCAGTTGACTGTTACAGTCCTTTGAAAAGCGACAAAATCAAAATTGTTTTCGTTAACTTTTTCTAATATCATCGCTTGAATTCACTCTAGAAGAATTCTGAATAGGACAGTTCAGTCCTTTGAAACGCGACAAAATCAACATTGTTTTCGTTAACTTTTCCTAACATCATCGCTTGAATTCACTTTAAAAGATAAACGGGTCGTTTCATGGGAAAAAACCCGACAACTTTAGAACTACTAAAGGTACAGAGAGAGGCCAAACGACATAGAAAAGTCTGGGTCTGTCCAGGCGACCAACCCGGTACTTCTGGGCTAGCTCAATATTGGGACGATTCCACAGATGACTGATCATCATGTTCTTCTTGTTGGACCCGTGAGACCTTCCAAGTCAGTCAGGAGTAAGGAAAATCCGGTTCAGTACAAACAGCTAAAAGGAATGTCAGGCGGACCTACATTTGTAACAGTTTTGGCCAGCACTTGCTTTTTGAAGCTAGTGACACTGTAAGGTTGGTTTCAATGGGGGCACCAGGCATCTGTCAAGGAACAGTCGTCTTTGTGACGGCAATTCACTGAAAATCTAGTTAACCAACAATGAGAGACAGAGAAGAACCTAGCATCTGAAGAGTTGCCCTGAACCTAGCTAGCCGACATCGACCGCCCTCGAAACGAAACCCAAAATGTGTCTACTAACAGGGACAGTCTACAGAAAGGAATCTCATCAGTAGCACATTTGCTTGTTACAAAGAACTACATCGCTAGAACAAGCAATATGCGTAACAGCAAGGGCTTTCCGCTCAGTCTGGTATGCAATCGTATGAACACTCTTTAGGTTATGTAAACCCAAGGGGATAGAACCAGATGAAAGTATGGGTCAGCTATGGATGGCCCATAGCTGTCAAAACAGGTGGAGCCAACTAAAAAGGGGAACCCATAATGTATGCAGAGCTTGTTCTCCTTTATAAACGTATAGACACAAACGGGAAGCGGATGCTGTTCAACAGTCATTTAAGGACGTACAATCGTGGTCACATTCGCGGACTTGACGCTGTGGACTGTACACAATACTTAGGCATGATCAAATTAACAGGTGAATTCAATCAGGTCTCCTAGAGTAAGCTGGTAACCTGCATTACCGGTAAGCCGGACGCCAATCATATTCACATGCTACCGTGTGGTTTTACATGGCTTCACTCGTTTCACACGCATACTGCTCGATCACTCAACCACAAAATCGAATTTCGGGAATCGACCGTAAGCTACTGACGAAACACGTGAGCAGTATCTGGCTAGATATCAAAGCGTCGCTCCGGTATCAGGTAGAAGGTTGGTCGTTGCAATGCTTATTGATTATCGTCAGATATTCAAAAAACGCTTGAGAATGTTCACTTTCGAATACATTGTGCAAATGAGATTTTTACTTCGTGCCCAACTGCTCAGTAGGTGTTGTTCAATGGACAACTGCCTACTGAGCGGCGTTCTTCCTTTCGCCAGTGCGCAGAACGCCTCCTCCGCACCCACAGAGGCTAGAATCAACTTCGTCGTTCAAGAGTACACAGGCTAAGCAAGGAAATATGTCGGAAAACCTCTGAGCATGAAAGAGACACGGACACACGACAACACGTTTACCACAACGTTCCCCAGAGATTCATCAAACAAGAAGCGTAGGTGGAAGCGTAGGAAAAATCGCTCAGGGATAGACATGCAAATCCTCAGAGGAGAGAACGCGCTCTTACAGTTTCAGATTGCATCACTCAGCCCAAGAAAAGAAACAAACAGGGAACACATACCATCAGGATGGGGATTGCCGCGTGTCATCAGTTGCAGGATAGTTTTTGCGTACTCGTAAGTTTGACCTTCTGAGGGAGCGCCAGAATATTCCCCGTAATTGGCCAAATCCGAAGCACCGTTCCCTTTCCCCTGCTCGTGTTTCACTTGTTCTGCCAATGCACATACGGTATCCGCGTAGATGACAGAAGCCCCACCCCCGGCACTCATTGTCCAGATACGTCCGTTTGGATTGAGCACGGACAACTTCATCGAAGCTCCGGTACGCGCATCGAGCTCCGCAATGTGTGCTTCCTTAAAATGGATTAATAAACCATTGTTACTTGTTGACCAAAGCTGGAAAACCTGTGGATAGCGCTTGGTAGAACCGAGTGATATTACGTTTAGTGTTAGGGATAGCAATCTCGAAGTTAGGTCCGAAAAGGAATGAGACACTACTGAGACTACTTCCATCAAATAATCAATAGTTTCAAGGCCGTGAACCATCTGACTGGAATGGGTGCTGTGGACATGTGGCGTCTAAGTCGTTTAAGCTGTAGATCCGCCGATCACCGCACTCGTTGGTCAGTGAAGAAAAAAATAAGAGAATTTTCCAGTACCTTATCATCACAACACCCTAGTTAAACTGACAGCGTAAATTATGCGAGTGTTTTGTGCGGTGGGCAGGTTGAGCCCGAAGCACCCTTACAATTACGGTTCTTATAAAAATCAACCCCCTGGCTCAGAAACTATGTTGCACTGACGGTCTGTCTGAGGAGTCTGGGAAGACCTCTGGAAGCATAGTTTTCGGCATTAGGCTGGGTTGCTATGAGAAGTAGATTGAGCAAAGGACGGAGTTAGAAGCCATGATACTTCTCAGCTCTTACACACACAACCGAACACATTGCAACTTGGGATGCTCGGGTGTCCAAGTGGACTTAAACTTGGATGATTTGGCCTTGGAAACGGTTGCCGATAACCGGTCTTGAAATTCTGCACGATCGACAACTCATGAACGCTAATACGGCAGGAAATGTATATAACTTAACTGCCACTAAGACCAACTGGTGGGAATGGCGGCCTGTCTTTGAATGAGACAGGTCGACGGTAGAATGACCGAAACAGATTGCTGAGTGCTTTAAGATAGCGTCCAAGACATGTACACTCAGCGCTGGAATGCCACAACAACTGCTTAGTGAATGGTCCTTAAACACCAGTGACCAGAAAGCCTTTGGACATTCAAAGGTCACTAGAGAAAGCGGCCATGAACTCGCACGAAGGGATAGGACCCATTGCACATTGAAAGACCTGGGTTGAGCTCAAGTCCCCAACAAAGCATCCTTTAACCGGCAAAAATACCAATCTGGCATTCTTGGACAGCGCTTTTGACCCAGGTTTCGCCCGGAGAACAACAAGCGGTATAAAAGAGTGGGTACGTCATTGAATGGTCTTGATAGTTGTCGAGGTGTGGTTCACAAAATAGCTGAAAGAACTGACTTATACAAAGTTGTATACACCGTCCCTCAGAAGAAAAACAACTTGATTTGGTCTCGCAAAGGTTTTCAGATTCCTACGACCCTCTTAGAAGAGAACTTGGTGTCAGATGGTCCGTCTGTCTAGAGGTGTTGATCAGAACAATTGGCTTTTGCTTGAAAGCACATTCGTAGGAGTCCGAGCTTATGGGGGCGTCGATGGACTAAATGAGGTGGATCAGGTCCAGATATAAAGGAGTAATAATAATAATAATAACAATAATAATAATAATCGTTCGGCTGTAATACCCTTTCGGTGTCTAGCTGCCATGCCACCCGAGAGAAGCACGAGGTCTGGGATACTGCCAGCTGCCCATGCCTAGACAAGGGAAGTCGAGAGGCATAGATCGGGTTCGACCCACGGACCTCCCAGTAAGTAAATTCGCGCTCTTAACCACTTGAGCCATCTCAACCCATGAAGGAGCAGCACCAACTAGTGAAAATAGCCATAAATATCTATCTATCCGACCAACCAAATGGCAAGGCTGAATGGAGATCACCTTAAGACGATCTGACAGAGTACTCGATCCAAAGTTCCTATCTTAACTAGTCAGCTGTCCCTAACTCAACCAAGCAGAAAACTCACTTCTGGTGTCTGGACGCGCCCAAACGGAAATGGAAATTCCAGTGACTGGCCTTGTGGAGACCAAAGTGAGTTGGCAGAAAAGAGGAACTCAGCACACTGATCCAACTTGGCAGCAACGTCCAGTAT